>NC_058131.1:412007903-412202495 GCF_016433145.1 Gracilinanus agilis
TCTTTCTTTCTTTCTTTCTTTCTTTCTTTCTTTCTTTCTTTCTTTCTTTCTTTCTTTCTTTCTTTCTTTCTTTCTTTCTTTCTTTCTTTCTTTCTTTCTTTCTTTCTTTCTTTCTTTCTCGTCATCTAAGGATATCTATCCCTAGAGGATATATTCAGGCATGGGATTGTTAGGTAAAAGGCTTTGGGCAACTTACCTTGATTGCATAATTGTGCATTGAGATCCAAGAGATTGTTTCACAACTCTGCTCCTACCTTCAGTCATGTTTGAGAATTTGAATGGTATTCTGTGAAAGCTTTGTGTTGTTTTAATTTTCTTTTCTCTTACTGTTAGTGATTGAACCATGTTTTCACATAGTTATTCTTAGTTTTCAGTCATTGTTTTGAAAATGTCATTTTTTTTGTCTATACTCTTCAACTACCTACTTTTGGGAAATAGTTCTAGTGTATTATATCTTTGAGTCAATTCTATATCTTCATTAAACATTAAACTTTAATAGGAACATACAATATATGTTTCCCACACACATTTTCTCCTTTTTAATTCTAATTATATCTTTGTTGATTTTATTTCTGTAAATGATTTTTAAATTTTATGTAATCAAAAATTTCTTATTTCTATTTTATCATCTTCTCAAATCCTTTTTTGGCTAAAAAATGTCTCCAAGTCAGAGAAGCTAAATGTACCTTATTTCTCTTTTTAGTTCAAAATTTATCTCATATTAATTTGAATATTTATTTTTATTTTGTACTTGCTATATACAGGAGCTAGATGATGCCATGGATAAAACAATGGACCTGGAGGTAGGAAGACTTGAATTCAAATCTAAATTAATATACTAATTGGTTGTTCATGGGGAACTCATTTAACCTCAAATTATCTCATTTTTCTCATTTATAAAATGGAGATAATAAGACACCTAACTGCCAGTTATTGTGAGGCTAAAATATGAGTGTTTGTAAAGTACTTTGAAATCCTTAATATACTATATAAATAATACTTATTATATTATTATTATGTATGGTTTAATAAATATTTTAAGCATAATTTTTGTCAAAAGATTTTCTAATAATCAAAGTAGTTCTCATCAAAATGTAGACTTTTCACTGATAATTTTTAAGTTCATCAAATATTAGGCAGCCGTTTTGGACTACATCTGTTTCTCATATGTCTAATGTGTTCCAATGATGTGCTTTTTCTTTTCACCAGTACCAAATAGTGTAGATGTTATCACTTTTAAATGTAATTTGAGGGATGCTGATCCTTCTAACTTTTCATTTGTCACACCACTTCCTGGCTACTTCCATGACATATGACCTCTAGCTCCACATGCATCTAAAGGTCCTATCTCTATGACTTAAGCCCTGACAGGTGAATATTTCACTTTTTTCTTGTAAGGTCTCAATATACCTCACTACAGGATTACCATCTGCAGCAGCATCACCTCAACCACCCTTTCCAAATCTACACTTCCATTCCTGTAAAGGACATTTTGACTAATTGTCCTATTATTACAATCATTATTGTTTCTGACTACTCTTTCCAAAATATTCATCTTTGACAAACTATAAGTGTTGCCTTCCCCTATTAGAACATAAGCTCCTTCAAGGCAGGGACTGCCTTACTCACCTATATTTATAAAAGCATCACTTATAGCATAGTGTTTGGAAGAAATCGTATACTTAATAAATGATTTTTTTAATCCATCAATTTTCACTAGAGATTCTAAAGCTTTTGTTCTTCTAGAGTAGGATTATAAATTTAAATGTATAAATAACTATTTCAATAGAATTGGTTTCCTATATTATCCTATTTGACTTGACTCATTTACAAACAGTAATCTGAGAATGGCAGCCATAACCTTTACCATATTGCTAAAAGGTTTCATAAAACACACACACACACACACACACACACACAAAAAAAAAAAAACCCATGAATAACATTTTCTCTAAATGTACTTATTATTGCATCTGCTTTATTAAAACTATACTTTTTTTGGTGTGATTGGTATTGCCCCAAATATGTAAATTAATTTGGGTATGAGTATTATATTAATTATATTGGTCCATGAAATATGTAGAATCACCAATTCCATCTCCAACTAACTTTTCCTTTATTTATGTAATGATGTTTTATAGCTATATTTGTATAAATATTGTATTAAGTTGGTAATTATGTTTTTTTATGGCATTTTGAGCAGAATCTCTCTGACACTTTTCTTGTACATTTTCTCTATGGCATAGAACTTCTGATGATAGTCATGAGTTTATTTGGCATTCAGTACCTACTTAGCTAAAGTCAAATTACTTTTTTTTTAAAACCCTTGAACTTTGGTGTATTGTCTCATAGGTGGAAGATTGGTAAGGGTGGGCAATGGGGGTCAAGTGACTTGCCCAGGGTCACGCAGCTGGGAAGTGACTGAGGCCGGGTGTGAACCTAGGACCTCCTGTCCCTAGGCCTGACTCTCACTCCACTGAGCTACCCAGCTGCCCCCAGTCAAATTACTTTTGACAATATTTCTGTCCTGGTCCATGAGAATTTTATCTCATCTCTAAATAGGATAATTTGTTAATACTTGTATCCTTATTTTGTTCTCTTAGTTTATTTCTTTAGCTACTACTTCTAGAACACTTTTAAATAGTGCTGGGGATAGAGTGAATTCCTGTTTTATCTGTGATTTTCAAGTGAAATATTCCATTCTTTTTCCATTGCAAAAAATAATGCTAGCTCTTAGTTTTAAATGTTTTTGACCACATAAAATAGGAGCTCACATGTCTGTTCTTTTTGGCATTTTTTAAAACACGAATGAGCACTTTTCTGTCAATCCATTTTCAACATCTATTTAAATAAATGTGTTGTTTTTTTTGTAAACTTTATTATGTGATTAATTACAATAATTTTATTTTTAATATTGAACCATCTTGTCATCCCTGGTGTAAATCCAACTTGGTGATGGTGAATGTTTTTGGCTTTATTGCTAGTCGCCTTTTGAATATTTTATTTAAAATTTTTGTATTAATATTCATTAGTGAGATTACTCTATAGTTATTTTTCTTGGCTTTGTCTTTCCCTCATTCAACCAGGATCAGATTTATCACATAAAAGGAGTCTAGTAGAATGCCTTCTATCTCTGTTTTTCATAATAATTTTGTAGCATAGATATTAATTACTCTTTAAATGTTTTATGGAATTCATTTGTAAATCCAACTGACTCTGTGCCTGTTTTCTCCACCACCCACTCCAACCCTCCTCTCCTTTGGCAATCCATTTATTCCTTGCTTGATTTCTATTTTCTAGTGTTAGGTTGTTTTAATCATCTATTTTTGGTTATGTAGCATTTCATAGTTCACATTATTTTAGCTATTCATCAATTTCCATTGATTCTTCAGATTTGGGCAAATAATTTTGACAATACTAAATGTTAATTATTATTTCCTTTGATTTTCTGTGAAAGTTCCTTTATGCTAGAGATGGTGATTTTCTTTTGCCTCTTTTTCATGATCAGGCAAGCTAATGGTTTATTAATTTTTTAAGTCTTTTAAAAATAGATCTTAGTTTTGTCATTGTCTTGATTTGTTCATCTCTATAATCTTTTTGTTCTTTTTTCTGTTTTTTCAAGATTTCATACTTAAAACTTGTTTTAGGTTTGCTAATTTGCTAATTTTCTAGCCTTTGAATTGCATTTTTAGTTCGTTTACCTTCTTTGTTTTGCCTGTTCATATGAATTTTCAAACATCTAAATTTTCTCTTGAGTATTTCTTCAGTTGCATGTCAAAATGCTGGTTTATTGCTTCATTCATAATTACCTTTAAATAATTATAATTTCTATGCTCTTATTTGACCTACTTATTCAGGGCATTGTTACTTAAATGCTTCAGTTGGGTTTCTACTAGGAATATTTATTTTATTAATTACTATGTTTTAAAAAAGTTAGAATCTGTAAGAGTATGTTAGATATAACATAATTTTAAAATGTTTATAATTTTTAACCCAGCACAGGTTTTCTAAAGGTAATGATAAATGTTAAGAAATATGTGTTTTTAATATTCCTATAAAGAAGTTTACATGAATCAAGCTATATTTTATTTAAATTATGTAATTAATATGAATTATTCATTTTGATCAGTTCTTTAATTTCCTGTTGTCTATATTTGTGTTGAATTTACCTAACCTTTAAAAAGTAATATTTATTCTTCATTATTATATGATAATTTTTTTTGCAGTTCACCTAGCTTTTCATTTAAGAAGTTGGATTCATTTGCACAATGTATATTATTGTATTTTTTCTTAATGCCTATGGTATTTTTAAAAAATTGTAGTATTCTTGTTTTTTTATCTTATCATTTTTATCACTACCTCTGAGTTCATTATTACAATTCTTGATTTATTAAAGTCACCTGAAAATGGTATATTTTATATCCATTCACTTTTTCACACAGTATATCTATGTCTTAAATATTTTCTTGTATACAGCAAGTAATTGTATTTTGCTTCCTTAACTATCCATTGATACTTATTCTTGTCACTGATAAATTTCACTTATTAATATACTAGGGTAAAATTGTTACTTTTGTGTATCCTTTCCTTAAATATATGTGTACATATATATATTAACATGTGCATTAAATAAATCAAAATAATATGTACATATATACATAATACACAGATATAATCTCCTCTCTTATTTTAGTACTTATGCTTTGCCTCTTATTTTATTTACAAGGACCTGAAATTGGTCTCCTCCTTCTCCTACCAATATTTCTTGTTATTTTGCTAAATACCAGGCACCTTGAATTTACTTCTACTATTTCTTCCCTTTTATTTGTTTTACCTTTTCTCAACAGAGATAAGATTTTGCCACCTAAAGTTCCATGCCCTTTCATCTCATGTCACTCATCCTTCTATTTCAGTTATTATAATTAATAATTCCCCTTTTTAAGATTTTCTTCTCATAATTCTAGTTCCTGTTGGAAGGAGGGGATAGTGATGTATATAATAGGAGATATTCTCAACCATTTTCTAAGGTGTTAGGAACTGTTCTCCAATTTCTGTAAGATTATGTCACCTTGCTTCCATATCACTTCCATTTTACTTGTACTCATTTACCAGTTTTTCTTCCATCATCTTTGCTTCTTGTAGTGTCCAATGTTCCCTCCGTCCTTTCCCATCACCTCAAAGGAAGGAGAAGGTATTAAAATCTTTCATCCACTTCTTCTCTTGAATCTTGATCAATTATTACTTGGACATCTCCCCCCATTTGCCTTTCCAGTCTCTCTTCTCACCATCTAAGAATTATACCTCTGTATTTAGAATAATAATTTTGAACTAGAGAACGAATAGGACAGTTTATGTGAAATATTAAATTAGTTGTTTGTTATCCTCTTGGTTCTTTTTGCTTCAACTTTTAAACCTATTGATATCTTCTTTTCCTTTTCATTGCCTTCTAGTCAAAAGGCAACAAAGCATTTATTAGATTCTTACTATATACCAGGTATTGTTCTAAGCACTGGAGCCAAACATTCCCTACTCTCAAGGAGTTCATAAATTCATGAAATCACATAATATGCAAAAAAACCACCACTCTACAAACAAGATTTGTAGAGGATAAATTGGAAATAAACTCAGTAAGAAGGCATTAACATTAAGGAGGACTAGGAAATGTTTCTTGTAGAAATGTGATTTTATCTGATACTTGAAGGTAGCCAGACAAGGAAGGAGGCAGGGGTGAGAGAAAACATTCTACATATGGGGAACAATCAGTGTTAATACAAAGTAAGGAGATGTGATATCTTGTGTGAGGAACATCAAAGAAGCTCTTGTCACAGGATATCAAGTACTTGGAAAGAAGTAGAAGAATACTGGAAAAGTAAGAAAGAACTTGGTTATGAAGGGTTTTAAAAGTCAAATGGCCCATTTCATGTGTGATCCTAAAGGCAATTGGGAGCCAGGAGAATTTATTGTATAGGAGAATTGACATGGTAAAAATTGTATTTTAGGAACATAACTGATTCTTCGATGGAGGATTGACTGAAGTAGGGAGAGACTGAGGCAAGAAGCCAAGACAGAAGGCTTTTGTGTGATTTAAGCAGCAACTGCACCAGAATGATGATAGTGTCAGGGGAGAAGAGGTCATATTTTAGAGATATTACAAAAAGAGCAATAAACGAG
Organism: Gracilinanus agilis; assembly: GCF_016433145.1. Taxonomy (NCBI): domain Eukaryota; kingdom Metazoa; phylum Chordata; class Mammalia; order Didelphimorphia; family Didelphidae; genus Gracilinanus; species Gracilinanus agilis. Next base: position 412,014,075 of record NC_058131.1, read on the forward strand.
ACTTGACAACTGATTAGATATGAGAGTTGTGAAAAAGTGAAAAGCTGAATATGATTCTTAAGTTGTTAACCTGGGAAACTGAAAATATGACTAGGTTATCAAAAATAATAGGACAATTTCTCTGCTTAATTAAGAAGAGGGGATGAATTGGGGAGGAGGTAAATAATAATCTTGTCAAATTTATTATTATGATCCCATTGTGAGTTTTCTTGACAAAGATAGCAAAGTGGTTTGCCATTTCCTTTTCTAGATCATTTTTCAGTTGAGGAAACTAAGGCAAATAGGGTCTAGTGATTTGCCCAGGGTTACATAGCTAGTAAATATCTGAGGCCAGATGTGACTTCATGAAGATAAGTCTTCCTGACTCCAGTCCTGGCACTCTATCCACTGCACCATCCAGATGCTCAGGAGAGAGATTAGGAATGGACAAATAGATTTTAGAAAATATGAAACCTATTTAGAAACAAACAAGCAACATTTAGATGCTTCCCCATCCTACAATCATGTCTTTGTCTCAACCTAAACTCCTAAAAATTAAGAATTACATTTGTCTTTAACTACTACAAAAATATCATTATCTTTCTCCCATTAGGCCAGCTTGCATAATAAACAGTCTGCTCTTCTCTGGGTTATTTTAAAGATGTGATTCTAGTTCATTCTTTTTATTGAATATATAGTTGTTGTTTTTTGCTATATAGTTTAATCTTGAAGAATATATTATTTTGGGAGTTCTACCTGATCTCCTTTGCATTTTTGAGTATCTTATTCTAATTTACTTTGTTGGAATCACAAATTAATTCTTTGCGATTTTGTTTGATTCTTTTTGGAATTTTAAAGTTGTGTGTTTTTTTTTATTTCATTGCTATCTTAAAAAGATGTTCTTAGATGAATGGAGGCCTGAGATTGATAACATTGTTTCTTATTAAATTAAGCTCAGAGTTTCTTTCTGTCAGTATCCTGTTGTTTCTGTTCATTTTAACTATTTTAACTCTTCCATTTACCTCAATATTTCTGAGCAACTTTTTAATATGATTTTTTAAAGATGGCATTCACTTTTTCTTTTTCATAAGGTTCTTTTGTCTTTGGGAAGATTAATCCTCAGAATATTTCACTGCATACTATTTACAAGATTAAGATTTTTGTTTTGTAGAATTTCATGCATTTTTTCAGACTTTTGAAGATTATGGTCAAAATTTTTTAAAAGAAAAGAAAAAATATTAAGCTTATTAAGAACACATTTTCCCCTTTCTCAATTGAACAATTATCTAGCCATAGTTCCAAAAGAAATTTCTTCTTCAGGCATGGTCAAGAAGTGGGCAACTACACTGATAAGAGTGAATTAACATCGTTCTGAAATACTAGTTTTAAGACCTTCCAATCTTCCCTTTAACAAACCATTGTTAAGTACCTTCCATGCTTTTAGCCAGTAGTATCAAACTCAAATAGAAAAGCAGGCCACTACACCATGCATAAGAATCCTGGAAAGTACATATTGACTTGGAAAACCACATATCAGCATCATCTTTATTTTATTATATTTTAATTTATTTTCTTAAATATTTCCCAATTACATGCTAATTCAGTTTGGGCTACCCTCAGGAGTGTCGTAGACTACATGTTTGACATCTCTGCTTTAAGTCCTATGTTTGGGCCCTAGAAGAATGCAGTGATGAATCAAAAATCAATCAATAATCATTTATTAAATACCTGATATATACCGAACACTATGTATGCTAAGTCCCTGATATGCAAATATAAACAAATTTCTATTCCTTTGAAGTTCCTCTAATAAGAGATAGTAATATATGCATGCTATATACAATGTAAAAACAAAGAAGATAAATATAAATATAGTGTATGCGTTATTGAAAAGGTTCTCTATGAGCTGATTATTGAGGGGTTGCTAGGAGTTCAAAAAGGAGAGATGATAGTAGAATGTAGTGATCTAGAAGCAAGAAAGCAAAGAACATATGAATTAAAATATTCAAGTTTGGAGGGAATTTTGTTGGCAGAGGAATGTGTAGGCCTAAAGATAATAAAGTAAAGAACATATTTCATATATGAACTAAAATATTGGAGTTTAAAGAAAATTTTGAAGGATAAAAAAACAAAGAGTATTACACCCTAGAATCTTATAAACATGGAATGTAAAAAGCATTAAGAACCTCAGAATATCAGAACTGAAATGTGAGATACTATCTAATACAAATTTCTCATTTTATAGTTTAGGAAACTGGGGACCAGAGAGGGCAGGCAAATTGCTCAGGGTCAAATAGTTAGCAGCCAAGACACTGGAAACTTATAGCATCCTGAGTTCTAGTCCATTCTTCCTTTCAATATTTCCTAAAATGAGAATTAATGGTATTAAATGCTTAAGTATTTCAAAAAGAAGAGGCAACAACTTGGGCTGATAGAGGTCACTGAGGTCAATCTTCTTTCTTCAAGGTATTTCAAAATATGAGCAGTTCTTTCAAATTAAAAGAGAAATAGTTGCATTAATCTGACAAAGTTTGGAGATGTTCATATCTGAAGAGCTCTCCAAAGAACTACAAAAATCTTTGGGCTACATTATATTTCGTCCTTGACAGCACCTTGGTCTATTATTATGGAAAAGGCTTCAGGTTATAAAGCAATGTTTCCTACAAACACTAAAAACACACAACCTTGGGCTGTTGTCAAATAGTAACATGCATTCTGATATGTTTTTCTTTTGTATTTGAGGTAAAATAGCATTCTAGAAATTTCTCTCCATACCAAGTGGAAACTGATCCTATGGATGTCACAATATACAGTAGAAATTAACTTTCTTTACACAGTCATTTTTACTGTTCCATATACAGGGCAGGGCCTCTAACCTCTTGTTTATTTCTTTCCAGCTTGACCTTTCCCTGAAGCACAAGGCTAATTTTGTGCTCCAGTGACCAAGATTGGAATTTGTCACTTTATTCAAAATGGAATGAATATAAGTATGTGTGATATTCACAACAGCTTTTAACCAATTCTTTGCTAAAAGTGATGGGCACCTGATAGTTCCTTATGGAAGAGTTATAACCTTTCTATATATGTGAACAATAATAATAGTGGACATTTATGTAGCACTTTCAGGTTTACAATGTGCTTTACAGCCATTGAATCTGAGCCTCACAACAATCTATGGGATAGGTATTTTGGCCATTGTCCCTATTTTTGACAGGAGGAAATTTAATATTCAAAAGGTTAGGGGATATGTCAGGATCACACAAGTGGGATGTTTCTGAAATAGTATTTCATCTCAGGTCTTTAAGTGCTCAAGGTATAGCTTCTTTATATGTAGACAGAGATAGATGGTGAAAGAAAGGAGAGAGAGAGAGAGAGAGAAAGAGAGAGAGAGAAGAGAGAAGAGAATTTTAGTTTTAGAAAGAACTTCAGAAATCTTTTTGTACATTATCTTCATTTTACAGGAAAAGAAATGGAGACTCCAAATCTGCCATAGGTTAATATATATATATATATACATATATATATACATATATATATATATATATATACACACATACACACACACATATTGAATAACAGAGCTGAAAGTGGATTTGAAATAACAGAATAGTAGAATGTCATCTGGAAAGAACCAAATAGCATAGAATGTCAGAATTGGACAGCTGCTTGGAATCACGATATATAGATAATTTGAACTATTAGAGCTGTTATTGGGTATAGAATCCTAGATTGTTATTAGATGTAGAGCTGTAAGGAAATGTAAGATCATCTCATTTTATGTGGCATAAAGAAGAAATAACTTCCAAGGACATAGCATTAGTTAGTGGTAGAGCTAAGAAGAGACTTTAACCAGGATTATGGTGGTAAATATTTAACAGACATCTCAGATATATCCTCCTTTCCATTCCCTAGCATTCATTTTGGATTTCTTTAACATCTCTGTCTCCACCATTTCCTTGGGTGAGGTACCTCCCACCCTTTGGTTTTTTTAGCTCTCTTTTGTATTTTGCATTCCTCCATTATTTTGTAAGCTCCTTGAGGACAGGAACATTCTTTCTCATAACCTCAGAACCTAGCATAGTGCCTAGCACATAGTAGTCACTTAAATATCTATTGATAGAGTAGCTATATAGCTTTGTGGATTGAAAGCCAGGCCTAATGATGGGAGTTCTGGGATTCAAATCTGACCTCAGTCACTTCCTAGCTGGGTGACCCTGGGAAAGTCATTTAACCCCCATTACCTAGCCCTTACCTCTCTTCTGCATTTGAACCAATATACAATATTGATGCTAAGGTAGAAGGTAAGGTTTTTTGTTTGTTTTTTTGTTTTTAATGTTTACTGACTATTAGGGACAAGCTCTCTGAGGGGAGGTGAGATATCCAAAAATACACTAGTAAGCTTAATCTGTATCATTGAATATTTTCCTCCACTCTTTTCTGTCTTTCAAACCCTAACTTACAATGTTTTCAGATTTCCAAGGTGTTAATATTTACAATGAAAATTTTACAACAGGCTCTCATGAACTGGTTTTATCTGGCTCTAGGAGACTCCTGACCTAACCCTCATTCCTCTTGGCCAGTGATGGTGAACCTTGTAGAGATCAAATGTCCAAACTGCAACCTTCATGCCTGATGTGAGCTTCCCCACTTCTAACCTCAGATAGGGGAGGGAGGAAGAAGCACTCCCATTGGGCTACTAGAAAGAGGGGTGGGTCACGTGAGAAATGTCCTAAGGCATGAGTGGGTAAGGGGAATGGAGCAACCTCATCTGGCACACTACAACACACGTGCCATAGGTTTGCCAACACAGCTCTAAGCAATCTTTCCACGATGATAAGGTTTGAGAATAAAGGAATCTTTTGAATTTGCCTGGTTTAGCTTAGGCATATAAAATTGTTCAAATGAATTTCATTTCTAGACTACAGATTTATTTTAAATTCTATTACAGGAAGCCTAAACCAAAGGAACTGAGTAAACCCTATAGAATTTTTGTTGATTCTATCTCTATCATATTTTTCACATCCACACCCTTCTCTTCACTCACATGGTGCTGGCCCCAGATTACTTCTCCCTTGAACTATTTGCAAAAGCTTCTAATTGATCTCTCTGCCTCCAGTTCCTCTCCCATCCAATCAGTCTTCCATATAACTAGAAATTAATATTCTTCATACATAGCTCTATTTAGTCAATCCCTTACCTAAGAAGCTCTTTGGCTCCCTCTTGCCTCCAAGATGAAATATGAAGTCTTCTATTTGATATGAAAGCCCACCACAATCTAATCCCTACATTTCTACCCTGATTGCCTTCATACACTATATTCCTGACAAATTCTTACCTGTTTTCCTATTTACTTAGTATTTTCTCTTCCACCTCATGACTTTGCACACACTGTCCCCAGCGCCTAGAATGCATTTTCTTTTCACTTCAATCACGTGGAATAAATTAATTTAAAAATATTAAGAGCTTACAAAAAAACAGATAGTTCCTGTCCCAAGGGTATTGCATTTTTTTTGTTTTGTTTTTAATTTTTTTTAAAACCCTTGTACTTTGGTGTATTGTCTCATAGATGGAAGATTGGTAAGGGTGGGCAATGGGGGTCAAGTGACTTGCCCAGGGTCACACAGCTGGGAAGTAGCTGAGGCCGGATTTGAACCTAGGACCTCCTGTCTCTAGGCCTGACTCTCACTCCACTGAGCTACCCAGCTGCCCCTCCAAGGGTATTACATTTTAATTGTGGATACAGCAGTGCATCTAGGAGAACTGGGCCAGGGGTGCTGTGAAGCTCAATTCAAATGCTAACTCCTACAGGAAGCTTATACCAATCCTGTTAGCTGTTCTTGTATTCCCCCATCTAAATTCTTTTACATCTACTTTGGGTCTATTTTTCTTTGAGCACTTTATTTTCTTCCAATAGAATTTAACCACCTTGAAGAAGGATAATTTTTTTTAACCCCTTACCTTCTTAGTATTAATTCTAAAGCAGAAAAATTGTAAGGGCTAGGCAATAAGGGTTAAGAGACTTTCTTTTCTTTTTTTTTAAACCCTTAACTTCTGTATATTGGCTCCTAGGTGAAAGAGTGGTAAGGGTGGGCAATGGGGGTCTAGTGACTTGCCCAGGGTCACACAGCTGGGAAGTGTCTGAGGCCGAATTTGAACCCAGGACCTCCCATCTCTAGGCCTGACTTTCAATCCACTGAGCTACCCAGCTGCCCCCTGGGTTGAGAGACTTTCACAGGGTCACACAGCCCAGAAATATCTGAGGCCATATTTGTACCCATGTCCTCCTGACTCTACATCTGGCACTTTATCCACTGTGCTACATAGCTAGCCCAAGAGGCTCTTAATTTTGACTCTGTATTCCCAGAACTTTGTTCAGAGCTTGGCACAGAATAGCTGCTTAATTTGAATGTGAATTCAGTTGAATGTGAGAGAATGTGTATTCAATTGACTGTGTGAGAAAAACAGTGAGAAAGATATAGAGAAACAGAAAGAAAGAGAAAGGTAGTGAAGATAGAGACAAGTAAAGGCCATGAATGAATACACACACCTACATGTGCACACATTTTGTTGTCATTATTCAGTCATTCAGTTATGTCCAACTCTTTGTGACCCATGGACCATACTCAGACTTGTGAATTAGATCATTTATTTTATATGAGGTAGTTTTATAATGATCTTGGAGTGAGGAAGAATTAAATTACAAATATATCTCAAATATTGAATAGTTATATGACCCTAGGCAAGTTTCTTAATTTTTCTCAGCCTTAGTTTCCTCATTTTTAAAATGGATATAATAATAGCCTCTATATCTTATTGTTGTTATGAGGATCAAGTAAGATAACATGTAAAGCCCTTTGCGAACCTTAAAACACAACTTAAATGCTATGTATTACTGTTCTTGTTATTGTTATCATTACTATTTGTTTTGGAACAGTATGAGTTAAGTTTTTCAATACAGAAATGATTCACAGTAGAATTATTTGGCTAATACCAAGAACAATATTTAATTCCCTATTATATAAACCAAGTCTCAAGCTTGCAGTTTTTATGTCTATCCTTAATATATGACACACCTCTACCATTTCCCTACAGTCTTGATAAATTTCTTTTCTTTTTCTTCAAGCAATTATATTGAAATTTCCAGATTAGTGAAAGGAATCCCCATTCCAGTTTATCATTCTCTCCTTTTCTGCTTATGTACAATCATACAAATTTAAAAATGGAAGAAGCCCTCAATTAATAAAATTTTGAATATCAGAGCAAATAATAGCTTTACTTGCTCACTAAATGTGGTTCTTCCCAAGACCCTTTCCTACATGGTCTCTTTTGCTTTCTAAACTGATTGGCCCTCATAGATTAAACTATGTTTAGGCCATGTTTAGGCCAATGACTCACAATTATAAATATTCTGATTCTATTTCTCTCCTGAATTTTAATCACAATTTACTTATCAAATGATTGAGGTGGCCACCTGAATATCTCATGGGAAAGGCTGATCAACATGTCCAAGCCAAAAATTACTATATCTCCAGGCTAAAACAAAACAGAGGAAAAAAATACTTCTTCCTCTAAAATTCCCTTTATCTGTAGAGCATGTCACTATACTTCCAGCCACTTAACATCACAAGCTCAAAATCTTCTACCCTTTCTCCACACCACATTCAATATGTTTCTAAATTTAGTATATCCTAATTCCACCTCTCTTGTAACAATATCTTCCCGGGGGCAGCAAGGTGGCTCAACAGTTAGAGAAATGGGCCTAGAATGAGGAAAATTTGAATTAGTATTTGGCTTATTAGCTATGTGACCATGAGTAAATCATTATTTTTGTAATGATATGTTTCACCAATTACATGTAATAAAAATTATCTGCATAAGTTTTCTGAAGTTATATGATCCACTTGGTCTCCCTCTTTCCTCTCTCTCCCACTTCCCAGAGTTGGTAAGCAATTTGGTTTGGGTTATACACATATTATCATGCAAAATATATTTCTATAATGTTCATTTTTAAGAGTATATCCATATAAAACCCAAACCCTGAAATAAAAACCCAAATAAAATAAAGTGAAAAACCATAGGCTTTGAACTTTAGTTCGATGCCAGCAGTTCTTTCTCTGGAGGTAGATAGCATTCTTTGCCATAAGTCCCTCAAGATTGTCCTAGATCATTGTACTGTTGAGAGGCTAAGTCATAGTTGATCATTTTACAGTATTTCTGTTATTGTTCTCCTGGATATGCTAATTTCACTTCTTCAGTTCATGTAGTTCTTTCAAGCTCTTTCTAAAATCATCTTGTTCATCATTCCCTACAACACCATAATAGCTTTAGTTGCTCACTAAATGGAGTTCTTCCCCAGACCCTTTGCTAAATGGTCTCCTTTGCTTTCTAAATCAATTGGCCCTCATAGATTAAACTATCATGTTTAGGCCAATGACTCACAATTATAAATATTCACCATCAACATGACAACTTATTCAGCCATTCCCCAGGTGAAATATCCCCTCAGTTTCCAACCACAAAAAGACTTGGAATAAATAATTTTTTTGTACAAGTAGGGCATTCCCTTTTTTTATATCTCTTTAGGAGAGATATTACTGGGCCAAAAGGTATGCATTGTTTTAAAACCATTTGGGCATAGTTCCAAACTCTACCAACAATGTATTAGGGTCTCAATTTTGCCACATCCTCTCTGACATTTATCACTTTTCGTTGCTGTCATATTGGCCAATCAGATAAGTATGAGGTGGTCATGGGTAAGTAATTTACCTGTTTGCTTTAATTTCTTCATCTATAAAATGGGGATGATAATAGTACTATCTCCCAGGGTTGTTGTGAGGATTAAATGAGACAATAATTGTAAAGCATTTATAATTGTACATCACAAAAAGTAAGAGCAATTATTATTATTATCCTCTCCACTCACAGAGCTCCTTTGCAAATTCAAGCCTTCACTTAGAGTATTTAATTTTCAGTTTAGCATACTCATAACCAGTCTCTTCTCCCACCAATTAGTCTTACACAGAACTGCCAAACTATAGCTACTCCTACTTCTCTACTCCTTTATTCAATAAAGAAAAATATATTTTATTACTTTCTAGAAAAAAATAACATTTTCTTCATGGCATTTTAAATTTTTTATAATATGGCTCCTATTCACCTTTGCAATCTTTTACATATTATTCCTCTTCACATTTTCTATTAAAGTCAAAGTGATGGAGCAACCCTTCTGAAGAGATTCCTACATTAGAGACTCTTGATTTGTGGCACCCAGAAGTTTTGTTGACTGCTATTCCACAGAGCTTAGGGGTCTTAGGGTCTGAGTTTCTTGTATTTCTCATTTTGTCCCACTAGAGTGCTTCTGATTGACAACTTGCCACATAGACTTATTTATTTTTTGAAAATATATTTATTGGAGAAAGTATAATGAGAATAAAAGTTACAAAAGCATTCTCCCTGGGCTAGAAACATGTTCCTCCCTTGCAAACATAAGATTTCTAGATTGGGGAACTCAAATATCATTAGTACATAGTATTATGGGAGAGCCCAGATTAACATTTTTCTGACCAAAATTAAAGATTTTTTTTTATTATACCTACTTTGGTGACTTATTGTTTTAAGGTTGACAATTAAGAAAATATTTTTTTCATCAGTCTCAGGTTAAGAATCCTCTAACTATTAAGTGAGTTACCAAAGGTCATACAGGTAGTAACAATCTCAATTTGTAGATGAGAATACATGTGCAGAGATATATCCATCTAAATCAGAAAAACAAACAAACAAACAAACAAATGAAAATGCTGTAAGGCAAAGCCAAGATGGCAGAGTAGAAACAGGGAAAGTTCAAACCATGCTGACAATCTTTCCATCCAACTTTAAAATAACTTCAAAAAATATTGGAGTAAAAGAAGAAACAAGGGAATAGAGGGAAGCAACTTTCCTGTAGGAAAACAAAACAAAACAAAACTTGAAAGGTAGGCAGAGAGAATCTGGTTCACTGGAGTGAAAGAGGAGCTGAAAGAGTGAAAGGAGTGAAAGACGAGCAGCAAGACTGTACCAAGTACCCATGCAAATTAAGAGCAAGCCCCTCACAACCCTACATATACTGATTTGGGTTCTACATCTGGGCCCACACCGACTTAGAGACTTTGAGACCCTGCCTAAGCCAATAGCAGTGTAATGCCATACATACCACTTAATCTTCGAAGTACCAGAAAGCCTAGAGTGAGACCCCAAGTCCTAGCACAAGGCAGTACACAGTGTTCCTGGCTGGGGCAGGCCCAGAGTGAAACCTTTGCCCAAACCTAAACTATGGCTCCAAGCTCCATTTGTAAGGCAGTTGGCAGGGCACCTAGCTGGAGCAAACCAAAGGGGAAGCCCAGGACCCTTGCCCAAGCTAGTAATGAAGAACAGAACCACTGTACAATTCAGGCTTCAGCACACCTCGATTTTTAATACCAGAGTGAGGCCCAGAGGCCCTGCCCAAATCCAAGGCAATGCTCTAAACCCTGGCTCAAGGAAGTCTGCAATAAAAGGTTTAGAAGAGGGTCAGAGACAAGATACTGGCTTAGTAGCAGCAGAAAGCTGAAACTGTTCTGACAATCTTTTCAAACCAATCTTTAAAAAAATTCCTCAGAATGACAGGAGACAAAAACCAACAGCAAGACAAAGTGAGGATGCTTTCCCACTGAACACAACTTGAAAGGTAGGCAGAGAGAATCGAATTTCACAGGATAAGGGGGGACCAGAAGCAAAACTACACACAAAGGAACACTGGCTAATACTCCCCCCATCTCAGGTTCCAAGCTTCAGGATCCCAGGACCCTGACTACACCAACAACAGAGGACTCCATACCCATATTTTCGGGGGAAAGTATGGTCATTTAATAAAAATAGAAGATTTCCAAGAATTCCTGAAGAAAAGACCAGACTTAAACAGAAATTTGATGTCCAAATACAAAATTCAAAGGAACCATAAAAAGGTAAATAAGAAAGAGAAAAAAATCTTAAGGGCTTTAATAAAGTCAAATTGTCTTTTTTTTCCTATATGGAGAGATTATATCTGTAACTCTTGAAATTTTATTATTATCATAGTAGTTAGAAATACACATAGATAGAGGGTGTGGTAGTAAGCTATTTAAGGTGATATGCAAAAAAAATCTAGGTGTGAAAAAGAGGATTGCACTAAGAGAAATGGGAAGTGAGAAGGAAAATGGGATAAATTATATAACATAAAGAGTGGTGAGTGAGTAGACTATTACAAAGGAGGGTGGTTAAGGGTGGTGACAGGTAATATCAAGGCAGTCTGTAGTGTGCCTGACCTGTGAAAGTCCAAACTGAGGTCCAAAGTCCCTGTCCAAGCCTGAGGCTAAGCTATGAGACCCAGCACAAAGTAGCTCACAGTGCTCTGAGTTCTGAAAGCCATCAGCAGCCCCAGGAGAAGATTGAATCAGCATGGGGAGGTAGTTTTTAGAGCTCTCATCCCACTACTACCTGAAGAACAGAAACTTACAGAAACCCAGATGAAGTAATATTGATATTAAATATATATCCATCAAATTATATGGCATAGCTTTTGAATTGTTAAAGGAGAAATTAAATGAGCTTCAGGAAGAAATAGATAGTAAAATAATTTTAGTGGGGGACTTCAACTTCCCCTCTCAGATCTAAATAAATTGAACCAAAACACAAATAAGAAAGAAGTGAAAGAAGTGAATGAAATGTTAGAAAAGTTAGAACTAAGAACTCTAGAGAAAACTGAATGGAAATAGAAAGTAATATACCTTTTCTCAGTAGTACTTGGTAGCTACACAAAAAAATTGACTATGTATTAGGACATAAAAACTTCATAATCAAATGCAAAAAAGAGCAGAAATAATAAATGCATCCTCTTCATGTCACAATGCAATAAAATTATAATCAATTGAGGTCCATGGAAAGAGAAATAAAAAATTATTTAGAAATTAATCTAATTCTAAAAAAAGAGTGAGTCAAAGGATAAAGTCTAGAAACAAACAATAATTTAATTAAGGAGAATGGCAATGAGGAGACAACATATAAAAAATTAAGGGATATAGCCAAAGCAGTATGTAGGAAAAAAATTTATATCTCTAAACGTTTACATAAAAAAATAGAGAAAAAAAACAGATCAATGAATTGGGCATGCAGCTAAAAAAACTAGAAAAAGAATAAATTAAAAGTCTCTAATTAAAGACAAAATTGGAAAACCAAAAATCAAAGGAGAAATTAATAAAACTGTAATAGAACCATTGACTAATAAATAAGACTAGGAGTTGGTTTTATGAGAAAAAAAATAGAGAATATTAGTTGATTTGATTTTAAAAAAGAAAGAAGAAAATCAAATAACCAGTATCAAAAATGAAGAGGGTAAATTCACCACCAATGAAGAGGAATTTAATAGATCATAAGGATCTATTTTGCCCAATTATATGCCAATGAAACAGACAATATAAGTAAAATGCATAAATATTTACAAAAATATTTGATATTTAAATATTAATATTAACAAAAATATAAATTGTCTAGATTAACAAGAAGAGTAAATGTAATACATAAGTAATTGCATCTCAGAAAAAAAGAAATTAAACAAGCCATCAAAGAAGAGCTGGATGGATTCACAAGTTAATTCTATCAAACATTTAAGGAACAATTAATCAATTTAATTAAAAATAATTTTAATGTAATTAACAATTACTATATAACTGATTTGGTAAAATAGGCAAAGAAGGAATCATATTTTATTCTTTTTTACAACAAAAAATATGTTGCTAATAACCTAAGCCTAGAAGAAAAAAAATAGTTAAAGAAAATTATAGGCCAATTTTATTAGTAAATATAGATCCAAAAATTTAAAGTAAAATGTTAGCAATGTAACTACAGCAATATATCACAAAAAATCACTCACTATGACCAGGTGGGATTTATGTCAGGAATATAGGGATGGTTTAATAGTAGGAAAATATCCACCTAACTGACCATATCAATAACTAAGTTAATGGAAATCACTTGATTATTTCAAAAGATGCCAAAAAACCCTTTGACAAAATATAACACTCATTTCTATTAAAAAACACTAAATACATAGAAATAGATGGGTGATTTCTGAAAATGACTAGGATTATTTATCTAAAACCACCAGTAAGTATCATCTGCAATGGGTATATGTTAGAAACAACAATAAGTTCAGTCATGAAGTAAGGATGCCCAATGTTTAATATTGTATGATGTGATACTTAAATTAAGTCTACACTGCCCATATTTAGATTTAATCACCAAAGGTGAGAGCACCTTCCAATTCTGGGAGGTCCTAACCCACGTGTGTAACCCACGTGAGTGAGCAACAAATCAGAATCAACGCACTCCCCCCTACGCTTTCTATGAGAAAGTGTCTATTGTGACTGGTCACGGAGGCTAGAGGAAGGCACTAGAAGTGACATATATGTGACCCCTTCCAAAGAGGGAAGGGGAGGGAGGCTGCAACTGGTATGGTAAAGGAGACCTGAGGGAGCTTTGCTGGTTCGTGACCAAGACTGTTCCACGTGGTGAGTTTAAAGACTGAATCTTCCTGAGCTTCTGTTGGGAAAGTTCCTTTTATAGACTCTGTGAGTGAAGTTTGCTCCATTCACCTCCAGGCCTCAGGCCCTTTAACCCTCAGTGAGGGTTAAGATCTACCTGGACTAATCAGTGGGATATATTCTTATCTCCATACTTCCTCTTTCTCTTCTTATGTAAATAAATTTCCATAAAAGTCAATTTTGATTTGAGATTATTCTTAATTGAGGATTGAACTATTTTCAATAATATATAATATAATATATAATATTATAATATAATATATATAATATAATAGTTCAATCCTCTGGTGACCACCTTTAATATATTGAACCCATAAAACCCCTTTTTCTCCCTTACAATGAGAAATGATAACTTTAGCAATAAAAGAAAAATAAAATGAAGTAATTAAAGTAGGCAATGGGGAAAGTAAATTATCACTCTTTGCAAATGAAATGAGATGTACTTAGAGAATTCTAGACAATCAAAGAAAAAACTAGTTGGAATAATTAATAACTTTAGCAAAGTTACAGGACATAAAATAAACTCACAGGAATCACTAGCATTTCTATATATTACCAACAAAGTTCATCAGCAAGAGATAGAAAGGGAAATTCCATTTAAATTAACTCTAGACAATATCAAGTACCTGGGAAACTATTTGTCAAGACAAAAAAAGGAATTATATGAACACAATTATAAAACACATTTCATACAAATAAAGTCAGGTCTAAACAATTGGAAAAAAATATTTATTTCTCATGGATAGACCAAGCTAATATAACAAAATGGCAATTCTATATAAATTTATTGACTTATTCAATGTCAAACCTATCAAACTACCAAAAACTACTTTATAGAACTAAAAAAACAATAACAAAACTCATCTGAAAAATAAAAAATCAAGAAAATCAAGAGAGTTACTGTAGTATAGAATAGTAATCAACAAAACAATCCTGTACAGAATTAGAAAAAGAATGACAGAATAAACAGGGGTTACCAATCTAATATTTGATAAACCCAAAGACTCCAACTTTGGGGATAAGAACTCGCTATTTTGCAAAAACTGCTGGGAAAACTGGAATATTATGGCAGAAACTAGGTATAGACCAATATCTTAAACACAATACTAAGATAAGATCAAAATGGGTATATGATTTAAACATAAAGAGTATTATCATAACTGAATTAGGGGAACATAGAATAGTTTACCTATCAGATTTATGGAGAAGGGAAGAATTCATAACTAAACAAAAGATAAAGAGCATTATAAGATGTAAAATGAATAATTTTGACTATATTAAATTAACAAGTTTTTGTATAAACAAAACCAAAGTAACCAGGTTTAGAAGGAAAACAATACACTGGGAAAAAAAATTTTGGTAGCAAATTTCTCTGATAAAGAACGGTCTGATTTCTCAGATTTATAGAGAACTAAGTCAAATTTATAAAAACATAAATCATCCGCCTACTTACAAATAGTCAAAGGATATGAACAAGCAATTTTCAGATGAAAAAATCAAAACTTTCAATAATCATATAAAAATATTCTAAAGTACCCTTGATTAGAAAAATGCAAATTAAAACAACTCTGAAGTATTACCTCCCATGTATTATTGGCCAATATGGAAATAAAGGAAAGTGATAAATGTTGGAGGGAATGTGGCAAAATTGGGACACTAATACATTGCTGATGGAGTTGTGAATTGATCCAACCATTCTGGAGAGCAATTTGGAACCATGCTGAAACAGCTATAATACTGTGCATACCCTTTGATCCTATAATACTACTACTCGATCTATATCCCAAAGAGATAATCAGAAAGGGGAAAGAACCTACTTATACAAAAATATTTATACTAATTCTTTTTGTGGTGGCAAAGACTACGGAAATTTAGGGAATATCCATTAACTGGGGAACAGCTGAACAAATCGTGATATGTATTGGTGATGGAATACTATTGTGCTATGAGACAATGAGCTAGAAGATTATAGAAAAAGCTGGAAAGATTCATGTGAAGTGATGCAAAGTTAAATAAGAAGAACCAGGAGAACATTTTAAGAGCAATATTATGTAATGATACCCTGTGAAAGACTTAGCTACTCTCAGCAATATGACAATTCAGAACAAAGATGTATTACAAATACACTATCCATCTCCAGAGAAAGAACTGTTAGATTCATATGCAAATCAAAGTATACTTATTTTCACACTACTTTATTGTTTTATTTTGGGGTTTTGATTTTATATGAATATTCTCTTACAACAATGACTGATATAGAACTATATTTTCATGATTACATGTGTATAATCCAGATCAAATTGTTCATTCTCTCTGAGAAGAGGGATAGAAAAGAGAGGGGAAGCAATTTGTATCCTATAATTTATGAAAATGCATGTTGAAAATTGTTGTTGTTTGTAATTGGAAAAATAAAACATCTTTAAAGAAAAATAAATAAATAAATATTTTGAAAAAAAGATTTCTGGGGAGAGTAAACTTGAAGCATGAAATTAATGAAGCAGGCATTCCTGTAATGTAACATTTGACAATAGAATAGCTCGCAATTCTGGCTTTGTAGTCTTTATATAGTTCCCTTCTTTCTGAGCTTTGAGAGTTGGTGCTTTTGCAGGGTCCATAGCCAGAAACTCTTTCCTGGTACAACAGAAATCATGAAGTTCAATCATTACAAATTCATTGAAGCTTCTTCATTTCCCAGCTGTCTTCTCTCTCTATGTGTTGGTTGTCCAGGTTTGTTTGTAGTGTGTCTTTCTTCAGTCCCAGCTGAACATATTATTTATTACTGACCCCTCCAAAGAATGTGGGGTGGGGGTGGGGAGCAAAGTGCAACATTCACTCTAGGTGAACCCTTCTCCCTGCTGCCAGCTAGTCCCAACCTCCTCCTAGTCCTGCTTCATTTTATACAGACACATTAATCTGACTCTTCAATATACTACTGAGCCTCAAGTCTTCCACAGCTTAACTGCCAAAAAATTGCTGAAGTTCTTCCATATATTTAAAGACCTGGGATCATGGTTAGCTTGTTTAGTTAGCCAATACTTATCCTAATTAAAAAGAAGAGATGAAATCTGCTAAAGAGATTAAAAAGTATAGCTAGTCTTATTTGTATATTTTAAGCATAATCTAATCTGTTTATTTAATTACGAATCTAACCCTCTTTTACATTGGCCCAATAGCCATTTCTCAAATTCAGAATTTAACACCTTTGAGATATTACATAGCTTGTCCCCAATTACCTCACTACCCCCATTTCTAGAATATTCTAAGTTTACCTCTAAGCTCAGCTGAGGTATCAACTCTTACATAACATCTTTCCTTATAACCCCTATTCATTTTCTACTGCACACTCCCTCTTGTATTTACTTTAAGACTCTTTGGATATATGTTATATTTATTCATGTAATTATATTCCCCTCTCCCTTATTTAATTATAATATAAACTTTTTGATAGAAAGAACTGTTCTTGTTTGGTTTTGGTCAGTTGCTTTTGGTTAATTTTTGGTTAATTAATTGTTTTTCGTCTTCCTATTACCAACAATTAGACATAGAGAGCAATTAAAACTTTAAGAATTGAATCATATATGTATAACCCAGTGAAATTGCTTGTCAACTCTGGGGGGAGGAAGTGGTGAGGGAGACAACAAGAATCATGTAACACATGAAAAATTAAAAAATAAATACATAAAACAAAAGAAAAAAAAGAATTGAATAATAGATTCACTAGATGACTGAAATGGAAGAGGTTGTAGACTCTTGGAGCCATTGGATGTTAGCAATAGAAAGGGCCTTAGAAATTAATCAATTCAGTTCCTTAATTTTATAGAGGAAGACACTGAAGATTCAGAAAGAGAAACTGATTTGTCCAAGGTCATACAGTAATTTATTGGCAAAGCCAGGTCCAGAACCCATCTCTGGACACTCAGTCTTTGTTAATTTTTAACATAAGCCTCTCCTGTATAGGAAATTGAGCATGAATTCTACAGCCACTGAATATTTTGTCTGAAAAGTTATATTTGGTTCTTTCAGTTGAAAATGTCTAAATTTCCTTTAAAGTTGAAAGAGAGACTATGTAGGCCCCAAATAGTTTATTTAACTCAATGAAAGGCACTTGCACTTGACAGCATGCTGGGATTCTGTATAAAGCTTATTATTGTCAGTAGTAATTATCCCATTGGGACCTGTATATAGAGCTGTCCATGATCTTCCATCAGCTTTCTCCTTGATTATCTCAGCAGAGATATAGAAAGATAAAAACACAGCCAAGAAGAATGATACCATTTCTTGCTGATGAGTGAGTTTCCTTCTGTTCTCCATGTGCACTCTCAGTTTGCTTTTTCTACATTTCACCTTCTCAAGGCATCTTTTGTTTTTCACTCCAGACTTCCTTGAGCCATGAGGAATTTAAATATGGATGTGTGGGTATCCTCTCAGTGTTCTAGATGGAAATAGAGTCAGTAGAATGAGAGACAACATTGAGAGCACATTTTCTTTATTTTTTATTCTTTTCCACTATCGAATCACCTAAAAAACAATGACTACCATTTAGAAATTTGGGGAAAACAAATAAAAATCACTGGACAATATTGTTCAAGACCCTAGAAATCATGTAATACCATCCGTACCAGAATCCTGACTCTCTTCTAAAATATCCTCAACAAGTGCTCCTTCTGATAATAATGAAGAACTATCTCCCACCTCAGGAAGGCTTTTTCATCTTGGCATAGCTCTACTTGTTAGCTTGAAATGGTTTCATTATTTAGAATGGTCCTCTACCTAAGAAATTAACTGGGTTATATGTTCTGTGGCTACTGAATCCTTTGGCCAAAGGATGTGTCTGTATTCTTAACCGACAACATGACTTTACATCAGACCAACTTAAGGAGCCCTCAAGTATAGTTTTAGAGAGGGCCAGGCAGGGTTACATATAGGGAAATGTGTAGAACTCAGTATATGGTAAGCAATTAGGTAAATTTTGTGTTGATTCAATCAAACAACCATAGATTAAACTCTCTTGGATGAAGTATTGAAATCAAGTATTTTTTATACGATAGACCTTTGTCAGTTCTATGTATGTAGAACTGATGATAAGTCACTGAGCTAGCAAATTAGTTTCAGAGAGTTGTTGTCAGGGTCATTAAGAAATGAAACCCAATTTTCACATAGATGGGCCATTCTCTTATGTAAATGATTCACTTGACATTTGTACACTTCAGTCATAGTAATGTTCAGGAGCACTTGACAGGAATATAAAGAATTACACAGGTATACATTTCTTATATTGCTCTTCTTAACTATTTTTTAAACCTTTACCTTATGTCTTAGAATCAATACTAAGAATCAATTCCAAGGCAGAAGAGTGGTAAAGGCAAGGCAATTAGGGTTAAATGACTTTCTCAGAGTGACACAGTTAGGAAGTGTCTGAGGTCAGATTTGAATCCAGGACCTCCCATTTCTAATCCTGGTTCTCAATCCACTGAGCCACCTGGCTGCCCCTCACTTTCCTTTTCTTATAATCACCTATGAACTACATGTGCATATCAAAGATTTTTACTGAGAAAATGGTTTACTACTTGTCATCGTTATTATTGTTATTCATCTTCCATAAGAAGACCAGACATCATGGAGTGATTCTTGACTTGCACATGAATTGTGAATTGGATTTAAATGGAGAATAGTTAAAGTTGTCAGCTCTATTCTCCCTTTCAGAGTCATCTGGGGCAAGATAAAAATCAGAACAATTAGTGATGGCCTGGGATGTAGTGAATGACTTTGGTGTCTTCATTATCTGACCAGACTCTAAATACTTCATAGTCTCTTCTTCAGTTGTCTTCATGGGTATTGGAATAAATTGTTCTCATATGTCCATTCCACCAGAAGTCTCCACATTTGTGGGGCAAACATCCCCATCTAACTCACCAATGAGTTTGATGCCTGTTGGTTACCCTCAAACTCTCTCTCTCTCTCTCTCTCTCTCTCTCTCTTACTCTCTCTCTCTCTTTCTCTTTCCATCTCTCTCTCTCTCTCTCTCTCTCTCTTTCTCTTTCCCTCTCTCTCTC
The DNA here is from genome assembly GCF_016433145.1 of Gracilinanus agilis. Lineage (NCBI taxonomy): Eukaryota > Metazoa > Chordata > Mammalia > Didelphimorphia > Didelphidae > Gracilinanus > Gracilinanus agilis. The sequence goes on from NC_058131.1 coordinate 412,033,699, forward strand.
TGTCTGTCTCTCCCATCTAGAAGATATAGCAATAGAATACATAATAAATCTAGACTTGTAAATAAGATAAATATAGTTTATTTGCCCAAAGCCTTGAGATCCATAGTGGATGGTGAGAGTAGTGTCAACAGTAAAGGCTGATGTAAGTAAAAGCACCACCACTTATGCTTTATAGCCTGGAATCCTAAAAAATAGCACAAGGGACAACAAAATGAGGCATGATTGGCAGGAGCAACTTATCTAGAGATTAGACTTCAAGAGGTTAGAAATTTAAGTCTCAGCTTGTCCCCTACAACCTATATGACCTTGTGCAAACTAATTAAATTCTCTGTTTTTCAGTTTTCTCATCTATGAAATTAAGAAGTTTAATAAAGTGGCCTGAAAGACTCCTTCCAACTCTAAATCTAAAATTCTATGTTTAGGCTTAAAAAGTCTTACATAAAACATGGTATCCAAAACCAAACAATATTCCAGAAGTGTTCTAACCAGTGTAGGGAAGACAAAATATCTTGATATTTTGTTTTAAAAACTTGTATTACAAATATTTTTCCCATATAAACTTATGTTAAAAATTACAGGAAGGTCTTTGTAGCTTTTAAGGGGTATTTCTTTACCTTTGGAATTCTTTTTTTCTTTTAATGTTGAATATGGAATTACATAATGTTTTTTATCTCAGAAAAGTACTACAGGATAGTTGAGTGAAAAGGAGTGTATGAAACCTCCAAAAGCCTCTTGCATGGCTATAAGTAAGCCTGGGTTATCAAAATGGATATAAATTATTCAGAGCACACTCTTCTTTCCATGACCAATCCAATATTAGCAGTGGGTTATTCAGGATAAACATAGATTATTCTCTCTTTTTCAGTCAAGTAAGAGGAGTTACTAGGTCTCTAGGAATAATTAAGATTAAAAAGTAAATTAGGGCAATATTAGCTATATTAGACATTTTATGATACTCATGATATATGTAGTTTGGGCAAGATTATTGTCACTCATAATTTGAACTTTACTATTAGTATTTCTATGTTGTTTCTTTTTCCTTACAAATAAATAGCCTGCTTATACCAAAAGTAAATGAATGACAAAAGGAAGGCCAAAAAGTGGTAGTCAGAAACTGGAAAGAAAATAGATGCAAATCAAATGGAGAATGTCTAAAGAAATTGGGATATGTGAATATAACAGAATGGTAACATGCTATGAGAAACTATGAAATTTAATGAATGCAGAGAAAACACGAAAAGACATATGAACTGATGCAAGGTAAAGCAAGCAAAACCAGAAATACAATACATCATCATCATAATGTAATCAAAGAACAACAATAACAAAATAAATTAAACTGAATGCTTAAAATTATAATGACCAAGAATGGTCCCAGAGTAAAGATATGAGAACACATCACTGATGTTTCTTTGCAGAGGTAGAAAACCATGGTAAGGAATACTGAAAATAAAGTTAGTTTTGGTTATTTGTTTTCCCAATATGCTGGTTCATTTTCACTTTACTTTTCCCATTTTTATTTTTTTTATTTTAAGAGATGGCTCTCTAGATAATTAGTAGGGGAAGAGATATGTTGGGAAAAGAAATATGGGTAATATGTAGGCAAGAGGTATCAATAAAATATTTTAAATAAATAAATCTTCTAGAAATAATGCATTTGTCAGCTGTAGTGTACTGTAGGAAGTAAAGGAGGCCCCTAAGATATCATGGCAATAGGTACCTTTTAGAGGGCCAGGTCCACAGATAATGAGGTAGAACAGAATTCTGAGCCTCAAATTCAATCAGTGGCATTAAGCCAGAGATAGTGGATTTTTGTATAAAGCAAAGAAGTCAGAAAGTCCAAGGCCAAAAGGGCAGTTTCCCTAGGGCAGTTCTTAGAAGGAACTGCTTCCAGAGAAAAGATTTGAGAGCCCACAGCCTAAGGCAGAATCCTTTACAGAGATAATTTTTCTGCAAGGAGGCCTAGCAATAATTTATTACAAAAAACTCTGGTCCAGTGATTAATTCTCCTGGACTGTATTACTCACTTCTACTTCAGCTCATAAAAAAATTTACTTGGAGGTAAAACTACATTTCAGATAACAACTGTTACAAATTTATATGATCAACATTGCAAATTGGTGGAAAAAAACTCTCTAAGGTGGAGCTTATGTCTCTCTTCAGAAAAATAACTCTAATTAACCCATTGTTTATTCCCCTCATTTATGTATAGTGTCTGATAATTAATTAGACTTTGAGTCATAGTCATTGTTGGCATTTAGATGAAGTATATGATAAAGCTGCTTCCTGGGAATATCCCATTTCACCATCATATCCCATCTTCTTGCATATTTCTTGCTGATGTCACAGACCTCTGCATGATCTATATCAACAGTAGTTTACAGGATCACTGGATTTAAAGCTGGAAGGAATTTTTAAAATTACTATTCTTTTTTTGGAATCATCAATAAACACAAAGAAATTTGGAGTTATACATGAAACCATGACAATAGCATTCAGCTTATTGCTTTTAATAGCCACTCGACTTACTGTGCTAGTACTACTTTTGCCTTGCTTGTCCATATCTGTTTCTAAACTTATCATTACCTTATTTTACTTTTTTATTCTTTTAATCCCTTATCTTCCATCTTAGAATCAATCAATATTGTGTATTAGTTCTAAAGCATAAGAGTGGCAAGGGCTAGGCAATGGGAGTTAAGTGATTTGCAAAGGGTGACACAGCTAAGAACAGCCTCAGGTCATATTTGAACCCAGGACCTCCCATCTATATTCCTGGGTCTCAATCTACTGAGCCACCAAGCTGCCCCCTCATTATCTTAGTTTAGTCCATCTCTCCAACCAAAAAATGGCAGAGCTTAAATTTCTATCCTACCCCATCTCCTACTTGCTCCTAGAGCTGAGTGGGTATTTGTCAAGGATAACAGAAGACAACAGCTATTTTGGAAAAGATAGTGCTCTTCATGTGGCAGTTTTGGCAGTCAAATATAGAACCAGTAAGGAATCTGGGGTCTTCTGAATGAAGGGTAATCATAGTGAGATCATGGAGTCCATTCTGCTAGACTGGAAGTCAGAAGACCTGGCTTCAATTCTTTTTCTATCACTAAATAACCTAAGGCTAAGTTATGACTCCTTTATTAATATCAGTTTTCTTCTATGTAAAATGGATATAGTTGTTAGATACTCTCAAGATTCATTGCCACTCTTGATTCTAAGATATTAGGGATTGGTTACTCCTCTGCCACACTAAATGAACAGATAATAATAGAGTAAGTATGGCTGGAGTTGACTACTGGGAATTTGGCCTTACTTTTGCTCACTTTTTCAGGGAAAGTTATTGAAAATAAAGACATAGGGAATTCCTCCATAAAACTTCTTTAGGATTAGGAGACTCAGACAGCACCATGCCTTGACATTAGTTTTATTTCCTTACGCATTTGTTGGAATGAATCATCAAAGTTTCTATAGGTCCAGTCCTAGCCAAATTAGAATCCCTGGAGTTTTGAAACTTGTCTTAATATTTCCTATGGAGTTCAGAGCCCAATGGCTCTCAGTGAATGGGCAAAGACAGAGTTTGTTTACTTTCTGTGGGTAAATGGAAGGAGCTCAGAAGCCAACTTCAGGCATACAAATGAAAGGAGGAATCTCCAGGAATAAGATTGTTTGTTACTCTGAGGTACCTCTGTTAAGAGTCAATTACAAAACTAGTATGATTTCTAAAGAAATCATAAAGAGAATTATAAAGAGAAAGGAGTTGAGAGAGCATTTAATTTGTAGTCAGGTGAACAGAATTCAAATCCACTTACTATCTATATGACCTTAGATAATTTCTCTGGATCTAAATTTAAGTTTCCTCATCTGTAACATGAGGAGTTCACTCTACATAAGATTTAAGGTCCCTTCTCATTCAAATATTTTGATCCTAATTCCCACTTTAGGTTTATAAAATCTTCTATTATCATATTCTTCTGCACTCCTGTAGTTAGGTAGTGCAAGAATTGTTATTCCCATAATAAAGTAAAGTATGGACAGGTTAAGTTATTCATCGATGTTTACACAACCTTCATGAGACACACCAAGAGAATTCTACTCAGGATTTTGATGTCTTTAAGCTCAGTGCTCTCTGAGAAACTCTACTATTAGACTCTATTGATGACCATTTTGTTTCTCTGGTGATATGTTATCCAAATTGGCAGTTCCTTCTAGTATTTGGCACTTGTATTTAATTCATATTCACCCATCTGTTATTTGTCCTTCTGGTGATGTTTTCTGACCACTTCCCTTTTTTCCTTTTGGCTAATCTTTACCCCTCCCATCCCCAACTCAAAAATACTCCCCATCCCCCACTTAAGTGGGAATATTTTGAATTCATCCTTCAACTCTAAGGATCCTAGAATCACCAAATCTAATCATTGGAAGGAAATTCAGAAGTCCTCTAGTCCAAATTACACCTAACCAAAAATTATCTGATTTGTGACCAAAATAGTTATACGGACTTCAAAAGACTTTAAAGATATGCAGTGGAATATATAATCTCAGAAGTCAATTAATTCTACTTTTGGACAGCTCTTAGGAAGGGTTAGTTTGTTGGGTTTTTTAACTCCCTTATTTTGGACTAAAATCTGTGATTCTACAATGTATGTCCATTTTTCCAAATTATTTTCAGTGTCCAAGCTATGTATCACTATCAATATCCTTCAAAAAGAAATAGTTGAGATAGCACAATTTTATTAGCCATAGACAGAATAAAATATGTAGGAGTATATATCTTCCAAAACAAATAAGAATTTATATGAATATAATTATAAAACACTTTATTCACATAAAATCAGATTTAAATATTTGGAGAAATATTAATTGTTCAGAGGTGAGAAAAGCCAATATAATTAAAATGACAGTTCTAGCAATACTAATTTACTTATTCAATGCCATCCCAATTAAATTGTGAAAAATATATTTTATTGAATGATAAAAAATTTTCAAATTCATTTGGAAAAACAAAAACAATTCAAAAATATCAAAGGAATTTTTTTAATGTTAAGGAAGGAGAGCTAGCAGTACCATATTTCAAACTGTATTATAAAGCAGTAGTATAAAACATTTTCTGCTACTGGCTGAGAAATAGAAAAGTAGATCAATGGAATAGAAGAGGCATAAAATAAGTAACCATAATAGATAATGAAAACCTTGTTTTTGAAAAAGGTAAAGTTCCAAGTTTTTGAAATAAGAATTTAGTATCTGGTAAAAATTGTTGGGAAAATCAGAGGGCAGTTTAGATCAGTGATGGCAAATCTTTTAGAGATCTAATGCCCAAACTGCAAACTATAAAAGAGAGGGAGGGGAGCAGTCCTGCCTAGTATCCTTTTGGCTTTCTAGTAATTAACTATGGTAAACTCTGTGCTGGGGTGATGGTGGGCATGTCCACAGAGAGGGCTCTGAGTGCCCCTCTCTGGCAGGCATACCATAGGCTCATCAACACAGATATAGATCAAGGTCTTACATCATTTTTCAAGATAAGATCAAAATGGATACATGATCTAGGTATTGAGGGAGATATTATAAACAAATTAGAACAAGGAAAATATTATCTATCAGATTTATGAAAAGGAGAAAAATGATGAATGAACAAGAGACAGAATGCAATGTGAAATGTAAAATGGGAAATTTTGAATACATTAAATTGAAGACTTCTTATACAAATAAAACTAATATGGCCAATATTAGAAGGAAAGTAATAGTTTTGGAGAAAAATTATGGACAGTTTATTGAATAGAGGTCTCATATCTAAAATATATAGAGATTTTCACATGAAGAAATCAAAACTACCAAGAAGCACATGAAAAAGTGTTCTGAATCCCACCTGATTGGAGAAATGCAAACAACAACAACTCTGAGGTACCACCTTACACCTAACAGACTGGTCAATATGACAGCAAAGGAAAGTGATAAAGGTTGGTTGGAGGAAATGTGGCAAAACTGGAACACTAATCCACTGCTGGTGGAGTTGTGAATTAATCCAACCATTATGGAAGGCAATTGATGCCCTAAGGGCTTTAAAAGACTGGCTGCCCTTTGATCCAACTATACCACTGCTGGGTTTGTACCCCAAAGAGATAATAGGAAAAAATACTTGCACAAAAGTAATTATAGCTGTGATCTTTGTGGTGGAAAAAATGGAAAATGAGGGGGTTCCATTGATTGGGGAATGGCTGAACAAATTGTGGTATATGTTGGTGATGGAATACTATTGTTCTTAAAGTAATGATGAACTGGAGGAATTCCATGTGAACTATAACGACCTCCAGGAATTGAAGTATAGTGAAATGAGCAGAACCAGGAGAACATTATACACAGAGACTGATACATTGTGGCACAGTGGAATGTAGCAGACTTTTCTACTAGCAGCAATGCAATGATCCAGGACAGTGCTTAAGGCAGTGATGGGCAAACTATAGCCTGGATCTGGCCCGTGGGGAATAGCTTGCCCATCACTGATCCAGGACAATCCATTGGAACTTATGAGAAAGTTGCTATCCACATTTAGAGAAAGAACTGTGGGAACAGAAATGCAGAAGAAAAAATATGATTGATCACATGGTTCATTGGGAATATGATTAGAATTTTGAGGTTAAAAGATAACTCTGTTGTATATATAAGTAACATGGAAATAGGTTTTGAACAATGATACATGTATGTGTCAGCTCTGGGAGGGGAGAGGGAAAAGGGAGAGGGAGAGAGGAAAATCATGAATCATGTAGCCATGGAAAAATATTCTAAATAAATAAATTTTTAAAAACAAAATAAAATATATAGAGAATTTTGTCAAGTATATAAGAGTGTGAGCCATTCCCCAATAAATGATCAAATTATATGAACAGTTTTTGTATGAAGAAATTATAGCTCTATGTAACTATATGAAAAATTGCTCTAAATCATTACTAAGAGAAATACAAATCAAAATAACTCTGAGATATTACCTCATACCTATCAGATTAGCTAAAATGATAAAAAGGCAAAATGACAAATGTTTGAGGAAATGTGGAAAAATAGGGACACTAATATATACTTGATATGTGAAATGATCCAACCATTTAGGAGAGCAATCTGGAAATATCACCAAAGAATAATAAAAATATGCATATCTTTTGACCTAGTAATTTCAATTAGTTTCATTTTCTAAGGTGATCAAGGAAAAGGAAAAATAACTATATGTTCTAAAATATTTATAACAATTCTTTTTGTTGTGACAAAGAACTGGAAACAAGAGATGTTCATCAGTTGAGAAATCACTAAAAAAAGTCACGTTATGTGATTGTAATGGAATACTATTTTGCCATAAAAAATGACAAACAAGATGATCACAAAAAGAACCTGGAAAGACTTATAAGAAGTATTACAAAGTGAAGTGAACAGAACCAAGAGAAGGATGTATGTAGTAACAACAATATATCTTAATATGATGATCAACTATGAATGACAACTATTTTCAACAAGGCAAGGACAAAGAACAATTCTCAGAGACTCCTAATGAAAAGAAATATCCACTACCATAGAAAGAACAGATGAAATCTGAATGCAGTTTGAAACATACCATTCTTCAATTGATTTCCACCATGAGTTTTTCTAAAGTATAAGCAATATATGTCTTATTTCACAATATGATGGACAGGGAAATATGTGTTATATGATAATATATGTATAACCTTTATAACATTATTTGCCTTCTATGGAAGAAGAATAAAGAATGAGTCATAGTTTGGGGGTCATAATGAATGTGAGAATTTGTTTCTCTTGGATAAGCATATGTATTATAAATTTATTGCATATTTTAACAAATTGTGCATATCATATAATTTTACTTTCCATATTATGTCATTGTATTTATAAAAAATTAAAATAATTTAGATTCTAAAAATCAAATAATGTACTAAGAAATAGGGTGGTGGATTGATGGAATAGATTAGGCACACAATATACAGTAGTAAATAACTATAGTATTCTACTGACTGATAAACTAAACATAAAAGATTTGGGGGCAAAAATTCACCATTTAACAAAAATTGCCTTTTTGTCAGAAACTAGGCAAAGACCAACATGGTAGACTGTATGCAAAGATAAGGACAGGTTGGGTACATGACTTAGACATAAAGGGTGAAATATTTGGAGAGAATTTAATGGGAACAGAAAAAGTATAACTTCTCAGTGGTTTATAAAAGTGTCACAAAAATTGACAAAAACATATTAGGGCATATAATTATTATAGTTAAATTTAGAAAAGCAGAAATATTAAAAACAATCTTTTCAGACCACAATGCAGTAAAAATTATATATGATAAGGGACCATGGAAACAAAAAGTACAACCTAATTGGAGACTAAGTAACTTAATTGATATTGCTTTAATTTTTAGGATTTCTAATTTGGTGTTTAATTGGGAATTTTTAATTTGTTCTTTTCCAAGGTTTTTAAATTGTATTCCCAATTCATTGGTGTTTTCTTTCTCTGTTTTATTAATATAAGCATTTAGAGAAACAAATTTTCCTCTAATTACTGTTTTTGCTCTATCCCATAGGTTTTGATATGATATCTCATTATAATTCTTTCCTGAAATCATTATTATTTCATTAATTTGTTCTTTAACCTTTCATTCTTCTAACTTGTCCCCATTGCAGATGATACTTGCTGATGATTTTAAATATATACTGTTTATTATTTTGAGGAATGGTCTTTCTATTCCTATACTTTCTAGTATTTTCAATAGGAATGGGTGTTGTATTTTGTCAAAGTCTTTTTCTGCATCTTTTGAGATAATCATGTGATTTCTGTTGGTTTGATTATTGATATGGTCAACTAAGTGTATGGTTTTGCTAATATTAAACCATCCTTGCATTCTTGATATAAATCTCACCTGATCATAGTGAATAATCCTAGTGATAACTTGCTATAGTCATTTTGCTAGTATTTTATTTAAGATTTTTGGATCTATATTCATTAATGAGATTGGTCTGGAGTTTTCTTCCTCTGTTTTTGGTCTGCCTGGCTTTGGAATCAGTATCATATTTGTATCATGAAAATAATTTAGTAAAACTCCTTCTTTGCTTATTTTGTCAAATAGTTTGTATAGTATGGGATTAGTTATTCTTTAAATGTTTGATAGAATTCACTTGTGAATCAATCTGGCCCTGAGGATTTTTTCACAGGAAGTTCCTTGATGGCTTGTTCAATTTCTTTTTCTGAGATGGATTTGTTTAAGTATTCAATTTCCTCTTTTGTTAATCTAGGCAATTTATATTTTTGTAAATATTCACCCATTTCACCTAGATTGCCATATTTATTGCCAAAAAATTGAGCAAAATAGTCCTTAATAATTACTTTAATTTCCTCTCCAATAGAGGTGAAATTGCCCTTTTCATCTTTGATACTGTTAATTTGATTCTCTTCTTTTTTTATTTTTATTCAATTTACTAGTACTTTATCTATTTTATTTTTTTCAAAATATTAGCTCCTAGTCTTATTTATTAGTTCAATAGTTCTGTTACTTTCAATTTGATTAATTTCTCCTTTGATTTTTAGGATTTTCAATTTTGTTTTTATCTGGGGATTTTTAATGTGTTTTTTTTCTAATTTTATAAGTTGAAAGCCCAATTCATTGATTTCCTCCCTCTTTATTTTGTTGGTTTAGGCACTCAGCAATATAAACTTTCCCCTGAGTACTGCTTTGTCTGTATCCCATAGCTTTTGATATGTTGTCTCCTCATTGTCCTTCTCTTTAATGAAGTCTGTTGATTGTTTCTATGATTTCTTCTTTGACCCATCAGTTTTGAAGAATTAAATTATTTAGTTTCCAATTAATTTTAAATTTGCCTTTCCATGGACCTTTGTTAATTATAATTCTTAGCAGATGATGATCTGAAAAAGTGGCATTTATTAATTCTGCTTTTCTGCATTTTTTTGCAATGTTTCTATGCCCCAGTACATGGTCAATCTTTGTATACTACAATGTACTGTTGAGAAGAAGGTATATTCCTTTTTATCCTTGTTCAGTTTTCTCCAGATATCTATTAACTCTATTTTTCTCTAGCATTTCATTCACTTCTCTTACTTCTTTCTTATTTATTTTTAGTTCAATTTCTCTAGTTCTGAAAAGAGGTTGAGATCCCCCAGTAGTGTGGTCCTACTATCTATTTCCTCCTTGAGCTCCTTCAATTTTTCCTTTAGAAATCTAAAAGCTATACCATTTGGTGCATAAATGTTTAGTAATGATATTACTTCATTGTTTATGATAACTTTCAGCAAAATTTAATTTCCTTCCTTATCTCTTTTAATCAGACCAATTTCTACTTTGGCTTTGTCTGGTATCATGATTGCTACTCCTTTTTTTTTTAACTTTAGATGATGCATAATAAATTCTGCTCCAGCCTTTTACCTTGATTTTGTGTAGGTCACCCTGCCTTAAATGTGTTTTGTGTAAACAACATATAGCAGAATTCTATTATTTAATCTACTCTGTTATCCACTTCTATTTAATGGGTGAGTTCATCCCATTCACATTTAGCATTATGATTACTAGCTGTGTATTGTTCTCTATGGTATTATACCCTTTAGATCCTGTTCTATTCCCTTTCACTCTGTTTCTCCTCATCAGTTTTTTTGCTTTTTTGTCATCCTCCCAGTTACCCCTCCTTTCAATTCCACCACCCATTTCCCTTTTCTTGTTTCTCTTCTACTTCTCTGTAGGGTGATAGAATTCTATACCCCACTGAGTATACTCATTTTTCCCTCTCTGAGTAAGTTACAATGAGGTAAAATTTAAGCATTGTGAAGATCTCTTGGCAGTTATCTTTGATAATTTCTTGCAATATGATATCCAAGGTTTTTTCTTCATCATGGCTTTCAGGTAGTTCAATAATTCTCAGATTGTCACTCCAAATCTATTTTCTAGGTCCGTTGTTTTTTCAATAAGATATTTCATGTTCTCCTTTATTTTTTCATTGCTTTGATTCTGCTTTATTTTTTCTTTTTTCTCATGAGATCACTAGATTTGATTGTTTAGATGGTCAATTCTGATTTTTAAGACCTGGTTTTCCTCTGTCATTTTTTGATTCTCCTTTTTCAATTGTCCCATTTCTTCTTGTATCACTTTCCTTTATTCCCGCATCTCTTTCATTTCTCTTTCCCACTTTTCTTCTATCTCTTTTAATTGGTTTTTGAAGTCTTTTTTGAGCTCTTCCAGACTCTGTGTCCAATTCATATTTTTCTTTTGGTCTTTGCATGTGTTTTCTTTGCTTTCACTCTCCCCTTCTGTGTCTTCACCTTGCTTTTTGTCTCCATAAATACTCTTTAGATTTAGGTGCTTTTTTGTTGCTTGATCATTTTTCCTATCTAATTATAGGTAGACTCTTCTTTTCTGGGAAGTTGGGGCACTTCATTAAACTTTGGTCCTTCCTTGATGCTAGTTTCAGCTTATTTTCTGAGTTGTTACTAGTTTACCAGTTGGTTTGAGGACTGAGAGCTCTTAGGGCCCCTTCCCCCTGCTGATTCAATTGACCCTAGAGATGCTAATGGCTTAAAGACATTCCTCAGACTTGGGTATAAGTTTTTGATTGTGGTCTGTGTAAGTGTTAAATTAATGGTTTGGTTACATATATGAAAATTATAAATCTTTTATTCATAAAAAAATGTGAAAGTAGATAAATACAAAAGGATAGAAAAAAGCATTAACCTGTCTAACTAAATATTGTTCCAGTGCTTGGCTCAGCCAGGACTTGTTAACCTACAATCAGAATTAAACTATCTCCAGAAGACAGGAAGGGAAAACCAGCTATCCACTCACCCAAGACAATGACTAGAGCTGAAGGTGACTTCTGAGGCCTACTTTCTTCTTTGAGCTGACTTTCTTGTTGGAGTGACTCTCTTCTTGGAGTTCACTCTCTACTAGCCTCCTTATCAGACTCCTTCACCAGACTTCCTTCATGGCTTTTATGGTGGTTCCCTGTCCCTGCCACTTTTCACAGGAGCCAATCACAGTTTCCAGATTGTCTGAGTTCTCATTTTTGGAACCACACCTTTCTGAGTGTGTGAACTCTTAAATTTCTGGCTTGTACTCACCTAATATCGAGTAAAGTGTGAACTCACTAAGTGGTTTGTGAGCTCCTCAACTCTTATGTTTCTGGCTTGTTCTCACCCAGCATCAAGTAAGGTGTGAACTCACAGAGAACCAAGAATTCCCTTTCACATCTGAACTTCTTCAGGTCAAGGGCTCATCAAATTCTAGCCCCAGGCTTAGTCTCAAGTTTTTCTTCTCAAGGTATTCTTGATTCAATTAAGCACACCCTTGATTGCCTTGTCCTGGAGATCCACTCTTAGTTTTCGGCAAAAAGATCCCAGGGAGGCTCCCATGAGAACTGTGTCCTAATCCCAAACTGTGGATTATGTCCTCATCCCAAACCCAGACTAGGATTCCTGGTTTCCCTCTGGGCCCATGTGGATCAGTCCCCTTTAGCCCATATTGCCCTAGGCTGGGACTCTGGACTTCTCCACAGATTTGAAATTTCAAGGGGTGTGGGTTAGCTTGGACCACTATTTGCTCTGGCAGGATCTCTGGATCTGACTGTTAGTTAAGACTTATGTTTGGAACCTGTGATATCAGATGAGGGGTAGAGGTGGGGTGGAGAGATTGTGGTTTGCTCTTGACTTGTATTTCACTCCCTACTATTGTCTCCTGCTAGCTCTGCTCCCCTCTCACCTCAGTTCCCCAGATGGTGTCTGCCTACCTTTAGGATTTTTCTTTCTTTTTTTTTTAACATTGTTTCACTCTATATCCTTGTTGGTTCTTTCACTCCTATATTCATTTTGTGGCAGTATTTTAATCTTGGTCAGAGAGGATTTTCATGGTGAAATGGAGCCACCCTCGTAAGTGTTATAATACAGTAATTTCTCAATTGACAAATGGTCAAAGAATGAGAACAGACAGTTTTCAGACAAAGTCATGTGAAAAAAAAATACACTCTAAATCAGTGATGGGAAAACTACAGCCCACAGGCCAGATGTGGGCTCCCCGAAATGTTTTATCTGTCAGCTGTGACATTATTCCTAATCTAATGAATACAATAAATAGGATACAATACAATGAAACTTTGAAAGAGTTGCCTTAGAAACAGACTGACAGATGAGCATTTCTTTAAAAAGTTTGCCCATCACTGCTCTAAATCACTATTTTATTAGATCTTTTAAATCTTTTTTTCAGATGACATGTCAATACAATTTTAAAAATATCCATTGCCTAATATTTTATAATCCATGTTCTTTCTCCTTCTCCCACTTCCCCTCTCCCAAAGATTGCAGATAATTTGATATAGATTCCATACATATTATCATATGATCTATTTCCATGTTTGTAATGTGAAAGAAGATATTGCTTACACTAGAGAAAAATTCATGGAGGAAATAAAGTAAAGAACACCATGTTTTGAAATTTACATTCAAACTCTATCTGTTCCTTCTGTGAAGGTAAATATCTTTTTTTCTGTCACGAGTCTTTTGGAGTTGTCCCAGATCATTGCCTTGTTCATAAAGTTAGGCCATTCACAGTTGATTATCAAACATTCTTTTGTTAATACAATGTTCTCGTTATGCTTACTTCACTTTACATTACTTCCTATCAGTGTTTCCAGGTTTTGTGTGTGTGTGTGTGATCATCATGTTTGTCATTCTTAACACATGATCATATTCCATTACAATCACATACCACAAATTGTTCCTCCATTACATAATTGATTGATACTCCTTCAATTTTCAGTTCTTTGCCACCACAAAAGAGTTTCTATGAATAATTTTTAAAAGGCAGGCTCTTTTCCTACATCTTTAATCTCTTTGAACTACACACCTACCAGTGGTATTGCTGGGTCAAAAGGTATGCATACTTTTATGGCCCTCTTAGTATGGTTCCAGATTGTTCTCCAGAATAGTGTTATTAGTTTATAGCTCCACCAGAAGTACATTAATGTCCTGATTTTTTTTATATTTCCTGCAACATTCTTCATTTTACTTTTTGATCATGGTATTCAGATGGGTGCTAGTTAGTACCTCAGAATTATTTTAATTTCTATTTCTCAAGTCAATGTCGGTATATTTTTTAATATTACTAAATATAGCTTTAATTTCTTCATTTAACAGTTGCCTGTTTGTGATATTGGAAATTTGGGAGTCCTTGAACTAATTTTGAATTCCCTGATCTAAACTTCCTGTGGACATTTAGGGGACTTGAAACTACATTTCCTATGATTCCTGGCTTACATAAATGACATAGGCAATTACCTAATAACATAAACAGAAGGTTAAATAGGGAGTGCCAGGCTCACTCTCTTTTTTGTGATAGTGGAGCCTAGTGAGGATGGGAGGAACAGGTAAATGGGGTGGGGGGGTCCCTTTAAAATAACTCACCAGGCACGTGGCTTCATTTTTCTAAATGGCTTTCAATAAATCCTTAGAAACCTTGATATTTTTAATTTTATCACTCTATATTAATTTTATTTCTTACATGTTCATATCCTTTGACCATTTGTCATTTGGGAAATGCTTTATAATCTTATATTGACTCAGTTCTCTATATATTTGAGAAATGAAGCCTTTGTCAGAGAGACTTGATATAAAGATTTCCCCCCTAGTTTGTTGTTGCCTTTTAATAATGGGTATTTTGCTTTTGTTTGTGTAGAAACTTTTTCAATTTAATGTATTTAAATTATCCATTATATATCTCATAATGTTCTCCATGTCTTCTTTTCTTATCCTTTCCTTATCTATAGGACTGATAGGTAAAGTATTTTTTGCTCCCTTAAGTTATTTATGGTATCACTCTTTATTTCTAAATCATGTATCCATTTTGACTTTACCTTGATATGTGGCATGATGTATTGGTCTATGCCTAATTTCTGCCATACTGTTTTCCAGTTTTCCCTAGAGATTTTGGCAAATATGGAGTACTTTGAAAAGCTTGAATTTTTAAGTTTATCAAAGACTAGCCTACTATGGTCGTTTACCATTGTTTGTTGAGTGCCTAATCTATTCCATTAGTCTGCCACTCTATTTCTTAGCCAGTACCCAATTGTTTTGATGATTTCCATTTTTATATTGTATTTTGAAATGATTGATACAGCAAGGCTACTCTTAATTACTCTTAATTATAAAAATGCAAATTTAAACAATTCTGAGGTGCTACTTCATATCTATCAGACAGTAAAGGAAAATGACAAAACCTTGAGGAGATGTGGGAGAATTGAGATATGAATGTACTATTGGTGGGAGTTGTGAAATAATTCAAACAATCTAGAAAACAACTTGAATCTATGTCCCAAAGACTATAAAAGTGCACATATCCTTTGACCCAGCAATACGATTACTAGGTCTATATTCCAAAGAGCTAAAAAAAATAGGAAAAGAAACTATATGTACAAAAATATTTATAGCAGCTCTTTTTGTGGTAGCAAAGAAGTGGAAAGTGAGGAGATATCCACCAGTTGGGGAATGACTGAGTAAGACATAGTATATAATTGTAATAGCATACCATTGTATTATAAGAAATGATGATCAGAAAGGTTCCAGAAAAACCTGTAATGATTTATAGGGACTGATACAGAATGAAGTAAGCAGAACCAGGAGAAACATTGTATGCAGTAACAATGATATTGTACAGTGAATAACTGAGTAACAGTTATTCTTAGCAATACAATACTCTATGACAATCCCAAAGGTCTCATGACCAATGCCAGCTTCTTCCAGAGAAATAACTGAAAGTGTCTGAATATAGTTCAAAGCATGCTATATTTTACTTTCTTTCTTCATTTTTTTTGTTCAAGTTTTCTTCCACAAAAGGATTAGATGAAAAAATGTTTTACACAATTTCCCATGTAAAAATCTATATCAAATTGGTGACCATCTCAGTGAGGAAAAATAGAAGGGAGAGAAAAAGAGAATTCAGGACTCAATTTTTTAAAAATATTAAGCTTTTTTTGCATATAATGGGAAAAATAAAATATGATTTTTGAAAGAACTATTTCACAATCAGAGGATCATAAAGTCTTAAAAGCATTTAGAATTTCTAAAATGTTTTCATCTAAGCTTTGCTTGGTGGATTCTAGTAATGGGGAAATCATTAATTCCTGAGGCAAAATATCATATTTTAATAGATATCATTTTAGGAAATTTTGCCAATTCAAAATCTATAAAATATAAGTAATGGCCCCTTCTTTGGCTACTTCACAGGAGTATAATAAGAAGGGGAAAGGAATGGTATATGAGGTGTGGATTATTATTCACATTTCTTTTACTTTAAGTTATTATTTTTTTACTTCATCTGTATTTCCATTAATGTGGTTAAGTCTTCCTGAAAAAAATCCCTTCATCAATGCAGATAGACAACTATTTTGAAACTTTTTATCTTAGAGGATTGTCTATCTAGGCCACTAAGCAGATTGGTAGAATGATCAAAGTCACAAAGTTAATATCAGAGGCTGGACTTTATCTCATCCTTAAGATCATACTTACCTTGAGGCTAGCAGCCAGGATAACTCTCATTATCATTTTTAGCAGCAGTAATAGTATCAGAATGAATATTATTCGAGAGGGGTGTTTGTGGTGTTCAGGGAAAACTAGTACTTTTGCTTTGAGCACTTTTGAGTCCTTTTTTCAGGACTGCTTTCCATCTTGTTTTCCACTGCCACCTTGCTCTCTCTGTGGCTCCAAGAAGCTGTTGCATATGCCCTGGTCATTCTCCAGTAAAACCACTTTGGCAGATCCATTAAACCAGATTGAGGGTAACTGAAAGTACTCAAACCTATCACTGACTTAGAGGGGTATTAACCCAAAGCATGTGAAGACTTCCCAGTGCAATAGGTACATGTGAACAATTTGTTCCAACATACAATGAAGGTGGTGGAAGTGCTTAGAGCTTGGTTTGACATAGAAGTCACCAAGGTCATAACCTGCATCCCAAGCCATCACCAGTCATCTTGACTTTTGTCTTGCCACTGGCCTTTGATGACTCTAAAAGAGAGAGTGGGGCCAACAACATTGCCCTAAATGCAATTTATGTGTGAGTCAGAAGCCATCACCCTTACCATTTACCATTTTATTATTTCATTATTATTTTATTCCTACCTCAAAATCCTTTGACAATGGATAAGTGACAAAGCAACAGGTACTGATACCCTGGGAGGAGCTGTAGTCACAACCCTACAAACAGGTGGCCCAAGGTATAGGCTAATCTTCTCACAGGCCCGAAGCAGAAGTGAGATGTAGCAGTCCCTGGTATTTGAGTACCCTTTTTTAAGGCCTGAACTGCCTCTGAGCTTGAGATGTAACATGAATTGATTCTCTGCCCCTTGAGCTAATTTTGAACTAACAATTTACACGAAAAAACCTCATGATTTCTCCACTAGCCAGCACTGAATTATCCATAGGTAGAATTATTGGTTACAGCAAATGGAGAAATTTCGAATGCTTTGGCTGTTTACTTTCCTTGGCAGCATACTTTCCAGGGTTATACACATAAATGATGGTATTGATGTACACATTGCCAGAGCAAGTTCCTTGTCTGGGATGTTCTGTAGGAAAGTGTAAGAGAGAAGAGATATTAGGCTGAATACCAAACTGAGGGTTGACAGAGCCATTTTGCTGATCTCATTGTTTTATGTCTATGAAATCTGAACAACATACCAACATCATGCCAGGAAGTTAAATCAGTTTCATTTGAATTGTCTTAGGAAGATGCTAAAGATCACATGGCAAGATGAGATACCAGACATTGGGGTCCCTTTTGCAGGCTGAATGGTCAAGTCTCAAACTCTACTGAAGAAACTACAACTCTTATGGGCTGGACACATCATTCAATGCCAAATACATAAATTATAGAGATTTCACAAAGACAAGTCATCACAGGGAGGTTAGAAAAAAACAATACATGGACCTTTTTAAGATTTCTCTGAAGAACTTCAATATCAATTATAAGACACAGAAGACAATGGCATAGGAATGCCCTGCATGGCATGTCTGCATCAAAGAAGGCACTGTGATCTATGATCATGGCAGAGCTGCAGTAGCTCAAAAAATATGAGATACACAACTTTAGAGACATCTCCATCCAAAATGTTCATATGGGCTATTTGCACCTGAACTATCATAGGGCCTTCCAAGATTGTGTTGGTCTGATCAAGTACGGTTAGACATACTCTACTTTGACCCTGACATAGTGATGTAATTTTGGTCCTTTCTGAGTAAAAAGGACAATAAATGAAAATAAATATGTAAAAACTAATGAGATTTAACCAGTTCATCCTTTGGAATGACTTTTTGGTTCTGAAAAACATCTTTAGTGAAAGTTATAATTAAATCAAGATCATAGTCTATTATGAGAACTAGAACTGGTTTGCCAAAACCTTTGCCAAAAATTAAGTGCAAACAGATACGGTTTGTTTATATGTCCAGTTTCTAACCCATTAAAAAAACTCTTAAAAATGGAAGGGACTTCACAAGCTATCTAGTCCAACTTCTGCCCAAATAATCTGTCCCTTCTCCAAGATCCTATTGAGATGCCTTTTGGAAAGAGGTGAAAAACCCTAAATTCTACTAGCTGTTGAATTTATTATATCCTTATTTGTAGGGTACTAGTCCTTTAAACATTTTGGCCTCAGTCACATAGCATACTTGCAACACTAAAACCTAAAAAATAATAACAGTTTTATTTTTTAATAGGTTTTTAGTAGGTTTTAGTAGGGACTATCAATGTTTAGGTTATAGAAGATTCTTAAACAAGTATGTATATGAGAAAGTGAGAAGGGAACAAGGGTAGGATAGAAAGGGAGGGAGAGATTTATGTAGAAAGAAGATTGTTCCAATGCTCAGAAGAGGAGTAGGCTTTGGTTTACTTTTCCCATTCAGAAGTTGAGGAGGGAACATCCAAGCTCTCTTATTGCTCCAATCTTTGATTAAATGAGAACCTAAAAAAAGAGGGAGAGCAAATTCAAACTCCTGGTTTTCCTTTCTTTAAACTGTCTGGAAAGTGAGAGAGGAAGCAAAATAGTAGGTCAAGAACATGTATTTCAAGGGACTTAGCTAAAGCCCCTCTTACAATATAACTAATAGTATTACTCTCCATTCCCACCCTGCCATTTTTAAGGTAAAGGGCTATAATGTTTTAATTAAACAAAACAAAACATAAAATTAAAAAGAAAAACAGTAGCAAAAGGAAAGGAAGTGGAAGAATGATATTGGCAACAATCTCCCTTAAAAATAAAAATTGAGCATAGGGATTGCAATAGCAGAACACAATCCTATCATAACAGGCATTTGAATAGCAAACCTTTGGCCTGGAAGATTTGGTCCTCTTTAGGGATAGTAAAAATGTGGTCCCAAGGAGAATCTACTTTAGAGTTCCAATGGAGAACCATTAGAATCAAGTGCTTGGGAGAGGAGGGTTTCCATTGTACTAGCTGCAATTTGAGAACAGTTATCTCAGCAGCAGACTTAGTTTTGAGGAGTCTTCAGTCTCCTGTGGAATTACATAGAGATGTAATCCAGTTGCAGAAGATGTCCATTGAAACTTCTAGGTTGCTAAGCAGAAGCTTATAACTTAAGAGTATATGATGGAACCACAAAAAATCACTGTATGTCAAACCACACAATATAGGATAACACTAGGACCAGGAAAATCACCATGGTTTAGAAGCTCAATTAGATACAGAAGTTAAAAGATTTTATTTGGAACTTTTAAGTTAATTGTTTTATACATGAAAAGAAGAAATAGGAGAAGGCAAAGGGGCCCAAGACATCTTCCCCAATGTAGCAGAATGATTGAGTGAAATATAATAGAGCTAGCTATTCCAGGTAATGGTTATACTTTAGACTGAGCATTGTCTATGAAAGGTGCCCATAGTACAGGAGACAGTTGCTGTTACCCTGGACTATCCAGGAAGGCTACAAAAAGAATGTAAGTGTGGCTGAATGTAAGGATCTTAATGTCTAGGACTAATTCTTCCTGGAGCTTTTGTGTTTCCTTTTCTATTTGGACCGTTCTAGTCTTTAGGGAATTCTTTCTTCATTTTTTTTGCCTCCTTTTCCATTTGGTCTGTTCTAGTTTTTAGGAAACTGTTTTGTTCACTGTTCTTTTTGGTCTCCATTTCCATTTAGCCCATTTTAGTTTCTAAGTGGTTGAATCTTTCTATCATTTCTTTTGTTATTTGATTCTTTTAACTTCTTTTCAAGTTCTTCTAAAAGGTCTTATGAGACCTGACATCCTTTCTCACTATCCTCTGAGTTTTCACAAAGGTCCTTTTTGCCATTATTGTCCACTTCTGAGTTTATATTTTGATTGTCCCTATTACTAAAGTAACTTTCTAAGGTTAATTTTTTATTTATCTTTCCCCTGCTTTTTTGGTTATTATTCTTTCGCCTCATTATCTTATCTAACTGTTGAGGTTCTTCCCTGCTCCTTGGGTGAAGGAAATGCTGTTCCAAGCTTGCAATGTAGCCTTCTCTGGTGCCATTTATCTTATGGTCCCTTATTATATACTTCTCAGGAGTGGCCCGGCTGACTTCTTGCAACAGTTTTTTTGTTTGTTTGTTTGTTTGTTTTTCAGTTAGATTCCATTCCCCCTGCTTTTGGTTTTCCTGTTATTTCCTGTATTAGGATGTTCCAAACTCCACAGGTTTATTGTCTCAGGCCTCATGAAAGCATGTAGGGGGATTGGGTTGCCTATTATTTTGTCCTTTTATCACAGACCATGTGGAAATGGATAGGGCTAGCACTGGGCTGTTCCTCTAATATGTCCTTTGGTTACCTCAGGTTGCTTGCCAATGCTTCCCCTTGCCCTCTGTTGGCTTCATTTGACACCATTTGTCAGCAACTAGTTCTCTATTCTGCCAATTGGCAGCAATGTGTAGGTGTGCACTCTGAAATTTCCACCTGAGTTCTATCATCATTGGGCTACTCTCCCTCTCATTCCATTGAGACTTCTCTTTCCTGAGTTCTTGTGTTTTGAGGTGCTTTGATTTCTATTTTTGTGTGTTTGAAGGGTTTAGGTAACTTGAGCATCCCTAATTTTGCCATCTTAGCTCCCAGCATAAATCAGGAGTTCTGGACTAATGATTTAGTTATTTTAAAATTTCTTTAAACTTTATATTTTGTGGAGCAGCTGGGTGGCCCAGTGGATAGAGAGCTAGGCCTAGAAATGGGAGATCCTGGGTCCAAATTTGACTTCAGACACTACCTAGCTCTATGACTCTAAGCAAATCACTTAAACTCAATTGCCTAGCCCCTCATCACTCTTCTGTCTTTGAACTAATAACACCTAGTATCAATTCTAAGATATGGTAAGGGTTTTAAAAAAACTGATATTTATGAATGGGAATTAATTTCAATTTATCTACTATATGTAAGATACTATATTAAGCACTGGATGCACAAAGGCAATTAGAAAAAATATTTTCCAACAATTCAAGGCATTTGCATTATAATGGGGGATCTATCATGCATACATATAAGTAAATACAAGATAATCTGAGATTAAATCAGAGAAGTTTTCCTATAGGAGGCTATGCTTGAGCTCATCTTTAAAGGAAGCTAGGGATTCTAAATAAATTCCACATGTAGGGAACAATCTCTATGAAGGCATGGAGGTAGAAGATGAAATAGGAAACAAGCTGATAAGCTAATTGGAATGGGATATAGAATGTATGAAGAAGAATAATGTCAAGTAAACCTAAAAATTATGTTGGAGCTAGATTAAATGATAAGCAAGTGTAGCAGCTTTTATTTTTCTCATAGAAGAAACAGGAAGCTATTAAAGATTTGTGGCATACTATAGATTAATAGTACCTTGTTTTGAGATTATTAATTTTGAAACTTTTTGGAGAATGAGTTGGGATAGGTGGTGGATTGTAAACAGTGTCACAATAGTTAATTAGATTACCACAATAATCTATAGTCAGTGATGGGCAAACTTTTTAAAGAGGGGGCCAAAGGAAAGGAAATGCTCATCTGTCAGTCTGTTTCTAAGGCAAGTCTTTCGAAGTTTCATTTTATTGTATCCTACTCATTGTATTCATCAGATTAGGAATAATGTCACAGGGCTGGATAGAACATTTCAGGGGCGACATCTGGCCTTCAGGCTGTAGTTTGCCCATCGCTGGTCTAGACTTATAAGGTAAAAGCATATAACTGTAGAGAAGAGTATAAAGAGATACTGTAGAAGTAAAATTAATAGGATTTGGTAACTAATTGGAGGTTGGTTATGAAGATTATGGTGGTAAAGTCTTGGATACTCATAAAGAGAATAATTAATTTATATTTATAGCACTTTATAGACATTAGTTCATTCAGTCCTCATACCAAACCTTGAAGGAAGTCATACTAATACTTTTATCTTCATTTTCAGGTAACAAAATTGGAGGACTCTGAAAAGTGAAATAATTTACCCAAGGTCACAAAAATAGTCAGTGGACAGTTTCTGATTCCAGTTGAAGTATTCTACCTATTATATCTCAATAAGTTCAGGAAAACATTCTAGACTTCCATTACTTAATTCCTGCAACTATTCAGAGAGGCAAGTTAGTGTTGTGAAACCCAGAGTAGATCTGGAATCAAGAAATATCGGTCCAAATTGTACTTTAGATACTTAATTATAGCATGTGATCTTGAATGAGTCATGCTTAGCACAGTGACTGGAACATAAGTAGGCAGTAAATAAGTGATTAATTGATTGAACTGCCTGAATTCTTATTTTTCTCTTGAGTCAAAGGAGAATAATGACTTTTATATTGCCTTCAGCTCAATGCTACAAGAAGGTATGTTATTGTCAATCTCCACTTAGGTAAGTGTGGCATTTTGTCAACCCATTCTGACAGAAAGAAGTACATTCTCTGAAATACCCAGCCAAACATCTTTTCAGTAACAGGACCAAGATTAGAATTCACAACCCATGATCTTTCCGTCAGCTCAGTCACAACTTCTTTCTCTTTCTTACGCTGTAAATTGGAGATAATAGTAGTACCTTCCTCCCAAGTTTGTTGGGATAATGAAAAAAAACATTTGTAAAACATTTAGAAAACTATAAAGTACTATATAAATGCTACTACTACTACTATCACTACTACTATTATTATTATTTTATCTACCTATACAAAAATGGAAAAGTTCTGTTCTCAGCTAAGTTATCTGAATCCATTAATTTGAAGTCAAGAAGTCAGTCATTGTACAAAACTACTAAAAGATGATTCAAGTTCTCTATGACTAAAGTTTAGAATAGAATGAGTACGAGAGCTGGTGGTAGAAGACTTCAATCCAAATCCTAGCTTTTCCTCTTCATTTTTACCTGACCTTCTTATTTCATGTTTCTGTTCCTTAATTTCCTCTTCTGTGAAATGAAGACTTGGATGAAATAATTTTTAATTTTTTCACTCTGTAGTTTATGATTCTATAAAAAATAGGTTGGGGTCATGTCTGAGTCAGGCACCTGCTTTTACTCCCTCTGACGTTGCCACAGGATAGTGACAGCAGAAAAAAGTATCCAAATATATGGCTCCTAAAGTGTGTAAGAGAACACAAAAGATTATAGTGGAAGCAGTGAGGTTGGTTTGTTTGTTTTGGGAGGAATGGAGAAGTGTAGAGGGAGGGAAGCATTAAAGTTGCTTTTTGCCTAGTGGCACTGAATGTAAACTGCCTTCCTTAGAAGGTGTCCTGTCATTCATTCCAGTCTTTTAGAGGCCACCAGTCACCAAAGTATGCTGCATTCTTCTTTTAAAAAATATAGAAAAAGCTAAAACAATCTTAGAAAATCCATTTCAAAAAATGAAATAAAATGTATTCCATTAATTTACCACTTAAAGACTGATAATAAAAGACTTTTGAGCAGCTAAATTCAGGTAGTGAATTTCAAATCAAAAGCCTTATATAATCAGATAAAGATTGACCATTGGCTGGAATCCTGTTGCAGATTACTTGAATCAGGTCTGCTTTTCCTCCTTGTGATACATTCTGCCTGAGCTGACATCGAAATGAAGGATGTCTGCATAGCAAGGTATTAATCAGCTGATACTTGGAAACATCATTATTATATATACCACGCCTGCACTGGGGAGCACCACATTGTCTTGGACAAAAAAAGATTTCACCTCAAACTGTGGAAGCAATTATTAATCTCTACTGTACTGCTTACATCACAGCAATGATACCTGAATCATTACAAAATAAAATTCAAATAATGAGACAAAGACAAGTTGCAAATGTCACCAGGACTCTAGATGGAGAAATGAAGTTCCTTAAGTGTTATCATAAATTGGGTCAATCTATGTGGAAAGGGAGCTTGCAGGCAGAATTGAAAGACAGGATTTAACTTTTGTTAAAGCACATATTTTGCATAGGAGAAGGTATGGGGTGATATTCCTATAAAGAAAAAAAAGAAAAAGAAAAAGAAAAAAAATTGGCAGTCAAAAGAGAGAATGATTATCCAGCAGGTTTCTGCATAGCACTTCTCTTTTTATTCCTGAGAGGTACAATTAAAGGATGCAAGTCATAAAACAGTGTATTTTCTCTCGGCTGTGATGCATTGTTTTTAATCTCACTGCCTTGTATTATATCACATTCCTATAATTCTTCCGACAGGAAAAGGCTTGTTTCATAAAAATATAGTCCCCGGTACTTGAAATATAAGTTCACATGCAAGCAACATATATATCACCGAACCAACAAACTAACTCACTTACTTAATACACTAAACTTCAGGTTCTTCCTATATTATGTGAAATGGTTTGAAACAGGAGGCAGCTGCCAGGAACCATCACTGCTTCCTTGCTCAAGAGAGACAGGGGAAGGAAGAATGAAGGGGGGAAAAAAATTCCCCCGATGGATGCCACAATAACATGTCTTTCATTATTGCCCTGTGTCAAGGCACTCTGTAGCATTCATTGTGCATGCATAGTAAATTACTATTTACCTGGCATTGCCTTTGATAAGTCAGTCTTTTCTCCCTCTTTTTCTCCGCACCGCATGGAACAGCAGTGCTCCTTTGCCTATAATGCTTATTAAGGTGATACCTTCTCTGAATAAGAAAGCACACACTTCCATAGGAGGCATTCTCTGGGGTTTTTAAGGGCCATTGTTTTTATTGTTTTCTTTTTATTTCTCCCACCCTGCTGCGTTTTAATGCTATAGTGACTTCTGTGTATACAACTCTCATATTGAAATGTCGGCTGCAGATATATGCAATATTAAAGAGTGCTTATGAATTTTTGACATCTAATTAGTCGCTACCCAGTTAACATGTCAGGACTCAGAGGGATTAGGGAGTCAGCCCTTTCTGAATAAGTTAAAGCTGTGCTATGTCCTTTTCATGTATTATGCTTTAATGTAGGTGGTGATTATTTTGCCGTGATTAATTGATGAAGTCTATTGGTCTGGCAAGTGTTACAGAATTCACCATCTCACTTTATTTCTCTCAGCTGGGCTTTCTCACTCATTTGAAGGGACTTGCCTTTCTTTCTGCCCAGGATCTGTGTTGGGATGGCTTTCCCTTAATGTTGAATCTCCATCCTTTGACATCTTTTGGACACCAGGTAGAAAGGGAACTTGGTATGCATTCTGCAGTCCACAGGTGAAGTTTATGAAAAGAAATTAAACCTCAGTTAAGAAAAAGCAGGCCTATGCCTATCCATGGACATCTTTTTTTTTCCCCTAAAAAAAATGTTCTACAGATATCTTAAGTACTTATTAAAAACTAAATGGTACATATTTTTAAACATAAAGATCTTTCATTGATGTAAAACTGTCACAAAGACTAAGAGTAGCTTGTGGTACACTCAGAAGGAACACACTGTTGCCTCTATTCATCTGTAGGGTCTTTTCCCAAAGAAATAACATATAAGAGTGATTTTTAGGCTAAAAGATGTAACTTGGCTACATTCTTCCGTGTGATGAGATTTTATATGAAGAACAATAAAGAATGTATGTTTAACAGATAATGACTATCCTCCTTTGACTTCACAGGAAGCCACTGTGACATTGGTATTTAATTGATTGCTTTGCAAAGTGCTTTGAGATGTCTAGAGCAGGAAAGGCAGCCTACAAAACCAAGTTTGATTTTATTCTCTCTAAAATGATGTAAGACATCAGCGTCCCAGTGGGATGTATTGTTTGTCTATTTCTCTAGATCTGGGTGGCTCATGATTGTTGAACCCATCTGTGTTGGGCCTTATAAAAGTTGGTTCTAATTGCTCAGTGTTGGTGTGGCCAAAGCAAGCAGAGGAATTTCACCATCACAAAGTCAGTGTGAGCTGTTCACAAACAGGGTGATATGCACTGGTTTATTACTTCATTGGAGCTACTGAGAAGTTTCTTCAATATTCCCCCACTTTCTTCTCAGTCCCCGGCCAAACAAAAGGCTGCTGCCATCTGAGTTCATTACTGCAGCCTCCTGGCTTTATGGACAAATAATTACTTTTCACATCGCAGAATCAATCCTATTATAAGCCTACACCATTCAAATCTGTAATTGGGGCAATAACAGCGCTGGAGCCGATTTATCTTTTTAAATGCACAAAACTCATGCTAACCATCCTAAAAATGTATAATTATAAATAAACCTTCACCTACGTCAATAGGCTGAGTTTTTAATTACTGTGCTGCATGTCAATCAAGGCCAGTGCTGTTTATGTATTCGAGGGGGCTATTTCAGAGAAATTTCGGTGGTAGCTCCACTCCATTATCAGTATTTAGAGGGGGCGGATGAAGGGAGGGAGGAAGAGAGAAAAGGAGAGAGAGAGAGAGAGAGAGAGAGAGAGAGAGAGAGAGAGAGAGAGAGAATGGAAATAAAATCATATGTGGAAAGCGATTTTGCCAAAGCTGGGACTGAAGCCATAGTGGCACTAGGTGAGGTGGGGCTGAAGTGGAAGGGTCTGGCTGGAAGGGCTGGATGTGACAAAGGGCAAGAGTAGTCACTAACCCTCCCCCCCCATCTCCACAGGACAACACTGTTACGATGCCATCAGCCCTTTCACACAAAGGAAGGGGGGGCATTGTGGGGGACAGAGGTAGGAAATGGGGGGGGGAAGGCAAGCAGAGGATGATGGAGGGTATTTGGAGAAAGGGGTGGGGGAAGTGGAGGCTAGAGCAAAGGAGGCTTAAAAGAAAATCAATCAATTGAAGTATATTCACTTTCTCTCACATAGTGGATTCTCTCTGAAGGAAACACTGAACTTTGTAGTGTTAGCAGCAGCTGAAATTTAGAATTATTGTTTCCTTCTAACAGAAGACTCATTTTCCACGGCCGCATTTGCAGCATAATAAGGGTTTTGTTATTTTTTCAATTAGAGTCAATTGACCTAACAAAATGGTTGGCAATTAAGTGATTTTTGTAATGGTCCGGGGGTAATTTAGTCGGGCTTGTCAGCTGTGTTTCATGAAGCCGAGATGTCTTTTTTTTCCCCCACTGCCTCTCTCTCCCTCTCTCTCTCTCTCTTGAGCATAATGGCTCATAATTTCGAAATCTTTTCCTTCTGTTTCCCTCACAATAATTCGCAATTACAGGAAGTTGTTGGAGGTGATTTTTTTTTTCTACCTTGCCTTTTGAGTCAGTAATTTTAAATAAAATGTACATACTTGTAAAAAGGCGGCTATTACTGAAATCACTTTTTGTGTAAACTCAATTATTTTATGAATAGTGACACCAGCCGAAGCTGGGTCCCACTCTGAAAGACTGAGGTATTATTATTTTCAGGGGAAAAGGTTTTGAACGTTCTGCACACTTTCTCAAATCAAACCAGCATTCAGAAAGGTAAACAAAAACTTAAATGGATCAGGAAGCAGCTAGTAACCTCCCTCCCACTCCCCCCCACCAACTCCCCCTTAAGATAAGATATGTTCTCTAGTTCTTCTCTACAGCCCTCCTCCACTACCGGACTTTTGCTTCTCTTGCTCTAATTTATGAAGGGATTCCTCATTTGACTAATTGATTCATTTTCTTAAGACGACATCTGGAGTTGCAGTTCCTTTTTAAAAGGCTGCAGTTAGATCTGATGACTAGATCAGATGTTCTTTCATTGTATTGCTGTTTATACCTACATAAAAATGCAATATTCACCATATATATGCATATACACATACATATAGGAATACCCATATAGATGCACAATATGTTCCTCTAATATATGTAAATCACTGGAAAAATCCTACCTCTATGTGTTGTCTCTCTCTTATATTTATATGGATATATATATATATATGTATATCTGTGCACACTTATGCATCTTACACTCCCAAACTTCTTATACTTGTAGTTGATTTAAAATTGACCATCCGCTCCATTTTCTACAGATGTGAAAAATCAAGGACGACATCAAGAATAAAGACCCCTCTTTGCTCCAAAAGTATCCGAGTCCCATTCAAATTGAACAGATTAAGGGAATATTGGCCAGTAGGGGGCAGTATAAGAGCAATGCAGTCAAGCACATTCTCAGACTCCCCTATGAAGAAGACTTTATGCAGTACCTGAGGGACCTTGTCTCCAAGCGATTTAAGGTTGTGACCATACCCAGAAAATCACCAGCAACCCAATTGTCTTGGTACCTTAGGTGTTTTCTTACCCTATCTTGGTCATATCAGAATTCTCCTGTCTTGCCTTTTAATTTTCTTCTCTCATTACAATCTCCAGGAAGCTATTAATGTTGCCAAGTTGTGAAACTAATACAATTCTCTTGCCGTGTTTTCTTGGAAGTCTCGAGAAGTAAGCTGGTGCCAAGGTCATAGTGACTCTCATCCTGGAATAAAATCAGATGGGCAGTGGCCTGAGAGGCCGGAAACTCAGTTCTCACCCTGGCTCTACTACTGACTCACTGTGTGCTAAATAAATCATTTCACCCTTATTTGGAGCTCCCTTTCTTCACTTTTAAATTAGGGAAATAAAAGAAAGAAAGAACCTCAAAAAGTCCCTTCCAGACACACACACAGGAGTAAGTATGTGTGTGTGTATGTGTGTATATATATACATATATATATATTTATACTTACACTTTATATCTATACACTTATAGACACCATACATACATAATATGCATGTGCATAAGTATAGAAATATTGTTATAGTCATTAGCCAAGTAAAACCATTTCAGCTTGGTAGGACCTGACAGTCAGCTTCCTTTGGCTTAGTCTTGAGGACCCCACAATTCCGTTAGTCACTGGAACATTTCAAGCCAAGTCTTAATAGTGAAGGCTATGTAATACATATACATATATACATATATATGCATGCATGTATAATATATTATATATCTGTATTGTGTACATACATACCTTATTCTTTCATAATACATATGTATGCATTATATGTATGTACACATACATATATACATTTTAATATGAGGCTTTGGTTTCACTTCAAGTGACTTCTTTCTCTTCCTTTTCTCACAAGCCATCCATGAAGATAAGAGGAGAATTAATGCCCCATCCTTTGTCGAGTGGTACAAGATCTGTGCAGTTTCTATGGTAAATATTACCTACAGCTTGAAATCTCTACTCATTTCCCTTATGATTATTGTCAGCCTTCTGCTTGGCTTAGATTTTGGTCTGGCCTGGGCTCAAATTAGGTCCAACCTCTAAGGACTTTGATTAATCCACTGTACCTCTCATTTCTCTGACTATAAAAGGAGAAGTTATGACTCTGAATAAGCATCTTGCAGAAGAACGAAAGCAAAGCAGAAAGTATTAAACTTTCATCCGGCACCATAGGAGAGATGTAGTTATTAAATTTCAGCTGCTTATCAAACTGATATGAAAGTCATTTTGCATGATTGCCTTGCATCCTCAAATCTTCTGCTTTTATTTGCAATGCATCTCTGTGCTTTCTTATTAGAAAAAAATACTCAAAGGATAAAAAGCTGATAATATTATTCAGTTTTGACAATTAGGTAGGAAAAAACAGTTGAAGAAGTGCTTTTTTATTGCATCTGGTAATAATATTGGTGGTCCTCTTGATAGCAGTCAGTACTGATGCTACCCAAGGTGATGCCAGCTGTGTCTTATAATTCCGAAGGCACTGGTTATACTGGTGAAACTTTCAAAGAATTAGGATCAAGAATATAATTTCTGTTATTGAAAGTGGTATCCATGACTATCATGAATTCTAGCTTCAAGTAGTTAGTTATGTCCACTGAGCCCACCCACCTTGGTAATATTTCTTCCTGGCACCACCAACAATTAGGAGCGATCTTATTCCCTTCTGCCTCCTAAAATTATTGTCCGCCTCTGATCTGCTTTTTTTGACTATCAAAACAAGAATACCTTGTATGCTATTTAATACTTTAGGAATTACTGTGTACTTTCACATATATTATATCTTTTGATCCTCACAACCCCTCTGTGAGATAGAAAAGTTGGGTAGATATTATTATTATTCCCATTTTCCAGATGAAGTTAAATGACTTGCACAAGGTCATTTGACTCATATGGCAAATGTCAGTATATAGGATCAGAACAATAATCTTCTAACAAATTCAATATTCTTTCTACTATGCCATACTGCCTCCTCCATCTCCTATGTTCTAATGTAAGCTCTAAAAATTTCAGTTCTTATGATGGGAAATATGCCAGATCTATCAATCCCTTCTTGTTTCTATACTCTTTTTTACCTCCCAGCCACAACCCTGCAACATGACATTTCATTTACTTTAAATTTTCCAAGAATCCATTTAAATTCCCCCAGAACACTCTGCTGGTTTGTATCATTAATAGATATTTAGTTAAGAAATAAATATATACATGTATACATATACATGTATCTGTTATATAACATATGCATGTTATATACACATATACACATATACATATACACACACACTGTGTGTGTGTGTTATAATTGGGAAAGTTCACCAGAACAGAAAAAGGCTAGAATATTAGTTTAGGAGTCAGAATCACTGGGTTCTAGTGCTACAAATACTGTGAAAAAATGGCTTTCCCTTTCTGCGTTTCTAGTTTTCTCATCTAATAAATGAGTAAATGGGATCAGAAAATATAAGATCCTTTCTATATCTCACCTTCTGATTCTGAAGTCCCTTTCAAAACTGATATTCTACTCTCCTTTTAAAAAGAAAGTAGGATAAATAAGTCTGTGGATGGAAGATTAAAAGAAAAGTGAGAAAAGAAAAAAGGAAGAATTGGTGAAATATTCACCCTAAAAAATAAGTGATATGATAAACAGGAAGTTAGGAAAAGCCAGATGCCCAGTAGTGGTTAGGAAAATGTGAGCTCAATTATCTAAAATGATTAAGAGAGTGAGAACTTGTCATTTCTAAAAAGATATCGTCATACATAGAAAAAAAAAAGGTTCTGATTTTGCAGAGGCGGCAATCTTGTAGAGGCCCTAATTAAAAGGGTTCAGCATGTGAAAAAATTTGTTTGACCCAATATTCAATTCAGTTGTGTTTGTTAGGTATCTAGCACTATGTTAGGTAAGTAATGGAGAAATACAAAGTTTAGATTAGGTATACATCACCCCCACCCAACTCCCATGATAATACATAATGAAAGAAATTCAGAAATCCCCCTCCCTACTTCTAAAGTAGAAATAAGGATAAATATTAATGTAATAGTATCAGATTGCCTGGGTCAAAGTAGATGGTTTTATATTGAGTACAATTCTATTTTAATTCCTTATTCTAGTGAAATCATTGGTCTAAACAATAACAAAAAAAAAGCCACTCATCACTCATTTGTCATTGAAGTCTCATGTGGGAAATAGGGATACCTTAAATGTAGGGTAGTCATGTGAATGTATAATAGATAATCATTCATGGATCTTAGAGGTGAAACAAAGCCCTCTTCTCAAGGACCTTAGAGTCTAGCAGGTAGATGAAATATAAAGACAAAATTCATGAGTCCATTACACACAATCACATATACCTATACTCATATTTAATTTGATTATGTAATAGTATATATCTGTGTACACAGATACATGTACCCATATGTATATATATACACAGACATGCATGTCTATGTATATAAACCAAGATATAAATATAGATGTATTTGTAAATATATTTATATATAATGTATTGCATATATAAATTAATATGAGTTACTTTAAATGAACTCTGCAGAATATCATATATTTATATATTTATTTATAATTTTATATTATATATTATAATACTATATAATTTATTTTATATTCACACAAATAAACCTTCTGAGTTATTGTAGTTGAACTCATCCATATACAAGTTTTGGTGGAGTGGAGAGGATATTGGTCTTAGAATCCAAAGACTGGTAATGAAGTATTGTAGAATCCTCTCCATGAGACCTTTATTTCTTTCAGTCTCATTTTCCTTTTCAAAGTCTTTAAAAATAATTGCACTATTTATTTCACATGAGAGGCATTATGGCTTAGTGATGAGATATAGACCTTGAAGCTAAGCAGGCCTGGGTTCAAGTCCCACCTTTCATTCATCCTGACTGGGATTCCAACAAATTATTAAACCTCTCAAATATTCTAGGAAATCTCTAAGATTATATAAGTAGAAGGTGAAGGTGCTGACATGAATTGGTAGAGTAAGCTTATATAGCAATTAAATTTCAGGGCCAATTAAAAAAAATATTTCACAGAGTTTTTGAGTACTTAAAACGTTGTAAAAATGTGAATTATTTTAAAAACAAGATTTTGTAAATTCTCCAACTTGAAATATGATGATTAAAGATATATATGTATACATATACATATATATATTTTTAATTTGACTAGGGAACATATGTCCAAATCTATATTTCATCTGTGTATGGTGAGGAAACTCCTTCAAAAGTAAATCTGTTGCAACTATTCTATAACTTTTAAATGAAAGAAAATTATTTGGCCCACTGAAAGATTAAGTAACTTAGCCAGGTCATACAGCTTGCATGTGTTAGAGGTAATACTTAAATCCAGGTCTTCTCAATTCTTGAAACCAATTCTCTATTCAGTACTCCAGGGTGTCTTTGTTCCTTTATTGTTATCAAAACTAAAACAACAGGGGCCCAACAGATTAAACTAATAATGATAAACTGTACTAACATAGCTTATTAAGATTTTAAGAGCATAATCTTCACCAACAATCCTTTAAAGGAGATATTATGGTATTATGAGCTGCATTCCAGATGAGGAAACTGAGGCAGAGATAGGCAAATCACTTGCCTAAGGTCATATCTGCCAACTATTAGAGCTGAGACTTGATTATATTAAATCTTCTTAATTTGTACAAAAAATGTAAATTCTTTTAGGGCAGGCACATATTTTATATTGGGAAGTAAAGCTTTCTTTGTTATCTTCAGTGTTTATCACTATATCTGGCATATAAGGCCCTATGCCCTTAATAAATGTTTATTGATTGATTGTTTCTCAGCTACAAGTCTGAAGCTCCATTACATTAAGATTACATGCTTCTCTTGGATTCTGAGAAACAAAAGCACTAATAAAGGGGAAAGAAGAAAAGTAGACAGTTATAGGATAATTAAAGATACATATAACTAACTTGAATTTCTTAAAGGCTAGCCCCATTCCTTTAGAAAAACTTTTTGCTTGTTTATTTATTATATTTTGTTTTGTTCTGTTTTTTCTTTGAGTCCACCATTATAAATAGGAGTGGGACTCATTTTGTTGACAAAATAGGCTTCTGCTAGCTTATAGTCTAGTATGGGAATATAAAGCATGGACATTGATAACACTAATATGCAGCTTAGGTCTATATTAAAACCTCATAAACTTGAACTAATGAGATGAAGACTAAGAATAATTTGAAATATTCACATGTACATTTATAGGTGTATATAGGCTTATTTAGTTGAATTACTTTCGAATGTATTAATTATTTTTAAGACTATATCTTTGTAACTATGGTCATGTTACTGTTACCTCACTAAACCTCAGTTTCTCCATCTGTGAAAACAATAAGGATAAAAACACTGATAATTCTAATCTCACAAGGTTATTATGAAGACAGTGTTTTGTAAATCTTAGTGCATTATAGACATGTGGGTTATTATTATTATTATCTCTTATTTTTATGCAAATAGTTCCTCCTAAAGTGCTTGAAAATAATTGGTTCTCCTAAGTAGTTTAATGACTCAGACTGTCAACCTTTCATTCTTGCATATTATTTAAAAATTGATAGGGTAAATGACGTGGGGGTAATATTCCTGGGTACAAACTAAAAAATCAAGTCTCTATCTCAACTAATGGTGATTAAAGTAACTGACTAGCACCTGTATTGCATTCATATATTAAGACCAGGCTAGTAAGTGTTAATAATAAAGGCAATGAGATAATATTGCTAAGCTTACAGACCATCAAACAACCCTCAAACATCAGTTGATAAAAGAAGTGATTCTAACATGGAAGGAAACATGATATTGTGGAAAGAATCTTGGTTACAAAATCAGAAGAATTGAGTTTAAATCCTAGCTTTGCTACTTCCTAAGTGAATTTGGGAAAGTCACTTTACCACTGTTGACCTCATTTTCCCACCTGTGTAATGAAGAGGCTTGGGCTAGATTGATTGTTAGGGTCTCTTTCATCTCTAATGGAGAGAAAGACAGACAAAGACAGAGAGAACAAGACAGAGAGGAACAGACAGAGAAAATGGGGAGATAGAGATTGAATATCCATGTATCTAGACAATACTGTATCCCCCTACAGATCAAGATTTCTCTTATTTATTTTTCTATATCCCAAAGCACTGAGCACAATGTCCTGCACACATGGGTGATCAGTAAACATTCGTTGAATGAATGAATAAATCTCTGTTGCTCTCCACATTTCTGTCATACTAATTCATAAGATAAGTGAATATAGCTCACTGGACTCCAAATCCTCTAACATTAACAAACACCAAGAGGAATGTAGAAGGGCATGTTGAATGATAAATTAATTACTTACTTATGCAGGTTAGCAAAGAAAAGGTTGAACTAGATGATTTTTTAAAACTTTCTTCCAAAATTAATGTTTTTCTACGATTCAGCAAAGGGAGAAATATTACTTTTGGCAGTGGTTTCTTGCTTGTTGAAGATTTAGTTCAATTCAACAAGTATTTGTTATTTTATATACCTGCTGATTCAATTCAGCAAACATTTATTAAACACCTGCTACAAGTTTACCATTTTATGATTCTCAAAAGACTTTTGTGGTGGTCCAGAAAGATCTTTGGTTTTTAAGGTCTAGCATCTCTGCTGACAGCATCTCTCTGCTTTCCACAGGACCCATAATCCTTTTATGCCCCTTATCTTCGAAACTAAACAAACAAACTTCATTGAAACTCTTCCCTTCTGCATAAAACACCTTATCCTCTTCCAAATGTTTGTAACCTTGTTTATTCTGACCCGATGCTAAGCACACCGGATTTAGTGTGCCATACTATGGTTAAGTAAAAAAAAAAAAAAAAAAAAAAGACTAGTTAGTTTGACATCAGATTTGAAGACTCTTTCTCAGGTGAACCTCAGTCTTTTTCCTTTTCATTATAGTCTCATCCATGACACCCCCAAACATCATCTTCTTATCTTTTAACAATGGTTTCCATTGCCCTCTTCCTCATGTCAAACTAGAGAATCAAATGTTTTCCCTTATGTAAGATAAAGTGCACCCATAATAAAGTCTGTTGCTTTCGCATTACTGGATGAATTTCTTCTTCAGTGGAAATTTCTTAATTCACCCCAAAGTAGCTAGAATAGATTAGAAAGATATTTTCATGCTTTACCCAATTAAATTTTCAAAAGGAGCCTATGGAATAAGATCAGAGCATCAAAAGCTAGAAGAGGACTTATTAATGAACTAATTGTCCCTACCTCATTTCATATATAAGGAAACTGAGATCCTAGAGAGGTACAATGCCTTAACCAAAGTTGCATATGTAGCAAATAACAAAATCAGGACCAAAATCCACACAAAAATTACGTTGAATAAGTATTATATTCCTAGTATGGTCCTAAATAATAGTACCATAATAAAGAAATGTTGAAATATGGCTTAGACCTTGTCCTCAAGGAGTTTATAATCTTTGGATATTTGCTTAGACATTAATTAGATTAACTCGTGCTGTTTTCCAAGTTGAATGAGTTAGTTAGAAAATGGGACTTGTCCACATGCCTTGAAGTTTCCTAAGCCACCACTCTGCTTCCATCTAGTCCACTGGAGATACTACACAGAAATAGAAATGTTCTAAAAGAGAAAGGGACTAAATTGGTTTGTCATCTGGCCAGCCCATTTTACTAGGATGTAGTTAAATGGTGTGGAGAAGCCAGCTTCTGTCATTTCTCAGAGTAAATCCTCAAATTTTCATTGTGAACATTTATATCTCAGAAACTAGAAGATGCTACATATCAGGGTTTTATTTTTTTGTTTATTGTCTAGCCATATGAAAGTGATGGAGAAAATGTTAATAAAGTAAAATGAAATTTCATTTTGTCTTGAATACTTGTTTTTTTTTAAAGTAAGTTAAACATTTACTGGAAGATTAGTTAGAAAAATTTATTTACCTAAGAAAATCTTAAATTGATTAGAAGTAGTATGATGCTTAAATTTATGGAATCAAAGCTGAGAATTCTGGTTATTGTTATAATATTAACATTTGCAGCACTATCTCTTAACTCATTTCCTATCTTCTACAAAACTTCCCCCATCCCAGACTCCTACCTGCTTCTACCCTGCTCTCCAGTTTCCCATTGGCTTACCTCAGAGATTATTTCCAATTTAATCTGTATATATTTTGCATGTATTTGATTATTTGTGGTCCCATTGGAATGTGAGCTTCTTAAGGACAGGGACTGTTTTTGCCTTTTTGTTTTGTTTTGTTTTGTATCCTCAGCATGTAGCTAAGATCCTGGCATACATTAAATGTTTAATAAATGCATGCCAACTTAACTTCTTGACTCAGTTTATAAGTACTTATGACTCTCCCAGAGGTAATGCTACATGCAAATAAATATTTTTACATTCATGATAATAAGAAAAAAGCCCTTTATGGTCACAAAGCACTTTTAAAATTCATCAACTAATTTGAATCTCATGTCTTCCCACAAAAATGTCTGTGGAGAAAGCCAAATGATCTTATAATATCTTTTTATCTTCATCATCAATTATAAACCACTTACCTCCCCACCCCCAAACTGAGCTGTACTACACACTACCAGGGAAATAAGTCCAATTAGCTAGTCATGTTAATGAGTTCAGGAATATATTTCTGTGGTGTATTTCAGGTAACTCAAAGTAATTCTGGCCAGCCAGACCAGAGCTTGGGTTCTTCTTTCTATATACTCTCATTCTCTTAAATGAAGGCATTTCCTCCTGCTGCCCTTCAATCCCAACTAAATGATACGAAAACTCTTAATATCTTAAATTCCACAAGGCTGGTCCCAAACTAGAGACTCAGAGCAAAAGGCGCCATTAGGAGAGAATATCTTCTGTGTGCAGGCATCATTTCTGCCAGGATATGGCAGGGCATCTGAGATTTGAGCTCTTTAGGGGTTCCTTAGCCCCTCAACTCACTGGAAATTCCAAAAAGAGAGTCAGGGTGATTGAGAGATAATTGCATTTTATAGCTTCAAAAGTGGAGAGGAAACTGTCTCTTCTCTTGAATCCCCCAACCCCAGAGCACTTGAATATATATATATATACACCCTTACCTTCCATCTTGGAATCAATACAGTGTATTGGCTCCAAGGCAGAAGAGTGTTAAGACCTAGGCAATGAGGGTTAAGTGACTTGACCAGGGACACACAGCTAGGAAGTGTCTGAGGCCAGATTTGAACCTAAGGCCACCTGTCTTTAGGCCTGGCTCTCAAACCACTGAGCCACCCAGATGCCCCCAACTTGACCATTTTTATGTATCATGGATCCTAAGAACAGTATGGTGCTTTCTCAGAATACCTTTGTTAATATATATTAAAATTCATAAGATTATAAGAGAAACCAATTATATTGAGATATAGTTACATATATATTTATGTTCATAAACATCAAATTAAGAACCCATCCTTCAAATAGATGTATGTTCCCTCCATCCTAACTCTTGAGGGCATTTATATGTGTGTGTGTGTGTGTATGTGTGTGTGTGTGTGTGTAGAGAGAGGTGTAAGTAACTCTAGAAAGGTCTTTTATCTTCTGTGGAGAACCAAGTAATATCTACCCAACTGCTTCTCCCAGTAACCTAGCCCAAAGCACCCCAACAAATTTCATATGCTAAAGCTCCTAATGGCTTTCCAAATGCCACACAAAGAGCCTTAAGCAGATCCTTCAATATTGTTCTTCTGTCTTAAAAATAAATATATATATGGAACTCAGGTTTACCAGAGGATTTTTCTGAAGAACTCTATCATTCATTCTTTAAAAAAAAGAGGCATGTAAATCCAACAAAAGAGAGTTATTATAATTATCTTCAGGGCAGATTTCTTAAAGTCATAGAGTATTATCACATATGTCTCCAGTTGTTGAATTGTCACAGACAGTTTACTCCCTAATCTTTCTATGGCAATAGGGGACACCTTACTGTTAGTGCCCACTATGATCACAGCGATCACCAGAAACACTACCAGAAGCATAAAGACTGACTAGGATTCACCTTTTTTCTTCACTGTTCAGCTCTAACTGCAAGCAGATCATTCTGAACCCATCCTTTGGACTATGTCAAATGTTTCAGGTTCCTTGGTAATTCAGGTTCAAAATTAGAATGAAATCAGACACTTGTTATCAATGTAAAAGTTAACAAAAGACTTACTTAGGTACAACAAGGAAGGGTTATTCATTGATGGAACATTCTCAATTTAGCTGAGCACTGCTGCCTTGACTCTTATCAATGGTGGTCCAAAGATTAATTATCAGTCAGTAATGGGAGCTGCTTGTGGCTTCTTTTATTTGGGTGAACAGGAAGTGATGTCAGTGATTTGAGTCTTTAGCATTCTGAGCCTGTTCACTTAATTACTTTTTAATTATTAATACATAATGACCAGATTTTTTAAAATTTACAAAAAATTACAAGATTTTTGTTAAACAGGAATTACTATCCTCTGAGCAATGATCTAAGGACCTCGAGAGTAAAGTTCATGGATTTTTTTGACAAGAATTTCCTCTGCTCAGATTCAATTTTATAAACATTAAACCAATGATGTCAATTTCAAATAGAAATTGAAGACCACTAAAGCAAACTTAAGGATCCCTGTGAGCTACATTTTGATATAGTTTTATAAAATAATGTTTTGTGTTTTTATTTTCTTAAAGATTTACCACAGTAGGAAAAATGATTTATTATATTGTTCAGAAAATTATTAAGCTGTTTAAATCCAATTCTATGTGGTTGTCCACACCCAGAATTTGTTTGATCCCAGTAACTCTCTAGGAATGCTAGAGATGGCTATAAAGTATTTTGGATTCCCCAGGTAGTGGATCCACCAAAATCATTCTTTTTTTGGACTGCTGCACCTAGGACTGGTGATGATCCACTCAAGTTCGTGTTTTGACAAGTTACTCTTTTAGCAAAATAGCTTTACTGTATAATGGATACCCTTAACTAAATCTTACCTTATAAAAACTTCCAGAGCTTGGATGAAAGGGAGCTACACCTCCTTCAAAATCCTTTCTGAATTGCTCTACACTATCAAATGACCTAATAAATTTATTTTTAAAACTATTTCAAATATTGAGGTCTATGCTCTTAATACCACTTACATTTTAATCTGATTCTGACCATATTTGCTTGCTGGTTGGTTGTTGTCTTTTGTACTAGAAAAAAACCAAAATGATATCATAGTGATGTCTTTTGACTTCCACACAGAGTTGCACAAAAGTCGTCAGGCTCACTCTCTCTTCTAGAGTTGTCAAAGTTCAGTGGCAAAACAAAAGCCAAAATGATTAGTGGTGAGTTAGGATGCAGCGGATGACCTTGGCTTCTGTGATTTCTAATCAAGCTTAAGTATTCCACAGTTCTTGCTTCTGCCACCTTCAATGCCTTTGGAACAAGGTCTCTTCAGTCCCATCCATGGGGGAAAGTCTTCTAATGACTAAGGTAGACAAATACCCCCACCCCACTCACTAATAGGTTTGAGGCCCATCAGTTACCCACAATCTGTTTTAGCCATCTGTTGAGATGATTTTTACCAGGATGTGGGCACTGTGCAGACTACAGCTTTTCGGGAACCATGGCAAGAGCTCAGTGGCAAGTAGACACCAAAGAAGAAAAGCGGTCTTGAAAAGGGTTCAGTAAAGCCCTCATACGTCAGGTACTAGTTTTCCTTGAGTACCCTGGATATTCTGGCCATATTTAGGTGGCACATATTAAAAGCTTAAGTGGCAAGCTTGGTACCAAAGTTATATAATATCTAAGCAATATTCTTAATGTTCTCACGATTCAGTGTGTATTGTTTTGCATCTTTTCCTAGATCTAGGCATTTCCCATATATAAGATATCTGAGGCAAAAATAATGTGCATAGAGGAATTAGTATTTATATTCATTTGGGGTCAAGAACCCTTGCTCTACAATGATGTAATTCAGGGACTTTATGAAGAGAGGTGGTTGTGCTTTAAACTAATGATGCCTTTGAAAGAATCATTTCAAGCCATCATCAATTTCAGTAAATATGGACATGGTAAGTGGAATGGGGAAAAATGTCCAGTCTTGCTAGGTCTCCATGATATTGCAGCTGTTCGACAGCTGGGAGATGGAAGGGAGGGGTGGAGGAGGGGCATTCCATTAGATCAAGGACATTAAGAAGAATATGGGAATTGGGGTAGGAGGGAGGCAAGAAAATTGGGCCATGAGCCAAGATAGCCTTTGTGAATCTACTCAAAGGGATCTTTTGCATTTCTATTAACCCTGGAGATTTACAAGTTCAGAAGTTGGAAAGTCAGTTATAAGAATTAACTCTGACATAAGAGATATCATAACTGAAGACAACATTTTAAAACAATTATCCACTCCCCCCAGGAAAGAAATTGTTTTTAAAAATTGCAAGGAAAAAAATGACAAGTTGTTGTTGTCGTTGTTGTTTTTGGGGGATGTTCATTTTGTTCTATCCTCAAAATGTTACATTTAATTTTAAAAATAAAATTTAGCATAGATGTTTGCTGCCTATTTTGGAAAAAATAATTAAGAACAGTCATGGTATTGAGGTTGAAAAGAGTACAATGAACTATAACTTTTCTTTTTCCCTCCAAGATCATTCCATATGGATTTTTTTTTCTGTGCTAAAGAAAGCATTTTCAGAGAAACTCTCTCCAGCCTCTGTTTTCAACATGTAAAACTGGGTATACATCTAATTGTCCCAGCAATTGTCCACTTGCACCTTCAAATTATGAGACAAGTGGCCAATTGTGCCTGCAATTGACTAATTGCATCAACAATTAGTCAATTGTGGGCACAATTAGCTACATAGAGAATTAATCATATGCACAAGGTGGGTGGCCACTCTTTGAAAGACTGGACCTAAATATGTTCTAGATGCACATCTGCATGATGACTTGAAAGGCACATGGCACTTGAATCCTAGATGAATCATTCTGGAGAGAATCATTAAAATAAATCTGGTGCTTATTAAAGGTTATCCCACAAACCACAAGGTTGTCTTTTTTAAAATTTTATTTTAATAGAAAGAAGAATGGATCTATCGTCTAAGGCAAAGCAGACTCTTTATACAACAAAGACCTTCTCCAGCAGGGGTTAATTTTTGTTGTATTATGGAGTCCACTGTCAATCTCATGAAGCCAATGGATTCATTCTCAGAATCCATAAAATATATAAGATTACAAAGAATACAGAATATTAGTGAAAATAAAGAATTTTTTTTTCTCATCTAAGTTAATAGACTCCCTGAAATCTATCCATAGACCTACTAGGGACCCACATGGACCTCCAACAACCCATTCTACAAGAAGAATCTCAAGTTTTGTTGCTAATTTCCCCCTGTCCTGTGTCTCAAAAGTATAGATTATTGAAAGTTATCAGGGACCTCAGAAATTATCTAAATATGAAATTATGGAATGTCAGGAATGAAAGAGATCACTAGGGTCACCTTGTCCAAAGCAAAACTGAAACATAACTGAAAAATCTTAACAATCACTTAATAAACATTATTAGGTTCCTACTCTTGGGTACTATTCTAGGCAATGGATATACAAAAAAAAGAATAAAAGAATGCCTTATCTCCAATAAAATAATTTATGTAAAGTGCTTTCCAAAATTTATTTTATTATTAT
The DNA here is from genome assembly GCF_016433145.1 of Gracilinanus agilis. Classification (NCBI taxonomy): domain Eukaryota; kingdom Metazoa; phylum Chordata; class Mammalia; order Didelphimorphia; family Didelphidae; genus Gracilinanus; species Gracilinanus agilis. The sequence continues at coordinate 412,075,937 of NC_058131.1, forward strand.
TGCTATTATTTATCATTTTTGAGGAAATAATCATCCAATTTCTATTTATGGGCATTCAGTGATTGGAACTTCTATCTCCTTCATTCATCTTTTAAAAAGCTTACATTTTTAGAAAGTTTTCTATTAAAAGGTCCCTTAAAAATTTCAGCAAAATGTTTTGTTTCACATTCTGCCTTCTGGGGCTAAGCAGAACTAGTCTAATGAGCAAAAGATGATTACTCATATATAAACATAAATAGAGATAACTACATATCTCTATCTATACTCATTCATAAATTTAAAATGTGTAAAATGCAGTGTGTATAAACAGTATATACATGGAAACAATATGAAAAGAAGAAGCAAAATTCCTAAGCAAAGAGATTTTAGAAATGACTTTGTGAACAATCAGTGTAAAAGGCTGGCAGAAGTAAAGGAGAGAGAGAGGGATATGGAGGAAAAGGGTGAGAGGGGAGAGAGGGAAGGATAGGAATAAGAATAGAATGAGGGAAGGAGAGAGACAAAGAGAGAAAGAGACAGAGCCCGAAGCTGAGTTAAAAAGGAACAAGGATAAACAAGTCATGAACTCCCTGAACTCTCAAAATGGGATAATAATATTTGTATTGGCTACCTTACATTGGCTATTATGAAGAAAGATCTTAAATTTTGAATTATTATATGAATTCAAGCTATTATTATGATCATGTCATTCAACTCTGACTAGGAAATACTGAAATTCTCATCTGTGTGCTACTCTTCTCTCTATAACTTCAGGGAGTGTGAGAACACTCAGTGGCAGCTGGATGGGAGGAACTCTATTCAATGAGAAGGAGATGGAGGATAAAATGGAAATTTTTTCCCCCATAGTTTATATATTTTGCAAATTTAGAACGTCTGAAATTAAAGATACTGAAAACTGGTAAAAAATATTTTGGCCACTATTAAATAATTAACAAGCATTTATTATCTATTATGTTCAGAGTACTGTGCTAGGTCATGAGCATATAAAAACAAAAAAAGAAGTAATCTTTTATTGATTTTTATTTATTGACCTCAAGAAACTTATGTTCTCTGGGGGAAAACAGCAAGTATACTATAAGTTTATTTTTTAAAATACCACATGTAGAGAATAAATATAATAATTTCAGGGGAGAGGGAAAGAAGGCACTAGCAGCTAGAGAGATCAGGAAAAGCTTCATGTAGAAAGTCACATTTGAGATGAGCATTAACAGAAGCTGAGGAATGTAAGAAGTATATATAAGCAGGGAGTATATCACAGACTGAAGCACAGAGTAAGAAAATGCATGGAGGTAGGAGATAGAATGTAATATAATAGAAACAAAAATAAGGGCAGCTTGGCTATGTTTAAAAAACCTGGAAAGGTAGATTGTAGGTAGGTTAAGAAGGACATTAAAGGTAAAACAAAGTAGCTTCTGTTCCATCCTAGAGGCAATTGAGGGTCAGTGAAATTTATTGATCAGAAGAATGACATGATCAGACTTGAACTTTAAGAATACCATTTTGTTAGTTGTGTGGAAGATGGATTAGAAAAGAGAGATTAGAGACAAACCAATTAGGAGGCAGGAAGTGCTAAAGGTCTAAACTAGGTGGTGACTATGTGAATACAGAAATTGAAATGAATTTGGGTGATGCTGTCGAGGTAGAATTAATAAGATTTGGCAACCATTTGGATCTGTGAGGCAAAGAAGAGTCAGAAGAGGATGATTGATGTTTGGAAAACATTGGTTTGTGAAATTATACCTGAACTATTCCTTGGACATTGACAAACCAGAAAAAGTACTTGTCTTTCATCAACTCTGATAGAAGAGCGGTAATCACCACTTCTGTCACGGCACTCCCTTATTCAACAACCTGTCCTGGCCTGCCATTGATTGCAGGACAAAATTCTATGCTTCATAAAAGTACCTCCACAATCTGACCTAAGCTTCCCCTTCTGGTTCAATTTGCCCTGCTGGCCTTCACCAAATTGCCAGACATTCCAGCCAATTGGTCTACTCACCATTTCCTAAATAGAGTCTACATTCTCATTTTCAGTCTTTGCTTGGGCAAATTCATCTGGGATGTGCTTACCTCCCTTTGTCTTCTAGGCTAATTCCTTTTCATTTTTACAAGCATGTCTCAAGTTTTCCCTCCTACCTGCATCACTTCAGGCCACATTGATCTTTCCCCTTCTCAACCCCTAATGTATTTAGATTTCATTTATTTATTCTTGTGTTTATTTATTCAATTCAGATCCTTAAAAAACTGGAGAGCATAGATTCCTTGAATAATGATTATACTCTATTATCCACTAAGTTTAAAGAAGAACTTTTTGACAGGAATCCTAGGGGATTGCCATAATAATAATTGTATACTCATTTTATAGGTGAGGAAATTGAGAATCAAAGAGGTTAATCTACAAAACTAGTGTTAGAGGTAGAATTCAAACAGAAGCATTCTCATTTCAAGTCCACTCTTTGTTTTTCTCTCTATCATACTGATTTTCATTAACATTCACTTACTTTTATGCTTCCCAGTATTTAACATTGTAACAGATATATCACTTAATATAATGGTAAATATTAAGGTACCCAAAAATTTTGATTAAAAGGTCATCTTGGTTTTTTCTCATAATAATCTTGTTATATATCAGAACTCAGATTATGTAATGAAGCCTTCATCAAGTCCAGTGGAGACAATTCAACAGAGTTCAATGTGGCAATGGTAGAGTCAAGATTTTCAGTGGCAAAAGCAGTTCAAATATATAATTACCCTTTTTATCCTCTAAACCATAATTTCCAGTGATGGAATGGCAGACCAGTATATGGAAATGTTTAAAGGCTTCATACTATTGAGTAAATTAGTTTGATACCAAGTCTAGAATTTCCTACATTCTCATGACTTGAAGGGTTAATGAAATTTACACTCCTTCATAAAAGAGAAATGGACCTAAGCCTTTCCATTGTACATTAAGGATCTTTAAGTCCTTTCTGGGAAATAGTGTGTAAACCCTTAAAAAAAGGCAAAATAGAATAGGCAAGTAGTACATATTATACAATATAGTGGTGTCTCTCTTGTCATACTTTTCCACCTAAAACATAGCTGAAAAAAAATTTAAACCAAACGAAGCCAAACAACAAGTATTTGGGCAATCAAAATAATTGTCATTAAGACCAAACATTTTAATCAGATACTATTTAAAGTTTGTTTCAGAATTTATTTACTCCTATTTTATACAATTTCCTTCCTTCTTTCCTTTCTTTTTTTCCTTCTTTCCTTCTTTCCTTCTTTTCTCAAATGGATCTCTAACTCAACCATTCTGAGAAGTGTATTATACCTGATTCACTATTGATTAGTACCAAGGTTTGACCAACAATTTCTTGCCTGGGGTAGTTTGACTCTCCTTCAATGACCTACCCCTGACCCCATCCAGCCCAGGGGTTCATCATATTGATGCCAAGTTAAGTAGAAACATCCAATCAGCATGATACACTTCAACTTAGGACTGCTTTTCTCAAGAGGTCAGTTAGCTTTAGCTACGCTGTAGAACTTCAGCCTCCCAAGTTGCTGGGGTTACAGGCTTGAGCCACCACACATAGCACAAATTTCTAATCAGCATGGATGTTTGGATTCTCAGCTGACAACATATTAAACAGCAAATTAAAATCAGGGTAGAAGAGGAGGACTGAAAGAGTCACTACACTATCAGCAGTGAGAATTGATATCTGATAGATTGGTATCAAGGGAGGAGACATAAAAACTATATTTAAAGAAGCATGAGAATCACAAGAATCCTAGGAGCCAGGGATTGTTAAATATGCAGGAAAATAGTTCTATATACATTAATATGAATTGTGATCATTACTCTACAACTCTATGATCTCAGTCAGTTATTTTTCCTCTATGGACCTCTGTTTACCAACCTAAAAGTGAGAGGTTTGCATTAGATAAGTTCTAAGATACATTCCAGATCTCATATATCATTTTCTTCTATTACAAGATAGTATAGAAATAGGAGCTTGCAATGACTGTCCTGAGTCAGACATGAGTTCTATTTAAGTCAATAACACACATCCAATCAGCATGATACTCTTCACAAAAACACACACACATACACACACACACAAATAATATATCTGAAAAATTCATAACTGTAAAACATACCTTCTCCTAAAGATGCTAGATATTAATAAAGTTTACATCTATGTAATAAAAGCATTCTGGCATGGTGAAGAGAGAGTTGGTTTCAGACATGAAGATCTAGGTTGAAATCCGGCCTCTGATGTATATAGGCTATGTGATCTTGGGCAAGTCGCTTAACATCACAATACTTAAAATCTCTCTAATTTGTTGTTGCTCTCAGTTGTTGTCTCAGTTGCTGAGAATGTGCCAATATGTATTGATAGAGCAATTTTCTTCACTTGGGAGTTCCTTATAAACTAAAATCACAAGTCCAGGTTTTCTCCAACATTTATACCATATTTTCACATGCATTGTATCATTTTATTATCACAATGATCTTTTATTATTGTTATTTTAAATCCTAACTTTCTGCTTTAATAACAGCTCTCAGACAGAAGGTCAAGAGCTATGCAAATGGGATTGACCCTTGCCCAGGATCACAAAGCTAGAAAGTGTCTGAGGCAAAATTTGAACTTAGGTCCTCCTGGCTCTAGACCTGGTACTCTATTTGCTGTGCCACATAGCTTCCCACAAAATGACCCTTTAAAGTGGTTATTATTCGCTTTATTTTTGTAGATGAGGAAACTGAGGCTCATAAAAAAGTAACACCCAGCAACATATGAATAGTAATAAACAGAATCAGAGACTAAGGTCCAAATATTCTGACTTGAGGTCAAGATTTCTCCAAGTTCTTTTCACTCCAATATACTTTCTCGCTAAGATAATATGGTATTTTTTTCACCATTTTATGTTGAATTCCTAAAGGACTAGAATTTCCTAGCAGTTCAGAGTTCAATAAAATCTAACTTCAAACCAATCATCATTTACTGACAGTAAATTAAATGTTCATATAGATAGACATATATCATACGTACATATATGTAATATAAATATACATGCATGTGTATTATTATTGACTGTTAGAGCTGAATGGGATGTTGGGATACATAATAAGTGTTTGTTGAACATTAAGTGAGTTGAATTGATTCCAATTCATCTTAAAGAGGAAGAAAAGAAGGTTCACAATGGCCAAGTGACTTCATAAATCCACATAATTATTTCATGCCAGGGTCTATGTCTAGGCTTCTGCCTCTAAATCCAGTACTCTTGCTGCTCCAATATATTGGTTTTTCTCAGCCAATGCCCTTGCATTGTTTTGTGAGAATTTATATTTTATATACATATTAATTTCTATATGAGTCAATGGAAATTTATATGAATTCCTGTATCTGGGTTCTTGTTCGCAGATTCTATCCAGTCTATTGGTTTTTGTATTTTCTTTATCCTTAGGAATCTCAGTCAATACCTTCTCTTTTAACAGAATTTGGTTAATAAGTGAGCAAAGGTTATTCTCCTTTGTACATAAAACCCATAACATGGGAGTGGGGAAGGGTTGAGAATTTGATGGACTGCCTCCTAATTATCTATTTTCCAACTAGAGATGTTGTTCAAGGGAGGGACTGAATAACGAGTTCCTAAAAGCACCCTTATTGATTTGCCTGACCAACCTTCGGGTTTTTGGGTCATAAAGATAGCCAATGACCTATGTCACTTTATTGCTTATTATGCTAATTTTATTAAGTAAACTGATATTTCTTACCCAAAACCAGTCCCTAAAAATAATTTTATTCATAGCAGTTATCATCAACTAGAAACTATATTTCATTCAGGGCAGGATCTACATCTGGCACTTTTTTCTCTCTCATTATTCCCAGGTTAGTACTTTGCTCATCAGTAGTAGGTAATCAATACAAGTTTGATAGATGGCAAAGATAACATGATGATAGATGCAATAATGATTACAGTTTTATGATTATAACAGTTAAATATCTTAGCCAAAATGATTTTGTCTGTTCAGGAACTGAAAAGAAAACCAAATAAAATGAATACAACAAGCAGGTTGGTCATTGTTCATTAACCAAAAATTGGCCATTAAGGTGAGGAATGCTTTGATGACATCACCCGAAGAAAGAATAGAAAATTAAAATGACACTGAATCCAATCCTTTAAAATACCATTTTCCATAGAGAAGTCTCGAGATATTGGCAGGGTAAAAAGAGAAGAGAACATAGGCTAAGGAAAAAAAAACCACACAATGACTGTTTAGACTGAAATATGGCTGGGTTTTCTTTCTATTTTTAAGACAACAAAACCTAGTTCACTGCTGAATTTGCCACTAGATTGTATCGTCAGTTGCCAGGCCTTTTTGAGTGTCAATTAACATTGTTACATTAATATAGAATCAAAACATGATACATGACATAGGTAGATAAGATGAATCTGTAGCTGGAGAAGCAGAGCGGGAGAAGCTCATACTAGAAGTCAGAAATCCTATTTGATTCTTTACTTGCCCACTAATGGGTATATCATTATAGACAAACTTCTTCACCTTCCTGAGCATGTTTCCTCATCTATACAAGGGGATTAATAATACATTAAGCTTCATAGGGATTGTTGTTTGGAAAGTACTTAGTAAACAAACAAAGTATAAATAAATATCTGCTAGGCTAGTGTTAGCAAAGGAATAGAAGACCTATACAAGCTGCCTAATTTTCCATGAAACACTCTCTATAGAGTACATTTTATTTTCTATTATGTTTATATTTCATTTTATTATTAATTTATTATATGTTATACTATTATATAGAATATGTAAATATGTTCTATACTATATAATTTTATATAATAAAATATATATTTCATTCATTCTCTTATTTACTTACTTATTACTTATCTATATCTATCTACCTATAACATCTATATATGTTTAATAACATATCTATACTAAATCTATCTTTATTCATCTATCTCTAACATCTATTTATGTTTCTATCTCTATCCATCTCTATCTACTTATCTCTATTTTTGTTGTTTAGTCATTTCAGTTGTGTTAGATTGTTCATGACCTATTTGGGATTGTCTTACTAAAATTACTATAGGGGTCTCCCATTTCCTTCTCTAGCTCATTTTACAGATTAGGAAACTAAGGCAAAAAAAAGTTAAATGACTTACTCAGGGTCAAGCAGCTAGTAAATAACTGAGGAAAGATTTGAACTCAAGTCTTCCTGACTTCAGTTTAGTTCTATGATAGCCCAGCCATGGTCTATACTTTAAGAACTTAAACTGCATGTGTTCATAACTATTTGAACATCATCACCATCTCTGAGACAACACAATGTAATAGTGAATGGAGCCCTTTTCTTGAAGTCAGGAAGATCTGAATTCAAAATGTGTCTCAGATAAGTACAAACTGTATGACCTTGCAAGTCATTTAACCCTTCTGATTTTGAATTTCCTCATTCATATACACTGTCCATAAATGCCTATCTCAGAGGCTTATTGTGAAGCTCAAATAAAATAGCACATGTAAAGCACATTGCAAATTTGAAAATACTATATGTATAATAGTTGTTATTATCTCATGTTCTTTTGTTATAAGCTTCAGATAGAAATGGTTCAAGGACAAGTCAGTATCCTCCAATTATTCTTATATATTTAATGTTTTGCAGGCTATTCTGCAGGTGGACAAAATGTTTATGTTTTGCAGTTGAATGAGAATATTGTAATGTAAGCCCATCTTCTGTAGATTCATTGAAAGCATCTTTGAAAGAACTCCAGGCTTAAGTAATATGAAATTCTCATCCTGTTTCTATATATGGTTTCCATACCTTATATTTGAAAGCCTTTTATTACATGCATATTGGAGATTATAAATATTATGTATGGTGAAATATATTAATTGTTCTATAATTTTATAGATAAATATTACGTCTCAGAGATGTGGGGAACAGTTCTGTCTAGAATTATGCTCTGATTCTGGTACATTTAATTTCCTGAATTCTCAAGGATATTTGGAAATTGTATTTGTAGTTTGGCAAATTTTTTTCATTTGTAAGGTTAAAAGAGAGATTCTGATGTGCAATTGTATCCACCTGATACACACACACACACACACACACACACACACACATATTGTAGATACCAGTAGATACTAAATTTTGTCAACTTAAAATGACATGTAACCCACAACTTCATTACATAATCTGCATCACAAAATTAAGGATAAACTTTTGTGGGGAATGGCCCAAACCTGAAATGCTATCATAAACACACCATATATATACATTAACTCACATTATTTAGCCAGTTGTCCAATCCTTTTTTTTTTCTGATATAGTCTTGACTGAATGCAAGTTGTTATTATACATTAGTGTTAATAGATTACACTTTTGGTTATTAGGCATTTCACAGTCTCTCTTCAGAGATAACCACTTTTGTGGGGGACATAAGGCAATTCCAATGATATGGGGTTGTTTTCCATCTTTGATTTTGCTCAATGAAGTGATATTTCCTTATTCCAAAGTATTTTTAGGTTTTTATATGTTCATAATGAAATTTAAGAATAGCTGTCATTCCTCTTTCTCTATTGTGGTGAGAAAAAGTTTTAAACTTTGTAAATCTGCCTTAGGGAGCTAGAATATTGTATTTCATTAAGATTTTTATGAATTTTTTTGAGAATACTTTCCAAATTCATTATGGTTTATTTTCAAGTAACAAAAACCTACATTAGTACTCTCTAGGTGTCAATTGATTCAAATATGTTCTTACAATTCAGCTTTGATTTCAGGCTATCAGTAAATATATTCAGTCAGAGTCTTCTTATCTTTATGCTTGATATGTTTTGTCTGGGGGAAAACAAAGTACACATATTCCTTCCACATCATGAAGGTTGGGGGAGCAGCCCCTTCACAATCTGGAAAACTCATATATAGTTTTTTGGCCTGCCTTTTTACCAGAGAAATTCAAATATTCATTTTCTTTCATGGAGTGTTTATAATATCTTATATGTATTTATAAGTTACTAAACTTTTAAAAGATATCTATATTCCTAGCCTTTTGAGGTCATCTGCTGTCTTTCATATTCTTTTTGTAAACTAACTTTTTACTTATTTTAACATTTAAAAAGTAATTGTGTATATTTGTGATATTAAAAGATAAAATACTTTGATATTATATAATACTATATAGATATTATACACATATATTTTATGATTTCTGAGTTTCTAAAGTTTTTCTCTGTTGTTTGCTGAACTTTTTGTTTTGTCTGCAACTTCTACAAAACTCTCCCCAGATTACCATTTAACTTCTTATCCTCACCTGGGATACATCAAAACCACTATGGGAAAAGATATGATTTTGTGCAAGGAATATCTGTATTTCCAGGCAATGCCTTTGAACATGTATTCAATAGGATTTCTGAACTCCATTTTGGAGAACTTAGGCTCTATCTTTCCTCAGCATATATTAATAATGTTAGGAGATAGCTCGGTGGCTCAGTGAATTGAAAGCCAGGCCTAGAGATGTGAACTTCTGGGTTCAGATCTGGCCTCAGATACTTTCTAGCTCTGTGCCCTTGAGCAAGTAACTTAATTCCCATTGCCTAACCCTTACTGCTTTTCTTCCTTGGAACCAATACATAGTGATGATTCTAAGACAGAAAGCAAGAATTTTTAAAAAATGTTATATTATTGTGTCCAAATGGCATTTTGAAAACACAGGAGAAAGATATCATTTGATAAAGAAGCTGTTTCATGTGTTTTTTAATTAGAACTAAGATATTTTTTGACTTCTAATATTCCCATCAATATCTTATCAGCAACTATAGATCAGCTCACCTTAAAGTCTTCTCTAAGAACCAAAGGTAATCTGGAAATTGATCTTCTCCACAAGCCCACCAGAGAATCTCAAAATGTCTAAGGGAAATTCTTAAGCATCCCACAAATGGGAGAAAAGGACATCCAGTAATCAGTTAACTCTCTGTCATATATATTCTCTAAGTCTGATCTAGATTTCCTCTAGACTGTATATACTTTGTAAAAAAATGTGTCACAATCTTTGAAGAAAAATGTTGTGATGTTAGTTAGTTAGAGGTAGTGTTATCACTAAGCCCTGAGATATGTATGTAAAAGAAGGCTAATGAGCATTAGCTTTATATAAGGGCTTTAGAGAATGCCCTTAGACATTACCCCTGAGTCATCACTGATACACTGGGACCCTGAGAGGGACATGGATCTTACTCTAGAAACTGAGACCCATATATGAGAATGAGAATTGGGGTATGTATAGGGATTCTCAGAGCTAATATCGGCTACATAGCTTAGAAAGGAAGCTCAAATTTCAGTCACCTTTGATATAATTGCTTCGTCCTTTATTATATTGGTGGAATACAATCTTTCTTTTTATATTTATCCAACTTATGTTGTCATTTTTTTGGGAGCCTAGTGACCATATAAACAAACTCAAATTTTACTTCTCTTTCTTTTTGGGAGTTCTGTCTCACCTCTAATTTCTTTTATTTCAGACATTAGTATTTAAGTTTCTAACTGATATTAATTTTATTTATTTTGTCCTTTGTGCTTCTTTGTCTTCTCATATATCTTTAACCTTTTTTACTGGTCAAAAAACTTTCTGAGTAATTGGATATAAAATTTCATATATGTTTTTGGTTCCAATTTCTTTTTCACATCTTTCTTTTTTGTAATTTTTAATTAGACAATAAAATATTTAACTTTTTATTCATTTTTAATGTGTGCATCAAATAGATATTGATTCATTCTTCCTATATCTTTCTGCAGGTATTCAACTTCTCTTTTAAGTCAGTTTTGCCATGATGGTGTACTGAATTTAAGGATGGATACTCCATGATTCTAAGTTTCTTCTAATGATTACCATGCCTCTAGCCACCACATCTACTGCTGTATGCACACGCTGACATGCCTTTACACTTTCTTTTAATTAATTTGGGATGATGTATTCACTCCTCATGATTATATAAAAGTTGTTGAGGTGTTCAGGGATGACTAGCACCTCTGGTGTAAGGGCTTGCCTACTCCTTTTCATTGTTATTCATCCATCCACCTCCAGTGTTCACCTTTCAGCAAACTCTCATCTGTGGCAATAAGCAGCCTTACTATGTGCAGCAGCCATACCTCAGTCAAACCTTAATGGCAGATGGGATAAATCAGGTTAAGGTTAACAAACAGCTGTCAAAACCATTGGTGAATTAAGGGGATATCTACCCCAAGCATGAGAAGACTTCCACCTGAGGAATGTCAGATGAGAATAATTTGTTTCAACAACCATGAAGACAACTGAAGCTGGGGTTGCAGAATGCTTTGAGTTTGATCAGATAATGAAGATGCCAAGGTCATCCACTGAATCCTGCCCATCACCTTCTATCCCAACTTTTGAATTGCCACTGGACTTCAATGTCTCTGGAAAAGAATGTGAAGCTGACTACTTTGTGGAATTCTGCCTCACTTAAATCTACCACCCTATAATGTCATTGCTTTACTTTGAAAATGAAGGCAACAACATATAAACTTAGGTGGTAGAGTGATAGAACACTGGATCTGGAATAAGGAGAATCTGAATTCAAATATGGCCTCAGACACTATCTGTGTGACCCTTAATAAGCCATCTAACTACTGTTTGCCTCAGTTTGCCCATTTGTGAAATCGAGAAAAGATATCTACCCCATATGGTTGTAATAAGGATCAAATGAGATAACAATTATAAAATACTTAGCAAATAGTACTTGGCATGCAATAAGTGTTTAATATATGTTTATTCCTTCCTTCCTTCCTTCCATCCTTCCTTCCTTCCTTCCTTCCTTCTAATAGATACCTTATGTAAAAAAGATGTAGGAGAAGAAGATGAAGAAGAAAGAATCTTTTTAATATAATTGTTCTGCTAGTTTGATTCATGCTCTCAAACTTTTAAAATACTTTTTGGAATTCAAGGCTAAATATCTCCTTCTCCTTTTCAAAATCATTTAAGTATAGATAAATAATTTTTATCATTCATTTTGTTAGGTACATTTCTGGAATTTTTGTCAAGTGAAGATTTCAATGATCTTGGGGTCTTCATCTTTTCCCACTTTAGATTTTAGTAAATTGTTAATTTCATCATGCAATATATTTTCCCCAAAAGTAGAGTGAGGGATGTTGAAAATTTGCTTTTGTTGTTTAGTCATTTTAGTTGTATCCAAGTCTTTGTAACTCCATTTGAAATTTTCTTGGTAAAGACACTGGAGTTTTTTGCTGGTCCCCTCCCCACCTCATTTTAAAAATGAGGAAGCTGAGACAAATGAGGTTAAATGGCTTACCCTGGGTTACATGATTAGTTAGTGTCTGAGTCCAGACTGTAACTCAGGAAGATGATTCTTCCTATCCAGCCTGGGCACTGGTTAAACTATACCACCTACCTGCCTGTTTGAAAATACACTGTTGTATGAATTAGAGCTGAGACTATTTTCAGAAAAAAATAAAAAAAGCATGAATGTTTGTTGGTGAGATCACTTCTTGAATTTATTGAAATAATATTGGTACATAATTAAAGTCTACTTGGCTTCAGCCCATTTCACTTTTGCTTGTGGTTTGCCTGCTTTCATAGTCAACACTATCTAAATCAAAACATTTACACGGCCTCAGCCACTTCCCAGCTGTGTGACCCTGAGCAAGTCACTTGACCCCCATTGCCCACCCTTACCAATCTTCCACCTATGAGACAATACACCAAAGTACAAGGGTTTAAAAAAAATTTACAGAATATGGGGTATTATCATTTCTTACTTGTTCTGATGTGTCTTGCCTACTTATCGTCCCAGAGCATGAAGAAGCACCACCACTCTCTCCATTGGCCTCCATGTAAAACTAAAACCTTTTTGCATTGCTTAACTCCTTTGAATAGTATGATTTTCACAGCTACCATAGAAACTTCAAGTCACACAGAATTCCCAGCTTAGCTCTCCCTCTTGCCATTACTTTGTTATCCCCCCTCTCCCACCTCCATTTCCTTACTACCCATAAAGATACACATCATAGAAACAATATAGGTAATGATGACTGGGACTTTAAGGGAGTTAGTAGTATCATTATTATTACTATTATTATAATTAAATATCCTTCAAATAGTTCAAATGTAAAATGCAGTCATATAAGTAGAAACAAAAATTTATATGTTATGAGAAAGTGATTCTATGACAAATATTATTCAACCACAATGGTACTTTGGATTTAGAGGTATAATTAATTCATATAATCCCAAACACATATTTCTTCAGATACAATGATAAAAAGTTTGAAATTTTAAACATTAGTTAAGTCAACAAGCTTTATTGAGCACCTACTATATTATCTGCATATCAGTGAAAATCCCAGGTGTCTCATTCAGCATTAACTTTAAGAAAGCCCTCTGGAATTCCATGTGAACTGGAATGACCTCCAGGAATTGATGCAGAGTGAAAGGAGCAGAACCAGAAGAACATTATACACAAAGACTGATACACTGTGGTACAATAGAATGTAATAGATTTCTCTACTAGCAGCAAAGCAAAAACCCAGGACAATTCTGAGGAACTTATGATAAAAAACACAATCCATATCTAGAGAAAGAACTATGTAAGTAGAAACACAGAAGAAAGACTTTTCCTTGATTACATGGTTCAATGGGGATATGATTGGGGATGTAGACTCTAAATCAGGGGTCGGCAACCTATGGCTCTCAAGCCATATCTGGCTCTTTTGAGGGCCAGATGTGGCTCTTTCTGCAGGAGCCATAGAGTCATTTTTTTTTTCAGGCGCTGTTACAGGAGCGTGCACTGTGAGCACTGTACGGCTCTCACGAAATTACATTTTAAAAAATGTGGTGTTTATGGCTTTCATGGCCAAAAAGGTTGCCGACCCCTGCTCTAAATGATCACTCAATTGCAAATATTAATAATAAGGAAATAGGTCTCAATCAATGTTACTTGTAAAACCCAGTTGAACTGCGCTTTGGCTAAGGCAGATGGGAAGGGAGGAGGGAAAGGAAAGAACATGAATCATGTAACCATGGCAAATTTTCTAAATTAATTAATCAAATAAATGGAAATTTAAAAACTTAAATAAACACACACACACTCTCTATACTTTAAGTTTAAACTTCATAACTACTAGGAAAAGGTTGTCATCACCCTCCTTTATACTTCTGTAAAAACTACTTAGAGGTTGAATTTGGGGTAATTGACTCCTATCACATCTGGAATTCTGAAATAAAAAATGAAGTTTTTTCCTGATCAAATCATTTTCATACTTACTTCTTCTTCAAATAACTGTGACTTTATTCACTGATGTACACACTAGAAACACCACCCCTCTTTGCCTCAACCTTTCCCAAAACACAATTAAATATAAGCTCTTTAGAATTAGTTTTACTCCATATTGATTGTATTGCAGTACATAAAAATTTAGCTTGGACTTAGAAAGACCTTTAATAAATGATGATTCAGTTGAGTTTAGATGATAACTGACACTTTAGTCTTCATTTTTAGTATCTGTCATATAGGCAGCATAGTATAATGATTACAGAGACAGCATTGGTGGCAGAAAGACCTAGATTCAAGCCACAACTCTGCCCCATGTCAGCAGTGTGACCATGTATGAATCACCACCTTTCACTTCTCTAGATAATTTAAAACTATAATTTGCAGAGAATAACAAAATCCTCAGTCCAGAGAAATTACAAATCTAGTCCCTATCTTACCAGATTCTATTTGTTTAAATTCATTTTATTTTATCAAAGGGATGAACAAATTATTCAAAAATCAAATTTTAAAGTTAAAATACACTTCTGAAATGATATAGAACAACTTCTTTATAGATGAAAGAATTGAGACCCAAGGAAGAGAACTGATTTGTCCATAGCCAAAAAATAAGTCAATAGCAGAACTTTATTGCTCAGTGATGATGTCTAATACAGTGCCTTCTAGTTGAACTTGCTAAATCCCCAGATTCTGTCATCATTATTGTTTTTATATTTGTTTGCATTCTTTTATTTTGGTGCTTATCAGGTCACATATATACATACAGATAAGTATATACTTTAATAACTTTTTTGGAACACTGTGTGCATGCATATCTTCTTTGTCCTTCACATCCCATCACATGGGATAAAAGTGGATATGTGATGCCAGATGGAGAAGCAAAGCACATAGTACTTGGGAGGAAAGAAGGTGATATTAACAGAATCCCTTAACATATATCCCCAGTTCACCAAAGTGTTTTACCAGCAATGAGAGACAGGACAGAAGAACTCCAGAACATTTCTGAAGACATACAATTAAGTGGGAGAAGGCTTACAAAATACAGTTTAACTTAGAAATCTGTCAACATGATGCAATTGAAAGGCTAGTGGATATCAAGTAGAAAAAGAGGTATACTTCTGGTCTCTAACTACCCATGACACTGTGAAGAGACCACTTACCTCTGTGATCCTTAGTTTCCTTTTATATAAAATGGGCATAATTTCTGCACAGAGTAAATGTTAGAAATTTTAAAAGTGTAAAGTTCTATATAGATGTGAATGTGAATTTATCATTCTCCACACACACACTTTTAAATGTCTCCATTTGCAAACCTCAGTATTTACACAAAGATTAGCTTGGCTTATTATCCTCCTGTAGATTGTGTTTGTAAGCTTTATTTCAGGATCTAGCTAATGTTATGAGAGATGAGCTTTGGTGCTGATCACTTGGCCCCTCCCAGGGAAGAGATACCCTGGGATGCTTCTAAGTTACCTTTGCAATCATAAGAAAATCCATACTCTTGGGTGTGTGTGTTTGGGGGGTGGGTGGGGAAACAATATGAGCTAATGGGGAGAAAAGTGAGAGGCTTAATGAAATGACCCAGAATTCAAAGAGCCTCTGTAACCCAGAAGTTGGGTTCTATTTATTCCATTCAGAGCCTCCAGTCTTGAGAAGTGGATCTGTGTAAATCAATGTATTCATTTAGCTCTCTCCCTAACTCTCTCCCTCAGTTAACACCCCAGCACACACAATGCTAGCGAAGGTGATTATCTCTGCTAGCATAATTCCTCCCTAACATCTGCTTTCGCCCATAACACTCCACTAATTTTTCCCTCATTTCATTACACATAATTTTCTTTCAACACAATCTACATGTATTAAGTGGTAATGACTTTCCAGTTAAGAGCAAATCGACGCCAAGGGACCCCCTCCCCCCCTCCACGATTGCCTGCCGTGCCTGACTCCGGCTATTAGAGATAAATTTGGTGCCTGGGAAAGCTGCGGTGAGCTAATCAATCAATTACGCGGTTAGGACATACATTATCAAACTTCCACAGAGCAGGGGTGCAAGGAGGCATGCTGATAGACTTGCTATGATTTTTTTTTTTAGGAATTAAAAAAAATTGTATTCACCATTAAGACAGGATACAATTTGCCCATGGAATTCAGTCCATGCATATGTGGTTGCCCAGTAGAAATAGCAAGCCATAAACATATCTAAAACCTAAGACTTTATAATCTTCATTTGTTAATATCACCATACATGCATAATCAAAGCGTATTGGTTATAGAAGAGCCCTTGGAACCATAGGTTGATATAATGTGAGAGCTGGATGGGTTATCTGAACATAAAATATTATATCTGAAATGACTTTAGAACACAAAATTCTAGTGCTAAGAAGGCTTTTAGAACTATGGAAGCATAGCATGTCAGAATATAGAGAGTTGGAGTCACAGAACCATAGAATGGGAAAGAATGGAGCTGGAATGGGCCTTTAAGACCTTATCTAGGGCAAAATGTGAGCTAAGAAAAGGAACATGGATTGCCCAGGTTCACAGCAGTAGTTAGTAGCAATCTCTTCATTTCTAGGTTCATGCTCTCTTCACTACACTATGTTTTAAAAGTACAGGAAGGTGAAACTCAGACAAGTAGCATTTTATTAAAAGTTTTCCTTCCTTTCAAGTAACCTTTCTGGAAAGAGTGCATTCAATGTTATTACCCATGCAACTAAAAGGACAAAAGAATAATCATTAGACCAAGTTCTCCTGAGGTTTAGTGAAAAGCATTCATTCATTTATGGTCTTCTTAAGCATCTCTGGTGTGCAAGCTACTAAAGGAAATATAAAGATAAATAAGTAAAATATATTTGGATGGCACATGGTATAAGTTCAGCATAAGGTAGAAAGTGATTGATTAATGTAAGGAGATATTATTGTTCATCCTTTGTTTCCTAAGAGAATTATGACATTACAAAGTGATGTCTTGACTTACAAGAATTGGATTTAACTGAGGAAGAGCTACACAAAGCCATCAGTCTCACTCTCAGTCATCAAAGTCTAATGGTAAGACAAAAGTTAGGATGACTGATAAAGACCTGGGATGTACTGAATAAGGAATGTAAAAATTGCAATATGATTTGAAATAAAAGAGATGTTTTACTGAATGCAGCAAGGAAAGATTCATGGGAAATTATTTAGTATTTTGAGCTACACTTAAAATAATGACTAGGATTGAGATGTACTATTCGAATTTTCTTAGGGATCAATTATTTGCATTTTGGGATAATCTTAATAACTAATTTCATAATACTCAGGATTAACACGCTCAGCACTTCACTATTTATGTCCCATGACTTTCACCGCACAGAAAGTCTGCAAGACCAAGGCTAGAACCCAGGTTTCCTAATTTCTTGTGCATCTTTCTTTATATTGTATGGTACTGTAATGTCTGGCATTATAACTTTTTCATTTTCTTGTAATTTCATTGTGTTCCTAAAATAATTTCAATGTATATTTTGCTAAAAATAAATAGCAAAATTATTAGTAGAAATACAGCCACATCTAGTAGCTAAGTCTTGTGGAGTCTATCTCTTTAGTGCCTCTTCTTGTCTCATCATCACTAACAGAGTGTCCCATTATCTCTCTCTCACCTTCTATTTCTATCAACTATTTTTTCTCTAATTGTCATATACAAATTATGTAGATATAATTTGTATAGTAGAATGAAATATGTGTGAATACATACATAAATATTTCATTATACTATCCCACAAACTATCAGCACATATCTCTATCCTTTCTCCATTAAATTCCATGAAGAAGATGAGATATTTATAGTCAGTGCCTTCACATCCTCCCTTCTCAGTCTTTTCTAAACTCTCTTCAATATGATTTCCCACATGATTTATCAAATTTAATGGTATAGAGCAATTTCTTAATTCTCATCTTTTAATTTTTTTTTTATTTTTGGTAGCATTTGCCATTATTGACCATTCTCTCCTTCTGGCTATTCTCTCCACTCTGGGTTTGTTTAATTTTTACACTACACTCTTTTGTTTCTTCTCTTACCTCTCTGACCTATACTTCTCAATCTTCTTTACTGGATGATCATCTACAATATACAACCCAACAGCACCAACTGCCCTAATATTCTAAGACTCTGTCCTGGACCTTCTTTTCTCTTTAAACTTTTATTTCACATGAGGTTCATTATATTTCTGTGTTCAGCTTCAATGGTTGTCTATTAGATATTTTGAACTAGACATACCATAGAATCTCCAATCCAGTTTCTCCAAATCTGAACTTATTAACTTATCATCTTCTGAAACCTAAATCTCTTCTGAATTTTTTTTCTGAGAAAAGCACTCTTCTTTCCACCATCCAGACTGTTCATAACCTCAGTGTCATCCGTGACTCTTGTGACCATGCCATATATTTAATAAGTTGCCAAGTATTTTCATATCTACTTCTATGACAACACTCATGCTGGCACCACCCTAATTCCTGTCAGTCTTGATTACCTCTTACCTGTAACATTTTTTTTTCTTCTTCCTAAAAAATTCTCTTCTCTTTGATCTATGCTTCACAAAACTGCCAAACTGATTTGCCTAAAGTCTGACCCTCTCATTTCCTGACTTCTTAAACTATCAGTTTCCAGTTACTTCTAGAATAAAATATATACATACTGCTTTGTTTTACATATAAAGCCTTTTGCAATATGGCCTCATCTACTGGACCTTCCCAACCGTATTATACCTTATACTCCTCCATACATAACAATCAAACTGACATTTTTACATTTCTTTCTATGTGACACATGATCATTTGTCTCTGTGCATTTGCACTGCCCATCTCCCATACTTGGAATGAACTCAATTTACCTCCATGTCATAAAAATCTATAGTTTTCTAACCCCCCACTTGAATTCTTAAGGTCAGGGACTGTGATTTTGAATTGGATTTTTGTATCCTAAATTCCTAGAAAAGTACCTAGCAAGTAGTAGGCAATTGACAAATAATAAATAAGTGCTTGATAATCTTGAGTATTTTCCTCCTTTCCTCTCATTTCATGTAACCACCTCCCTAATTCAGCTCTTCATCACTTCTCACCTGGCAGCAACCTACCTTTCAAGAATTATTTTATATTTCTCTTCATGCACTCAGTGCTCCCCCCAAATTAGACTCCTAGCTGTTCCTTAAACTCAACATGCTGTGGTAGATGAGAGATGAAATGAATGAGGAAACAATCCCCTCAATTCCCTTAGTGCCTATCTTCATGCATCAGCATAGAGGCATTCCCCATCCTGGAAGGAACTGCCTCCCCATTTTGTCTTTTGAAGTCCAAATTTTACTACATATGGAATCTTCCATTCCATGAACTTTATACCGGTTGCTAATATGTTCTTGCAGTCAAATAGCTTGCATTTACTAGTGTAGTTTATGTTGTATTCAATAGTAAAATGTAACTACCTTGAGAGCAAGTTTTTTTTTTACTTTTTTTGATTTTTATTTTCAGTGTATACATAGTTGATATTTAGTAAATGTTAATTGAATGTAAACTATATTATTCTTAATGCAAAATCCAATTCAATATTATTATCCAATATTATTCTTTTTGTCTTTTTTTAAATCCTCACCTTCTGTCTTAGAATCAATTCTGTGTATTGGTTTCATAGCAGAATAGTCATAGGAACTAGACAATTAGGGTTAAGTGACATGCTTAAGGTCACACAGCTAGGAAGTGTCTGAGAGCAGATCAATCCCAGGACCTCTTATCTTTAGGCTTGGCTTTCTATCTACTAGGCCGTCAAGATGCTTCTCCAATATTATTCTTAATACATCTATACTCCTCCTCATTAAAAAAAAGTTACCCATTATTCAAATAAAATATTGCTGTCACTCCTTGGAAGAAATGCAACATTCCCAGTTTATCAAAGCTCGAATCCCTCTGCTCACTGGCTAATTGCATTTCTAGTGATATCTGAGTTTCTCTCCGTTTAGAGCATGGCTAACCATACAAAGATAAAAGGAAAGGACAAATAAAACCAATATAATGAGATACAAGTTTTAGTCTTTGCTCTGTCAACTAATAGCTGTTGGGCTTAGAGTAAGATTTTATTCTTAGAATTTGATTCCCTTATAGGAGGACTTGTAGTATAATGAAAGTACAGAAAGAATAGAAGTCTAAAAATCCTGGGTCCCAGTCTCACTTTGGTCGTTACTAGTTATGTGACTTTGAGCAAGTCACTTCCCCCACTCTGTAAAACAAGAGATTTGAACAAGAGAAACACAAAGGCCCTGACTCTAATATTCTGTTTTTAAGTATAGATTGGGGGTGGGTATCTTCAAAGGAAACAATAACTATTAAAGCAACACAATGGTAAGAAGGAGTATGATGACAAAGTATCCTTTTAAAAATATGACAATACCCTCCTATCCAATAAAAAAGCAAATTAATTTATTTCTATAAGTAATCAAGTCAAAGGCCAAAATTACTATTTCAGTGAAGCATGGAAACTGGATTATGAATAAAACTCAGTGTTCCTTGGGATGGCTGATCAAGTGAAAATATGATTAGCTCCTAGGGGGGAAAAAGTAAAACCAAGAGATTATATGCCAGGCATCTGGGTAGCAGATATCTAGGAAATAGTAGTAATAGGGGGTAGAAGGGAATAATGGTTAAGGAGTCATCTCAAATTAAAGAGTATCAAATCATTCCATGGTATTCTTCTTTCAACCCTTTGGGAAAAATTTTGCCATAATAACAGAAAGCTTGAAAAGAAAGAGGAAAAGAAAAAAAAATAATATGTCCCAGTCAGTTATCCAGCATTGTTTGAGGTTTATAATCCCTAAATTAAGGATGTTCTTTATCACATCAAACCGAACTTTATATGCTAGCTCTGTAATAATATATAGTGATTTTAGGTATCATAAAAATTAAAGTAATCATTTGAAGCTAAGAGAAAAAAGTCATTCTATAGGTAGTTGATATATGTGTGTAATAAATATCATATATATGCATATATCACCTATCAATAGAATGCTTTAAATTACATACATATACACATATGGAATATTTTAGCTTTCCATTTCTTCATTTCCTGAATGCTAATGGTATCAGAAGAAAGGCATGGTGATGGGAATGGGAATGTGGGTGGGGATGGGAGTGGGGATGGACTTAGGGATGGGAGTGAGAAAATGAGGATAGGAGTGGAGGTAGGGACTTGTCTCTCTCTATTTAGTATGTTGGTTGTTTAGTGATTCAAGAAACAAACCTGTTTGTCACTCCTTTTGATCAAAGATTGTTTCCTGTTCATATTCAATTCTTAGAATGCAACAGCTCTGATTGGCATAAGGGAAGAGACAGTGTCAATGCATCTTGTCCGAAAATGAAAATATCAACAGCTTTAGGCAACAAGTTTAGCTCCAACAGACAAAATATTGGGCAGAATTTTGAAATATACTTTTGATCTACTTATGAATTTTTCTTAGAAATTAAATGTTTCATTATTGTCTAGACTAATAAATGATTAGAGAAAAATGTTAGAAATCATGTAGTACAATTCTTCTCATTTTTTGGATCACAGATTTAGAGCTGGAAAAGATCTTAGAGATATTCTAATCTAATCCCTTCATTTGATAGGAGAAAAAATGGGATTTAGAAAGGTTACTGGCCCAAATTACACAGAATGTAAGCATCAAAGGCAAAATTAGAACCAATGTCCATTGACTCCAGAACCAGCACTGAATCAAGTTTTCTAATGTACTTTGAGCCAGGACTTGAAATCAAGAATGCTGTTTCTATTCAGTGCTTTCTACTTTATGCTGACTCCTGAATAACTTGTCTTGAGATTTCTATCAAACTTATCTTATACAAAATCAACAACAACCCACTTTTTCACTAAAGAATATTATTATCATAATTATTATCTCAACAAACATCAAGTATAAACTTACTAAGCACAAAACACCAAACTAGGTGCTAGGTGAAATTCAAGGATCAATTTGCCCCTTCCTTCCAAGAACTTAGTGTTTAGCAAGCTTCATGGAATCATGGACTCCTATAGCTGGAAGAGACCTTATCAATCATCTAGTCCAAGTCCCATATTTCAAGACTCTGTGATTTTCTTAGTGTAGTTACTCTTTCTACTGATATAGATCTCACTTGCTTCACCATTCAATAATAGTGACAGGCAGAGTTGCTCTGGCCAAGATTTTCTTCACCCTCAAGTCAATCCAGAGATGAAACTCTTTACACTTATCCATGCTGATCCTGTAATGACAGGTACAAAATCCATCTCTGGGTCCATATTCAAATTCTTTCCAACTTGGTATGACTTGCCAAAATGTGTGCTGTACTGGCAGTGTTCAAGAATTAGTTTTGTTGGGCAGCTGGGTAGCTCAGTGGATTGAGAGTCAGGCCTAGAGACGGGAGGTCCTAGGTTCAAATCCGGCCTCAGCCACTTCCCAGCTGTGTGACCCTGGGCAAGTCACTTGACCCCCATTGCCCACCCTTACCACTCTTCCACCTATGAGACAATACACCGAAATTAAGGGTTTATAAAAAAAAAAGAATTAGTTTTGTTACCATGTCATTTCTTTCCATACAATCAGAATAGAACTTTCATAGAGGTTCTTTTCCTTTATTTTAATGAAATAATGAAAAAAATAATTAATGAATTGAGATCTGGAAAGAACTTTAGAATGTCAGAGTTGACAAAACCCTTAGAATAAGAGAATCATCTTCTACTTCAATGTTCTTTCTTCTGCAGTTTTCTGCATTTTATTCAAATATAAACATAATACATAATCATATGTTTGCCACCATGTTTGAAAAAAAAATTGGAATGGCAGTTGATCCATAGGGGAATGAAAAGGAAAATGGTAGATGTGTGAGGCTATAGAAGACTATTAATGATGACATGAAAGCAAGAAAGAGAATAAGGGACATCATCCAAGAAAAGCATTAATAGAAAAGAAAGAGGACCAATCATATAAGAAGACCAATTCACTACTTAAGTTCCTCTAGTGGTATTGGTAAGATATGAGCAAGAATTACATCAGATGATAAGATCGTGGTGGGTTGTAACTGTGTCCATTAGAGGGAGCAGCCACATTGATGAAATAACAAAGCAACATTTTTAAAGAATTATGGGGTATTGTGCTTTGTTTTACTAGACTGTGAACTCATCAATGAAGGGAGTTCCTAGTAAGAAACTTCCTCAACTGACATCAAAAACAATTTATAAAATAAGAGTTGCTTGGTGCATTGAGAGGTTAAGTGCTTTGCCCATGGTCACACAGCTAATGAGGGACAACTTAAACCTGGGTCTTCTTGACTCTGAGACCAATTTCCTACCTGTGACCTAGAGATGCTTCTTTTCAATATGTGGTAATATCCCAAGAAAAATGTGGTAATGAGCTGGAATTTCAGTGAGTCCATAGGCCAGCTCCTTCATTTGACAGATAAGAATAGGAGGGCCTACAGAGATGAGGTACTTTGAACATAGTCACATAAGTAAGTGAGAATTAGAAGCTAGGCCTCCTGCCATCCAAGCCGGTGTTCCTCTGACTACGCATGCCATGATCTGTTCTCCAGCAGAGATGCCAGGAGACCCTTTGACTTTAAGTTTGTTCCATTGGGCATTTGTGAAAATAAAGAAACCCTTTGATGTTAAGGCTGCTCTGGGAGCTATCTAGGTTTCCTTCTTCCTTTCTACCACCCCCCCTCCCTTTTTTTGGTTGTTTACTTGAAGCAGCTAAAGCTCCCACCTTATACCCGCCCTCTATTCGGTTCAGCTGCACCTCCATACTCCAATAAACCGTTTGCATTCCATCTGGTATGCCTTTGCTCTGAAGACATTTTCCTGTCAATCTCTCCCGCCACATTAAAAATCTGTCATTACTACCGCATTGCCGCCTGGCTCCTGAGATTTCTCTGACTGCTTTATTGCTCCTCTCATTTTTTTTCTCTGCTACAGCCGAGAAGCAGAAATAAAGGTTTGTTGTTGAAACATGGCCGCAAGGAAAGTAGGAGGCACACATCTGTCAAGGTATTACCTTTCCTCAACCAGGGATTAAGGTGTTTTACGGCTCCCGCTACTGAGCAGTCACACTGAATAAATTTTCTCAGTAGAACATAAAAATGAACTCATACATTTTGAACTAGGTTTCATTCTTTTAAGCCAACTTAGATAATTATGCAATGGCATCAGTATACAAGGGAGAAGAAAAGTCAGGAAGTTTTCTCCCTCTACACAAGGGCCTCCCTCTTCATCTCACCCTCCATCTGCATTATTCAAATGCCAACTGAAGAAACACTGGATTTGGGAAGATAAATGGCCTTTTTTAAAAAATTCTTTCTTTTCCTCTTGCTATTGGAGAGTATTTGGAAGGTCAGGAGAACAAAAAGCTTTCCACCCTTTGCATTAAAAATATTTAATATGTGACATGTTGTGTCTTGAATAGTCACTATTGACACTCACGGACATGGATCAGAAAGATTCCTTGTTTATTGATCAACTGTTTGACTGGTCATTTATTTCAGTTCCTTGCCAAAAGCAGGAATTTCTTCCACAACATCCCTAGCAAATGGATATTTAGCTTCCTTTTAGAGACTTCCAGAGTCTAGGAACTTAATTCTTGCCGAGGCAATCCAATTCATGAGTATTTGTTAAATGCTACTTTATGCAGGGTTTCTGAACTTTTCTAGGGCAGGGTAGCAATAGAGATGAAAAATGTATTTATAAAACACTCATGAACTCCCATCCTGGTTCTTCCCACCATGGATTTGCCAGTTACACAACTAACCTCTAAAGAAGAAGTTGTGATAGATAACGTATCTCAAGTTTTCAGGGAAAATACAGACTTAGCTACCCTCAGTGGGTTAAGAAAGACAACTCAGCATCCTGGATTTTTGTATTATCATCATTACTATAAATGATAATGACAATTATTATTACTATTAAAAATAATGGTAGAAGTTGTAAATATTACCTTACTATAGTAATTTATTCTAAAATTATTATGTTTATTCTAAGCAAGGTGTAAGAGAGGGTATAAAAATATGTGAAATATACCCTTACCCTCTTGGAGATTGTAGTCTTGAAGAAAGAGTAGACTCAAGGAACTACCATATAAAAAGATAATGTGATAAGTAAATAAAAGAAGGAAAAAATTCTGTAGTTGTTCAGAAGAGGCAGAAATAAATTCTGATTGGGAAGGGGAGGGGAGATCAGGAAAGGGTTACTGGGGGAGGTATCTCTTCTCACTCTTCTCCTTCCCTTTTCCCTTTTCCTTTCTCTTTCTCATTCTATTTCCTTTCCCTTTTGCCTTCCTTCCTTCCTTCCTTCCTTCCTTCCTTCTTTTTCCAGCTTTCTAAGTCTCAGCAAGATGTTGGCAGTATTTAGAAAGTAGTCTGGCCTTAAAATATACATCTCTCAGGTTGTTGTTTAGTTGTTTCAGTGATGTCCAACTCTTCATGATCCCATTTAGGATTTTCTTGCCAAAGATACTGGAGTGATTTGCCATTTCCTTCTTATAGATCATTTTATAGATGAGAAATTGAGGCAAACAGAGTTAAGTGATTTGCCCAAGGTCACACAGAGTAAGTCTCTGAGGTTGGATTTGAACTCAGTTCTTCCTGATTCAGGCCAACAGCCTATCCATTGCTTTGCCTAGCTGTCCCAACTCTCAGATGGTTCTCTACAAAAACATACTATGACCAATAAACATATAGAGACTATTTTTTTCATTTATTTGTTAGCAGCCAGCCTTATTCAATTTATGCAAAGAAATATGAACTAAATAAATAATAATGACATAACAGTGTATTATGGTTTACAAAATTATTTCTTCACAATAGCTCTCTCAGACAGGTAGAAGTTATACCAACTAACAACTGAAAATGAGATTCAGAGAAGTTAGCTAACTTGATTGAGTTCCTACAATAAGGATTAGAACCAAGATTGAACCCTAGGTCTCTTGATTTCAAGATCATTGCTCCTCCCATAAAACCAAACCCTAATGTCCTGAAAAAAAATTAATCCTCTCCCAAAGCATTATCTTTGCTCCCTAAGACTAGTTCATGTAACAGAAGAGCTAGGTTAAGTTGCATACTATCACTCCCACACCCCAAAAATATAGTGTGTAAATGTCTGGTTCATCATCATTTCAGAAAATGGACTTTTGAATCCAAAATCCTGTCAGCTACAATGCATTAATCTTAAATCACAGTATGGGATGCTGAAACATGATTTATATGAGCATTTTCTTTAGCTTAACAATAAAACATTAACATTTCGGCCACTGAAGCCTTCATCACCCTGCCAAACGGTGGAGTTTTATTGTTACTCTGAATAAACTGTGGTTATAAATCAAGCCCAAATGTCAGTCTAATTATTTGAATCCAGTGTAAGTATTTTAAAATCCAAAAGGCTGCCTTCTCCTGATTGCTACCTGTTGCCTCAAGCTGACTCTTGGAAAAGAACGAGCAACAAACACTGAGCACCTACTGTGTGCTAGTACTATGGCAGGTACAAAGTTTAGAAAGAAAAAAAAATAGTCCTAGATCTCAGAAAGCTTATTGGCTAAAAAAGCAAAAACACAAATGACACTGTAAGACAGAAACACAAGTAAAAACAATATAACAAATGACATGACAAGGGAATTATAAATGTCCTAAATGAGGTATTATATGTGGTTTGTCCTCATTGACAGGTGGTGGAAGCAGGAGATCACAGATGGTTTTGTCCCACATTTCTAAGGAAAGGTCTTCAAAACATAAGCCTCCTTTGGAGTTATTCTCCTTAGCTAATAGGCTAAGGATAGGCACTGAACATTTGCAAGAGCTGCCTCCTAACTTACTTGTGCACATAGGAAAGTTGCTTTCCTCAGGATGCATTCCAAAGCAATTGTATTTTACCGGACCAGTCAGGAAATTACTGGGAGCTGATTTATAGAGAATGACCCTAGACTTTTAGCACCTACCCATCCTGCTTCTATTAGGCACCCTGTGCAGTACAGAAAAGAATTCTGATCACATTCAACTAGAGAAGTTTGAGGGTTATGAGAGCTGGGGCATGAGGAGAGGGGAGGAGAACAATGTCCAAACACATCTGCATCCACTACCACAAAACCCTTCATTATTGGTAGGTGCTGGAGGACGGATGGGAAAAGGACAAAAATCCATTGTCCAACAGTGTTCTTCCTTAGATTTCAGTTAAGAACAGCACAGCACAGTATAAGGAATACTACATCACGAGATCCAGATCCCCCTAATTTAGGCTCAGTTACTGTCCAAGTGTTTAGTTACTGACTTAAGTCTAAGATCAGTTGTGTCATGCCTTCTTTGAACTTGTGTCCTTATCTAAAAATTGAAGAGAAAGGTAAAAAGGAATTTCTAAATATTTTGAAAATCTAGCATACCATGATTCTGAAGTTCCTCTCAGCTCTGATATTCCATGGTCCTTTAACTCAAAGACTTCTTCCAGCTCTGATGTTTGATAAATTATATATTTCCTAAACTATTATCTTCATATTTCTTTTGTTTTTGTTCAGTTGTTTCCAGTCATTTCAACTCTTCATGACCCTATTTGGGGTTTTCATGACAAAGATACTGGAGTGGTTTCTCATTTCCTATGATAGCTCAATTTACATATGAGGAACTGAGGTAAACAGGGTTAAATGAGTTGCAAAGGGTCATACAGCTACTAAGTGTCTGAGGCCATATTTGAATTAATGAATATTATTATTCTTGATTCTAAGCACAGTGATCTAGTCACTGTGCCAACTAGCTGCACCTCATATTTTTTAGGCTTTTAGGCTTTTACATTTGTTACCAATGGCCCTGTCAGCCTGTCTTCATTGGTCTTTTCCTCTAGGGCCTTCCTAACAGTTGTCAGTCAAGTTCTCTTTCTATCTTTACAATAGATCACTTTTCCACTGCCCACCACCTTTACTTGCACTCTAAAACTTTCTAGTTCATCTTATTCCCTAGTAATTTACCTGTTCTTTCTGCCTAATCTATCCTTTACTCTTCTGTTGAAGTAATCCTCTTACTACATAAAAGTGATCATGTCACTCCTTTGCTCAAAATCTTTCAGGGGCTACTTTCATCTCCCTCCTCCCACTACCCAAATGAATAAACTCCTGACTGTGGGTTTCAAGGTACTGTACTATCTCCCTGACATATGCCTATCTAGCCACATTTTATCCCACTCCTATTTTTATTTAAAAATTTTTATTTAATTAACTGATTTAGAATATTTTTCCATGGTTACATGATTCATGTTCTTTCCCTCCCTACCTCCTACCCCCTCCCATAGCCAACAAGAAATTCCACTGAATACCCACTCTTTTTTATAAAACCCACATCTCAGATAAATTGAACCACATCTAGTCCCCATTTTCCTTTCCTCTTTTCCATCTCTGTGCTTTGATCACACTACTATCTGTTGAAGACCTTCAAGGATCAACTCAGATACTTTCTTGTCCTACCCTGAGTGAAAAGGCCACTTTCATCCAATCATCCCCTATTCAAAAACCTCTAAGAATTCCCCATTTTCTACAGGATCAAGCCAAAGCTCCTTTGCCTGGTAGTCAAGGCTCTATAAAAAAGATCCAAATATATTTATCTAGTCTATTCTCTCTAATAACCTATTTAACTACTTTGCCTATGACCATTTTCCACACAAAATCAATGCTGAACACAATATTTACCAAAATATACTCAGAGAAAAGCTACAGACCTAGTTATTTAAAATTAATATAATATTCTTCCTTTTTCCTAAATTCTTGATTATTATTGAAATTACTTCCATCTTCCCAACCACCCAGATTTCTAACATATTTAACATTCTTCTGCAAGCCCTTTTTGATCCCCTTTAATAGTTGTCTGTCATGAATTTCCTCTGAGATGATATCTATCTATCTAACTAACTAATTATAGCTTGTTCATACATAGTTGTTTTCATCTTTTCTCTTTCATGGAACTCTGAACTCCTGGAAAGCAGGGCTATTTTTTGTATCTTTGTATCTTGAGAGGTTGTAACAATATTTGACTTATAGTAGGTACTTAATAAATACTTGTTAATTTAACATTACTAAAACATAAATATCAGAACTTGAAGTAGTTGGTAAGTCTGCTGAACAGGTGTTTTTACATTTCACCTCAGCTCTGCACTGTTTCTGTCCATCATTTTTTGGAGATTCAAGCTCAGGTTTGCCCTCCTGTTATTGGTCGTCTTCTCTGAGAAGCACTGTAGTAGATCTAGGTTTAGGTATTTATGTGGGTGAATGTGTTGATACTCCTTATAAAATGCAGCTGGCACCAAATTAGGAAACTAAGGAACTTCCAAGGCTCTGGAATAGCCTCTCCTCATAATTATTATACCATTTTTCTATAATCAGATGAAGAAACTCAAAACAGAAGAGGCAACTAGAGTCAGAGGCTTAAATGTTCTCCTTGCTGATCCTTTCCTCCAAATACCACATGGGAGCAATTACTATAGTGCCAGTGTGCACTTCACGCTTCCTGGGAATAGTTGCATGCATGTTACTATGTGGAGAATTGAAGAAAGTGAGAAACAGGGAAGATAGTTATTCACTTTTTAAGGTCCACTGAGGGTGCCACTCCTCTTGTATAAGTGGCCAATCCTGTGTGACACCATCTTGTTTCTTCTTCATTTTCTTCTAAGGTAGAGGAACAGAGAAATCATGTGGTCAACTACTGAGACATCCTAATGAAACAAATACACCAGAGATGAGTACTTATATTATAAAAATACAAGCACTTAGAGATACTCACTTATGATTAGATGAGGGGTCAAAAATATCCGAGTTGAAATCTTTCCTCAGATGCTTATGATCTACATGACCATGAGCCAGTTAGTTAAATATCTCAACCTCAGTTTCTTCATCTATAAAACAGAGACAATAACATATTTTCACAAGATTACTATAAAGATCAAACTGAGATATTATATCATAAATCCTAAAGTATTCTATACATATTTGTTATTAGTGTATTCTACATGTTTTAGGGTGGATCTGTGTGAATTCATTAAAATAGAGGAAGATCAGTGAAGTGTTACTAACTCTATTGGCTTTAATGTGGAGTAGTCTAGGAGGTAGAGGGGAGGGAATGAGTATCTATATAGCATCAACTATGTTTCAGGCAAGATGGTAAATGCTTTTTACAAATATTATCTCATTTTATTCTCACGAAAAAAATTATTAAACCATTTTACAGTTGAGAAGACAGAAAAATAGAGGTTAAATGACTTGCCCAGGATCACATTATTAGAAAGTGTACAAGTGGTATTTGAACTTACTGTTAAAAGGAAAATTCTTTGTTCAGACTATTGCCCTGATTAAAGAGGCAAAATGGGAAAAAGAAAATTTAAAAAGTTTATTAAAATATGTCAATGTGGCAACACATTGAGGGGTTGATCAATGGAGATCAGTTTTTATTGATAATTGATAATGGAGACAGCTTTTATTGATAATTTCCATAATGACAAGATGGAGACAGCTTTTATTGATAATTTTCATAATGTCATAATATCTATAATTTGGAAAGGTACAGATCAGCAAAAGGTGACAGGCCATTGCAGCTCAGTTCCTCCGCATTTACAGTGTTTAACAGTGTGGGGTGACTTGATATGGGATGAATAGCAAGTAATACAAAAGCTAAAAACTGGATCACTGAGTCAGCATAACTTTCAATATGATTTCTTCCTGACAACATCCTCAGTACTCTATCCATTGTGCCATTAGCAGCTTATATGAAAAATCTATGCCTATTGTAGTATACAGAATTGGGGTGATATAGTTTTTTCTAGCTTTGGCTGAGTTCCAAAAGTTGTTAGAGGTTTGGAATCTTGAGGAAAAGGCAGTTGGCTGGATCTTCCGTGGAGGGAGGTTGTCAATGAGCCAAGCTGCTTTGATTACCTAGCTTTAATATTGAAATTTAGCCTAGCTTTGATATGTTTACTTAAGAAATTATTATTTAGATAAACCCTTTATATCTTCCTTTCCTAATACCATCCCTGCCTTCCCTCCCTTACCTTATATGTCTGTGGAGTTAATAAGAAGAGTAATTATAGAGGAGTTAAAACTGTGAAGAGTTACCTAATTGATAGCATTAGTTATAGTTAGTCAGTCATCATTTATTCCCTTTAGATAGCAATAGCACTTTGTAAAGCTGAGTTTAAAGGCAGGTCCTTACTCAGACTCCATCTTTACTTCCTTTCCCCCACCTGAGGTTCCTGAGACAACTGATAGGGCTTTCCTTTGATCCACCTTCCTAACAGACATCCTTCAAACAAAATAAACCCTTTTGTGTTTCAACAGCCCTATTAGTGTAATTTGTCTGTTAGTTATCAAGAGGGAAGAAGAGGGAAAGAGACAACATAATCTGGGCTTAGAGGGAAGCTGGGGCATCCATCTTGAAGGAAGGTGTTACTTCAAAACAGGTCCCTTCTTGTGAAATTAACTAAAGCCTGTTTGTTAATTTCAGTCTAGTCTATTTCCCTCAGTTTGTGTTTGAGTCTAAGTTCCAGTCTGTAAGCCTGCTGTGTTTATCTGTTTAGTTTAAATTCTCTTCTCCCTGAAGATCTGTTTTCCTTCTGTGTTATACTCCTGACTTCAGCCCTATTATACCCTGAATCTCCTTTAATCCCAGCCTATCTGTAACCGAGATTACCCACTTAGCAAGTCTCCAACATCCTCCTTTAAATTTCCCTTATACCACATCTTTCCTCAAATTAACCATATAACACTATATTTTATATGAAGCACCTACTGTGTATCCAGCACTATTCTATATGACTATATAAAGTATATATGAAATAAGAAGGGAAATTGTTTAAAATTATGCTGGAAAGATAGGCACTAGACTGTGAAAAGTTTTGGATATCAAAGACATCTTTAGAATCATAGTTAGTGCTGGAAGGAACTTTAGAAATACAATAGATTTCTGAGCAAATAAACTATATGGCCAGAATTGTAGACAGTATTTTGACAATGCTAAGAAGAATGAATTGATAGGTAGGGGAGAAATAAAAGAGGTAGGAAAATATCAATAGTCGTTTCCTCTTATAACTTCTTTGTTAAACACTTATAAATATACATAATAATTATTTTAAATTTTTTAATGAATTTCCTATCTTTTATATATTGTAGACATTGTATTGTATAGTAGATAAGAGTATTGAAGTGGGGAGTCACAGAATTTGAGTTCAAATCCTGTTTCTGGCACTACCTGTGGGACCTTAGGCAAGTCAGCCAATCTCCCTTTATCAGTTTATTGTTTTTCAGTTGTGCCCACTTTTCATGAACCCATTTGGTGCTTTCTTGGCAAAAAATACTGGAGTGGTTTGCCATTTCCTTCTCCAGTTCATTTTATAGATGAGGAACTGAAAAAAGCAGGTTAAATGACTTGCTTAGGGTCATACTGCTGCTAAACATCTGAGATCACATTTGAACTCAGGTCCTCCTGACTCCAGGACCTGTGCTCTATCCCCTATGCCATCCTAGTTGCCCTGGCCACAGTTTACTTGTTAGTAAAATAGGACTTACCTAACACATGAGGCTGCTTTTATCTATGATCTTATATACATCTTTACTTTGTAAATCTATGATCATATCAGCATCTGTACAATTTGTTTGATAAGCTGGTAGTAGGGAGAGGGCTTCTCTGAACCTCAATCCCTTTGTCTATAAAATTAGGAGGGATGTCTTAGCCCAGATAGAAGGATCTAGGATTGACTGGTCACTATGGTTCATTTAATACAGCCCAAACTCACTTTAGCTTTTTGTACTGCCACCTCACATTTTTATTAGTAATCTTTTCCCTGGGGCTTGCTTCAAGGGCCACACATTGAGCTATGAGGAACTGTATTTTGCCCTGAGGTCAATGAGCTGTCTATATTTGGTACAAGCAGTTATGGAAAGAATAGGCCTTAAGGGGTCGTTAATGCTGACCAGGGTGAATGGAAACAACCTAAGGAAAATAAGAATAACACAGGAGCAAAGAAAGAAGCATCAATTAAAGGAGGAGCAAATGTTAAAAACAAGAAAATAGAACATATAAAGATAGAAGGAAAGAAAGAGAACAATAACCATTAAGTATCTGAAGGGTTATAGGGTGAAGAAGGGATTGAACTTGTTTGTCATCAGAAGGCAGAACCTAGAATGATGTGTGGAAGCTAAAAACAAACAAACAATTTAGCTTGATATTAAATTTTTTTTTCCTAACTATTTGTTGTCCCAATATGAAACAGGAACTTTGTGAAGTGATGAGTTCTCCTTTCTTGGAGATCTTCAATCATACTTTGGAAAACCTTTGTCAAGGTTTTATAGTGATTATAGTGATTCCTTCTGGGTATGTCTTGGACTAGATGGTCCTTGAAGTCTTTTCCGAATCTCAAATTCTGTGATTATCTAATTCTGGACCACTGCAAAATATTGTCAACCCACCCCCTTCCTGGGTGTCTGACCCCAGAGATCACAGTTCAGTTGAGTGAGGCAAGAGACTCGGAGACCCAGAGGGACAGACATAGGCATTATGTTTATTATATTCTTCTCAGCAGAATAGCATGCATGTGGGGACTCCTCTCCTCAGGAAAGGAGCCCACCAGTTACAAGGCTAGCTAACTTTTTATTGTTTCAAAACGACCATAGCTGAGAGAGAACGGTGATACTAAATATCTGGAGTTAGCTTGGGGTCTGGGGAAACAGGCCAACAACAGTTTTTTATCTGGAAAATCTCTGAGATTGTTCCTAGTCAAGATAATGATTGCTTTGCTTTATAAGGAAAAAGTCACTAAGCCTACTCCTAGTCCAGGTTCAGTTGAAACAATCTGATCAGGATTCAGTTGTTGTGTTTCTCGAGTTTAGCTTATAGTTGCAAAGCATTGTTGTTATGTCAAGGTTCTCTCATAAATCCCTGGAAAGAATGGTGACTTGAGCAAATCTTACTAATTATTTTAGTATTACTTCCATTTTAACAGTTAAGTTGATAGAGCATGCGCAAATACTACCTAGATGTTTTCAAACATGTAGAAGCCTAGCACTGAAAAGCCTTGGTGCTTTAGCGTGACTGATAAATAAAAGTATTCTCTTGGTCCTCCCACCCATTCTCCCTGACAATGGAAATGTGTCAGGGATCTACATCATTTAAAATAAGAAATAGCTTTCTGTTAGGTTTCTTTCTTCTACCCCATAAGTGGCATCATGAAACTAGGAGAATTCTATTGACAGATGGGAAAAGGTTAGTCTTTTTCCATCCTGGCATCATGTTGCCAAAGTTTACTCTTTGTGAGATCCTGGGAAATTCCCTTAACCTCTCTGGCTTCAGTTTCCCCAAATGCAAAATTAGGGAGTAGAACAAGATGGCTTCTAAGATTCCTTCAAATTCTAAATCTATATTCCTAAATCTACCATTCATGAATACCCTTTCTGTTGAAAAAGATCCCTTGCCCATTGAATCACAACCTCCTTTTGAGCTCAGTTCAAATGAATTTTCCTTCGAGAGATCTTATTTGATTCCCCAGATGTTAGTGACTTCCTCTTCCAAAAAGTTCTCCAAGTTACTTATTTGTGGCCATGTGGCCCTCCACCCCCAAGCAGCTCAGAGCTTCTTGAGAGTAGGAGATCTCCCACTTCTGTATTTATAACTCGTATGCCTAGCATAGCATCCATCACATAACAGGAGTTCAAGAAATGCTTGTTGATAGAGGGATGGATTGATTTGTTCTCATAGTTACTCTCTATGTGTGATTCTGGTCAGTCACTCCAGTTCTCTGGGCCTCACTTTTCCCCATCTATAAAAGAATAGGGTTGAATTAGACGATCTCAAATGTCTCTTCTGACATTTTATGGATTTAAACTAAATTATGTATCCTACAATCCTCTCTTCCTAAACCCTAAAAATGCTTATTCAGATGAAACCTAGTTCAAATGACCATCAAGAATAAACTTGAGTGGGAAATTGCTGATAGAAGAAAGGCTTTTTGAAGTAGGAGAGGGGGGCCTGGTTTGTGGACAGGCAAAGCCACCTGCTTCTCCTTTACAACCCCTCTTGAATAAACTATTCATGGCCTATTCAACACAGGGAATTAACTGCCTCTACCCAGGATCCCCTCCCCCCAAAGCTCACAGGCTGGGGACCAGTTTCCCTTACTGGAGTGATGCATCTAAGTGATAAAAGGACTGGTTCTGTCCCAAATCTAAGTTCCCAAAGGAGGTAAAACCCAAGTAAAAAAGAAAACATTTATGAAGCACTTACTACAAAATCCTGTGCCTAGGATTGGGAAGATACTCAATTTAGATGAGCAAGTTGGAAAAGTGAAGTGTTGGCTTTCTGCTCCAGCTTAAAGAAGATTCTAATCTTGAAGTATAAACATTGTGCCCCCATTTCCAATTTTAGGCATGGTTGGAGTTAAAAACTCCCTATTCCCCCTAATTATACTTTTGCTGCTACAATACAGAAAAACATATTTTCCCCTCCTAGTTTAAGGCTTGGACTTGATGTGAGACTGATAGAGGCAGGAGATCTAACATATAGGAAAGTAGGCCAGTCTGACTGGAGCACAGAGGGCAGGAGAGGAAGTAGTGATGCTTAATCAGTGTGGAAATATATGTGGGCTGGAGCAGATTGTGAAGGGCTTTCAACACCAAAGAGTGGAATATGTATTATATCCTCAAGACAATAGGGAGACATTGCAATTTCTTGATCAAGAGAGCTATAGATCAGACCTGTGCATTAGGAATATCAATTTGAGGGCTGCGGGTGGAGGATGGTTTGGGGGTGGGAGGGAGAAGGGATTAAAGGCAAGAATACCAATTAGGGGGCTATTGTAATAGTCCAGACAAGAGGAAATAAGGGCCTGAACCAGGGTGGTTCTGTTATGAATGGAGAGTAGTGAACAGATGTGAAAGATGTTAAGGAGACACAATCAACAAGACTGTCATTCATTAATCCTTTCATTAGTAGGGGGTGCACCTTTTAAATGTGGGCAGTTTTGTTTAGAGAAAAGGGATACTCCCTTACATGTGCATTCAAAATGAGCATTTATTAAGCACCTATTATGTGAGCAGTATAGCATGCAACCTATGGATTGTAAAGGGGGGCATCAAACTAAAAAAAAAAATCCTATTTCTGACACATATTGTCTATGTAACCATGGGCAAGTCATTTAAACTGTCAGTGTCCTAGGTAACTTTCCAAGATGAGAAATCAGCAGATTAGGTGCCAATCCATATTGGTAAAAGGAATTTCCTCAAAAAGAGTTTGTTATCAATTCATTCACAGATCAGGTACCATCCCTCTCACTCTTCTCATCTTCCCTCCCCCCCCCCCAAACCACAATGTACTAGGCACTGTGCTAGGTGCTGGAGATACAAAGATTGAAGTTGCTTACATCCATAAGAGAAAACAATTTGCACATGGAAAAGGAAAATACACAATATATAAAGTAAATTCTGGGAAGAGGCTCAGTAGTAACTGGGGAAAACAGTAGGGGTCTCCTGTAGACCTGTGGTGTTTGAACTGAGTTTGTAGAAGCTCCAGTCTCTATAAGGCAGAGGTGAGGAGGGAGGAAATTTTAGGCATGAGCTTAGCCTACATAAAGGCATAGAGATGACGGAGGGAATGGCCTGTACAGGGAAGAGAAAGCAGATCAGTTTGCCCAAACTACAGAGTATATGAAGGAATATAATGTTCAATATGCCTGGATAAATAGGTAGGAATCCTATTGTAAAAAGTTTTGAAAGTCAAACTGAAGTCTGTATTATTTTCATAAAGGTAATAGAGGAGCCACTGGAGCTACCTGAGCACAAGGATGATATGTCAGACCTTTACATTAGAAATGGTAGCATAACAACTGTGTGGAATCAGATGAAAATTGGAAGAATGGAGGCAGGGAGTCTAATCAGGAGATTATCACAATAGTCCACAAGGGAAGTGATAAGAACTTTAACTAGGCAGAGTTGTTTTGGATATATTGATTTTGAGATGACTATAGGCTATCCAGTTGGAGATGTCCATTAGGAATTTGGAGCTAAAGGATTCAAGTTCATGAGAAACGGTGGTGGGATATACAGATACAGAGAGGTGACAATTGAATCCAAGAGACCTGACAGACAGACAGACAGACAGAGACAGAGACAGAGAGAGAGAGAGAGAGAAAGAGAGAGAGAAGGAAGAGGAGGAGGAGTAGTAGGAAGAGAGAGAGAAGAAGAAGAAGGAGGAGGGTGAGGAGGAGGAGGAGGAGGAGAGAGAAGATATAAAGGAAAACGAAGGCCCAGGTTAGAGTCTTGGAGTACAATTACAGATAGAGACTGAAGAAAGACCAGACAAGGTGGAAACCAAGAGAAAGTATTATCAAGAAGACCCAGGGAAGAAGGAATCTCTAAGAGGAGATGGTGGTCAGCAAGGCCAATTACTTCAGTCAAGAAGGATAAGGACTAAGAAAAGGCCATTAGAATTGACATTTGATAGATTATTGATATCTTTAAAAAGAAGAGTCTCTATTTAGTGATGACATTAAAAGCCATATACGAGGGGTTAAGGAGTGACTGAAAGCAAGAAAAGGAAGGCAATGAAGATAGATTTTTTTTTCCCATAGGAATTTTTCTATAAAAGGAAGTAGTAAGTAAAGAATCATGTTAAAATGATTATTATGTGTCAGACACCATGCTAATTGTTGAAATATAACACAATCCCTGCCTTTAAGGTTTTGGAATGGCTCTGAACCCTGGAAGACTACATCTCCCAGAACTCTACCTTTACTTCCTCAAACACATCCCACTTACTTTGTGGGAGGTGTCTGAGAAAGTATAAAAAGAAGAGAGGGGGGGCAGCTGGGTAGCTCAGTGGAGTGAGAGTCAGGCCTAGAGACAGGAGGTCCTAGGTTCAAACCCGGCCTCAGCCACTTCCCAGCTGTGTGACCCTGGGCAAGTCACTTGACCCCCATTGCCCACCCTTACCACTCTTCCACCTATGAGACAATACACCAAAGTACAAGGGTTTTAAAAAAAAAAAAAAAAAGAAGAGAGGGTGCAAGTTTTGGCACCTTTTTCCTGCATCAAAGGAAGGGGTCCTTTTTTGGAGAGGGGAGGAAACCGCCTTTTTCCCCAGAGAGCCTTCTTCTCAGGAGAGAGCCTTTTGCTCTGCAGATCTAACTCCTAGCTTTCCCAAACCTCTTTCCCTAACCTAAATAAACCCAGATTTAATATCCCTATGAAAATCTAGCCTGATTTTTGTTCTGCTCTGAAGGGCTCAGGTTAATTTTGCCATGGGGTGGGGGGCTACCCTGGCTACCTTTCCTTAACCCTTCCTTTTTCCTTTCCTTTCTCCAATCATCCTTCCTCCCTTTTTCCACAAATAAAAGAAAGGACTATACATTCTAATAGGAGAGACAATAAATATACACATATAATGTATTTTTGAGGAGATGTTAAGTAGAAGAAAGGCCAGTGAGTACTTAGAAAGGCTTCTTGCTGAAGGAAGAATTTGAGCTGATTCTTTACAGAAGCCATTGAAAATAAAAGGCTGAAGATAAGAATTAGAGCATTTGGGGATCAAGTAAAGGGGGAGGCAGCCACAGATAATTGTTCAAGGGTCAAAGGAGAAAGTAAAGGATTCAGTCTTGTAAGAGCCTGAGCAAGGATTCAAACATTGGTCATTAGAGCTCCTATCCATTAAACCATGTCACAAGTTCTTATTTAGTTCCAAATCCTATTTTCTCAAGATGGACAAAAGCTAAATCATGTAATAGTAATCACTAGCATCTACATAGAACTTTAAGTTTTTCAAAGCATTTCAAATACTATCTCATTTGATCCTCAATAGAACACTGTGAGATAAGTGCTATTATCCCCCATCTTTTTTTTTTTTTATTCCAGAAGAGAAAACTAAGGTATACATAGGTTAAGTGATTGTCTAGGATCATACATCTATCAAGTATGTTAGGTCACATTTGAACTGAAGACCTTCTGACTCCAACTACAATTCTCTGTCCTCTATGTGGAGCTATGATTAGCCTGTATATGACATGCCTGCCTGGTTCTCTTGTTCTCATCTTGCAGGAGTGAGGAAGGGAGGGGAAGTGGAGGAAGGGAAAGGAGAGATTCTTCTCTTCTCTGCTTCTTCTCCTTCCTCCTTCTTCATTAAGATGGCTAAACCTGTCACATTTTGCATTATAGATATGTATCATCTCCTTATAAAATTCAATTTAATTTTCACTAAAATTTATTAAATGTCTACTTTGTGCAAAGCACCATAAACTTCATGGGGAAAAGAAACTACACCTTGTCCAAACATGTTATTCCCCCTCCCTCACCACTTCCTGCACAGAATTCTCCAAAATAATTTTGACTCCTAAATTGTTAGGGTTATTTTTTTCTCTTAGAAAGAAGCTTATTCCTTTCTTTCTGTGACTTCCAGTCAAAGATATTATCTCTGTCCTCTGAGGCCAAAGAGACTATATCTATTTCCTCTGCCACATACCAGGTTCAAATACTTAAAGACAACTAACATGCCATTTCTAAGTCTTCTCATATCCAGGCAAGACCACTCAGGTCCTTCCACCAATCCTCTTGCAGTACAAACACAAGACCTTTCACTATCCTAGTACTTTTGCCGGACATTCTAAGTTACTAATATTTCCAGAAAATAAAGCACCCCAAAGTAAGCATCCTACTTCAGATATTCATTGACTAAACCAAGGTATGATGAACTTATCAACTCTATTATTGCGTATCCTATACATGAAGTATATGTTTAATATATATTTTAGTAACTGAAGATAAAGAAGAATTATGAAATGATGATGATGATAACAGTAATAATCCTTGAGAATTAAATCAATAATATTTTGGAATCCAAACAATTTCATGGATCAGACTATTGCCCAGGATCATATATTATATAAAGTTCATATATGTTTATGTAAAGCTATAAAGTTTAGGACAATGTTTTAGATAGGTGTCACCACACCAAATACTCATAATCTATAAGAGGTAGGGATTGAAAAGCTTTTGAAATAAAAAGATCTAGTGTATTAAGGAAATAAAATTATGTGGGGCAAAGATTAGGTACATATCTGTTGTCTTATCTGCTACTGAAGTTGGGGGCTTTCAGTGAATCTCTAAAAGATAAGTGAAATTTTATTCATTGACCAAAAAAGTCATGTTTTTCCACCTGTGTGATATCCCACAGAACACTAACCATGCAAAAAATAGTAACAGAATAGTAACTTGTCCCAGAACATTTTTTAATTGAACTCCAATTAAAGAAGAGGAGAAAGATGATTTTTTTCCCTATACTAATGACCATAATAATAATACAGCCTTCCCACAACAAACTGGTTCTTAGGAGTGGCTTGTGCAGCAGAGTTCTGCCTTGTCTCTTTTCCCTTTGGTCTGTTCCTGGTTGGGTAGTAGTGGATAGCAGGAGGCAGGAAAGGACCAAGGGCCTGAGCGCTTGTTTTGGCACACCCTGCCTATTCTGCAGGGTGTATTAAAGGCCATGCAATAATGATGTGACAGAGGGGTAATTAAAAGCCCCAGTGACAGTGATCTGTTGAAATTTCAGAGGGACTCGAGGGCACATGGGGAGAATCTCCATCTTACCTCACGCAGGGCCAGCTTGATTGGCCTACTGAGTATTGAAGAGGCCTCAGAACCTCACCTGTGGCCAGGAGGCCTCCCAGTGCAACAGCCCAAATGGCTTAAGATCTTTGCAAAACAGGAGGCTTGGGGAGGGGGTGGTCACAGCTGTTGTACTCTGCCCTTAAAAGGCAGGGGAAGAAAATCCTTTAAAGGCACAGTTTGCTCAACTTGATCTTTTAACCTTTTCCTGGCTGAACCCCAGGTAAGCACCATGGGGAAAAGTTTCCCAGAGTTATCACATGCCTATCTGAGACTCTTTATGACCATTTAAAAAATGTTGGCAGAGGTTATTTCAAATATTATTCTTGGTTTCCACATAGAAGTGTGTCTACCAGAGGAAAAGAGGAGAGGAAAGGAACTAAAGCTGGAAGGAACCTTTCGTTTTATAGAGAAATGATTTACTTTTCACTTTTGACAAATTCACTCACAAAGAGAATGAATGACTATATGAACAAATGAATGAAAAACATTTATTAACTACTTACTACTCCCAAGTAGGAAGCTAACTACTCAATATACAAATACAAAAGTGAGAGAGTCTCTTCTTTCAAGAAGCTTACATTCCATTCTGCTAGAGAGGGACAACTCAAATAAGGAGCTGTTGCCTGAGGAAGAGTATTTAGTTTGGGAAATCACAGGAATTGTGAGAACATTTACAAATCCTTTCCAGAAGTGATAGGATTATTATTCCCAGAAAAAAAGAAAAGAAAAGAAAAGAAAAAATAGCAGAAAAGGTGAGAGTGTATCTGCAAAGTTGGCAGAGCCAAGTTGTCATCTAAAAATTGACAATTGGATGAGATGCATAGAGTAGACTTGGGCTATCAGAGATAGTGTGGGCCATATGCATTTCTGTTGGCTAATTCACCAATCAGGACAATAGAGCCCCAGGGCAGTGATTTAAAAGCTGAGTGGATTAAAATATACTAGGTTTGGTCTCAGGTGGTCTAGTAGTCCAGAGGGAACAGTCCTGGAAGGCTAGGAGATGTGCTTTTATTTTCAGTCTTGTAGCAAAGTAAAGAAAGGGGCATTTACTGAGCACCTACTGTGTGCAAGGAGCCACTCTTAGGTACTGCAGTGGCCATTTAATGACACTTAACAACAACAGTAATAATTACAAATGCCTAGAGGTATCTGGGAATTCTGCATGATATAATCAAAAGAGTAGCAGGCTGGAAAGAAGACA
The DNA here is from genome assembly GCF_016433145.1 of Gracilinanus agilis. Classification (NCBI taxonomy): domain Eukaryota; kingdom Metazoa; phylum Chordata; class Mammalia; order Didelphimorphia; family Didelphidae; genus Gracilinanus; species Gracilinanus agilis. The sequence goes on from NC_058131.1 coordinate 412,118,082, forward strand.
TGGGTTCCTGACTTTTTTTTTTTTTTTTTAATTTCAGATCATTCTGTTTACTTCTTTCTGAACCTTAGTTTTTTCTCCTCTAAATCTGGGAATAAGGAAACCTGCTCTGCTTTTTACATAGGGTTCTACTACAAATCAAGCAAGATAAATAGAACGTTTCTTGGTAACCACAAAATGCTCTATCTGAAATCATGTTCCATTACAGAGGGTTTACATGAGTTCTACTTATTCCAAGAGAATTAAGAACTAAAAACAATTGGAGAGGTTATTAGGGAAGGAAATGCTGCAAGGAGGCAGATTTCTATCAAAAAGCACTTCCAAAAACTAGATTTAGCCATTTAATCCAACAAGGATTAAATCAACATTTTTTTTTTTTTTAAGCAACTACTGCTCTCCAGGAACTATGCTGGATTGGCCCCCGAGCTGAGAACAGTTATTGAGATTCTTAGGCCTGGAGGTCCCTGAAAAGAATCTGACTGACCATTTAGATCAGTGGTTTCCAAACTTTTTTGGCCTACCGCCCCCTTTCCAGAAAAAAATATTACTTAGCCTCCTGGAAATTTTTTTTTTTAATTTAATAGCAATTAATAGGAAAGATAAATGCACCTGTGGCCATCACCACTTTCCTGTATTGCTGCAGCGCCCACCAGGGGGGCAGTAGCGCCCACTATGGGAATCACTGATTTAGAATTACAGATTCAGAGGTAGAATAGCCTCTCAAGAATATAAGGTGCTAGATTTCAGAGGGTTCTGTGAAGGTAAATGGGGGAAAAATCTTTATTTTTACTAACTTCTTTTTTTATTAAAACCTTTACCTTCTGTCTTGGAATCAATATTATGTATTGGTTCTAAAGCAGAAGAACTGTAAGGGCTAGGCAAGGGGAGTCAAGTGACTTGTCCAGGGTCACACAGCTAGGAAGTGCCTGAGGTCAAATTTGAACCCAGGACCTCCCATCACTAGGCCTGGCTCTCAATCCACTGAGCCACTCAGCTCCCTACCCCTCCCCCCCCCCCAGCCCGCCTGGCCATTTTTACTAACTTCTAAATGGCATTTAGCATTTCCTTAAATTATTTAAGATATTATTCTAAAAAAAATAAGGGCTAACATTTTTATATGCAGTATTTTAAAGTTTATAGCAAGTTTTACCTCATTTTATCCCCACAAGAAGTCTGGGGGTGGGTGCTATTTGTATCCCTATATGTTATATAGGAAAACTGAGGCAGGAAAATTTATTGATTTGCCCAAATTCACATAGATAGGAAGTAGCTTGAGACTCGATCCGAATACAGCCTGATTCTAGGTCCAGAAATCTAATCATTGTGTCACCAAGTTTTCTCTAGGCTTTACCAGACTTCCAGAGGAGTCTATGACACAGATAAAAAATGTTAAGAACCCCTGTTCTAGTCCAGTCTCATCATATTACACATGAGGATTGTGTTCTAGGTTAGATTTGCTAGTTCTGCAACAGATTAGATAAGATTATTTCTGTGATGCATTCGGAATGCCACAATACCACAGTTGTATAGTTGTAAACTGTTATTAGTATTATTTGTATTATGAGAGAGAGAGAGAGAGAGAGAGAGAGAGAGAGAGAGAGAGAGAGAGAGAGAGATGGATGGATAAATCAATTCTGGAAATTGTTCAAGGATTGATCCTTCATTACCTTCTTCCTAGGAAATACCAGATCTGACTATCTGATCATTAACTTAAACTTGTCTACTTCTGTTGTGTTTGGCTTTTAGACACTTGCAAACCGAAACCTCCAAAAAGATACAGAGCATTGATTTGGGTAAATGGGTTGTGATCATTCTATAACCTCCTCCTCCTGTTTACTAGCAGTTACTGTACCCTATTACATAATCACAGACTCTTACATGCCTTTCAGAAATTGTAGCCTTTTTTTTGCCCTTTGTTTTCTTCAAATGCTGTTGCAATTGACTTCTGTAGCCACTACACCTTTTTTTTTGGCCCCTCAGAAACTAAAAGGAAGTCAATTTTGTGTTTTGTTGCATGTGTGTGTGTATGCATGTTTTCAAACTCCATTAGATGAGAGGAAATATGCTTTTGAGAGAACACCCTTTCTCATAGATGTATACAAGCTCCATTTTAAGACTGTGTCTAAATAAAGATGAGGTTTAATTTAATTATAGACTACTTTCTTGTACTTGCTGTTAGGTGTTATTGAGGACCTATGTGGGCGGCTCTCTGAGCAAAATGTTTATGATATCATCACCGTACTCTCATCCCCATTAGATTAATTTCCTTTCCTAACAACCCTGAATTCGGTGACAAAAATTAAGAACAGAATGTCCAGTGACTTCCAGGTAAATTCTCAAAAATATACTTTTGCCTCTTGCCCAGACTGTAGCAGTACCTGCCTAATTCAATTATTCTTACATTATAGTCATTTCTAGTTTAGGCAAACAGCATTTAGAACCAGAAGGGAGCATTAAGATGTTTAGTTCAATAGACTTTGACCCAGGTGGTTGAATCTAAATCCAGTTTTTAAATAGGGGGTTCTTAACATAACTTAAATTTTAATAACTATATTTTAATATAATTGATTTCCTTTAGTGTCCTAAGTATTTTATATTATGCTTTTAAAAATATGATTCTGAGAAGGGGTAGACTGCCAAAGGGGTCTATGACCCAGCAAAGGTTAAAAAAGCCCACTGTCTAGTTGGTCTACCTTACTTTAGTAATACTATCTAGACCCCAACCATACTGAATCTCATGAAGGTAATCTTCTCAGTGCATTACTTTAATGATACCTCACATTCTACAGCTCAGACATCTTCAGTGACTTCCCACTGTCTATTCTATAAAGTTTAAATTTCTTAATGTGGTATTCACATCCTCAACAATATGACACCAATCTACCCTTTCCAGATATCTCTCATATTGTTCTTCATATATTCACTGTCCAAGCCAAATCTACACTTCTTGTGTCTTGTGCTTTTTTCTTACTTTGTTGATGAGATCCCCACACCAAGCCCTTCTCTCTGCCTTTAAAGCCCAGAATAGGTGCTATCAATTTGACAAAACCCCTGATCCCTCAGATATAGATTGATACTGCTCCTACACCTAGGTGGAACAAATTGGTGCACTCTACCTAAAACTGAAAGAAACGTTAGAGGCCATAGAGTTCAAACTTATTTTACAGAGAAAGAAATTGAGGCACAGAGAGATTAAGTGATTTGCCAAGTCATACAACAGTGTATAAGACAATATTTAAACCCAGGTGTTCCTAATTTCAAGTTCAGCTCCACTATCCAGGCTGCCTCTTTCAATCTTCAAAAAATTCTTGTTTGGTCCTTACTTTGGCTCTTACCATTTTCTAATGTGTGTCTCATTTGTCCATGTGCCTGTTTTGTTTTGTTTTGTTTTTCTCTTCTAAAAGGCTATAAGTTTCTTGAAAGAAGAAATTGACTCTTGTTTATCTTTGTTTGCCCAGCCACTAGTATAGGAAAGCAGAAACATAATAAATATTAGTTCAAAGAATTAAAATGACATCATCATCATACAGTATATGTTTTATATGTTTATCATCTTTGGGGGGAAGGAGAAGGAGCTAGAACATTTAATTTAAGTACAGTTACAAGTGTGGTAGTAAAATCTGAAAAAAACAAACTGAACATATTGAATAGTCCTGTAGATGTCCATTTCTCATAAGAAAGAAAATAGGAAAAGACAAGGGAAGAGGCAGAAACATAAACTTTCATTCCTAAAATAAATTTCACTCCAATTATTCAAAAACATTGCCCAAATGATTTGGGTAATTTTTCAATCAATGTATAGCTTTTCAAAAAAAAAATGACTCTACTGAGTTTTCTAAGGCTAAGAAGAGGGAATTCTCCCTGGGGGTTGTGGGCTGTAGATGAGGTAACATTATGCTAAGACCTGCTCAGGCCAAAGTAATTACTAGCATTCACCAGTGTTGTTTTAATATTAATTAGTCATTCCTTCTCTGATTTATCTGGGGCCCTTGGCCCTGGGAGCACCTTGGGACTCTGTTGGGGTGGTGACGGCCACAGTCCATAAAAACCCAGCAATAAGATGAGCTCTGGCTTTAGAAGAAACACAGGATGATGCAAGCTCCTCGTTGTTGGAGCAAATGAAAGAAACTGAAATGAAGGACTGAAAAAACATATAGAATTCACAATCTACACTTCACTATCCCTTACATGCTTTTATGAAATATTATATTGGAGTTCTTTGAAAATACAAATGAAAGCTATATTTTTTCTTGCATCTTTATATAAAACATTTTAATACATATATATATATATATAATTCAGAGATATACTAGAAGAAATGAATGAAAGTGGTACAAATACTTTAGTCTTCTCTAAGCAATTCTTATTGAGCACAAGGTAATCAAGAAGAAAACTAAGGTTGTCTATGATAAGAAATTGAATCAACTTAAAAGGAAGGCTATATTTATTTTTAACTTATTCTTATTGATTACATTAAATATTTCTTGATTACATTAAATTTTTTAACTTACATTTTTAAAAATGTTGAACTCTCTCCCTCCTTCTCCTTCTCCCTCCTTGAGAAGGAAAGCAAATTCATATAGATTATACATGGTAGTCATGCAAAACATATTTCCATATTAACCATGTTTGGGGAAAAAAAGAAAAACAAAGATAGTAAAAACAATTATGCTTTGTCAGTTCTCTTTCCAGAGGTAGATAGCATTTTTCACTATAAATCCTTCAGAATTATCTTGAATCATTATCTTGATCAGAGTAGCTAAGTCTTTCAAAATTGATCATCACTTTAATATTACTGTCACTGTGTACCACATTCTCCTGGTTCTGCTCACTTCACTGCATCAATTCATATGTCTTCCAAGGTTTTCTGAAACCATCCCCCTCATTATTTCTTATAGCACAATAGAATTTCATTACAATCATATATGACAACTTGTTCAGCCATTCCCTAATTAATATATTTCTCCTCAATTTCCAGTTCTTTATCACTACAAAAAGAGATGCTATAAAGATTTTTGAACAAATAGATCTTTTCCCCTTTTATTTGGTATCTTTGTAATATAGATCTTCTAACAGTATTATTATATCAAAGGGTATGTACAGTATATAACCTTTTGGGTGTTAGGGAGCAAGACTTTAAGATAAGATAGTCACTCTTCTAAGAATAGATATCATTCACTCTTCTAAGATAAGATATTGATCATAGGCCCAGCCATGCTTGGAGACAGTAAGACGCCACCAGAGATTTTCTATGCTCCCTTTCCGCGTTCCTTTCCCCCTTAATATCTGCCGACCCCCTTCTGCCCTCAGCCTATATATTCTTGTCATAGATCTGCAATAAACGAGCCTTGTATCCATCTAAACGATTCTCTGTCTTGCACGCGAGGTCTCCCCTCTTCTTTCCCTATGGGTTTTTAGGTTGCCGTTTCCCCGGACTCCTCGGTTGTGTCCGGCTGGACCCGGACATTTGGGCATAGTTCCAAATTGTTCTACAGAATGTTTGGACTACTTTGCCATTCCACCAATAATGCATTATTGTTCTTATTTTTCTATATCACCTTCAGGATTTATTATTTTCCTTTTCTATCATGTTAACCAATCTGATGAGTATGAAGTGGTATCTCAGAGTTGTTTTAATTTGCATTTCTCTAATAAATAGTTTAGAGCATTTTTTTTCCACATGACTAGAGATAGCTTTGATTTCTTCTTCTGAAAATGAACTGTTCATATCCTTTAACCATTTATCAATTTGAGAATGGCTCATATTTTTTTAAAATAAGTTTGACTCAGTTCCCTTCATATTTGAGAAATAAGTCCCTTTATTGGAGAACCTTGATCTAATCCACTCTCCTCCCTCAAATTTCCTGCTTTCTTCTTCTTTTTTTTAATTTCAATTTTAATTTTTTTAATTTTTCTTAAAACCCTTACCTTCCGTCTTGGAGTCAGTACTGTGTATTGGTTCCAAGGCAAAAGAGTGGTAAGGGCAAGGCAATGGGGGTCAAGTGACTTGCCCAGGGTTACATAGCTGGGAAGTGTCTGAGGCCAGATTTGAACCTAGGACCTCCCATCTCTAGGCCTGGCTCTCAATCCACTGAGCTACCCAGCTACCCAGCTGCCCCTCCCCACCCCCAACCTCCCTTTCTTCTTAATCCTGGATACATTGGTTATGTTTGTGCAAAACTTTTTTCATTTCATGTAATCAAAATTATCCATTTTATTTCCTGGAATCCTCCTTGTCCCTTATTTGGTGATAAATTATCCAAAGGACTAACAGGTACATTTTTTATGCTTTCCTATTTTGATTATGATATCCTTTATATCTCTAAATCATCTGCCTATTTTGATTTTATTTTGGTATAACTTTTGAGATGTTGGTCTATACCTAGTTAGTTCTTGTCTCAAAAATCTCAGATATTTGAGTTTATTGAGCACTAGATTATTATGGTCATTTACTACAGTAATACACCTAATCCATTCCAGTTATCTATCACTTTATTTTTTAATTTATAGTGAATTGTTTTGATGATTACCACTTTGTAATATAGTTCAAAATGTGGTATTGTTAGGCTGCCTTCCTTTGCTTTTTTCTCATTAATTTTCTTAATATTCTTAACCTTTTGTTCTTCCAGATTAATTTTGTTATTACTTTTGTAGCTCCTATATAAAATAATTCTTTGATACTTACATTGCCACAACACTGGATATTTAAGTTAATTTGGGTAGAAATTTCATTTTTATTATTTTGGCTCATCTTATCCATGAACAATTAACATTTCCCCAGTTGTTAAAAGCTCCCTTAATTTGTGTGAAAAGCTTTTATAGTTGTGTTTATGCAGTTCCTGGGTTTTTCTTGGCAGGTAGACTCCCAGGAATTTTATATTATGTAAAAGTATTTTAAATGGAATTTCTCTTACTATTTTTCAGACTTGTTTTACTTTTTTGTAATATATTAAAATGCTGATGTTTTAAGTGAGTTTATTTTGTATCCTGTAACTTTGCTAATATTGTTGTTTTATATCTTTTTTTCAGTTGATTATCTAGGATTCAGAAAAAGAAATCAAAACTATCTCTAGTCATGTAGGGGAAAATGCTCTAAATAACTATTAATTAGGGAAATGCAAATTAAAACAACTCTGAGACACCACACCTCATACTCATCAGATTGGTTAACATGATAGAAAAGGAAAATAATAAATCCTGGAGGTGATATAGAAAAATAAGAACAATAATACACAATTGGTAGAATGGCTAACTAGTCCAACCATTCTGTAGAACAATTTGGAACTATATCATCTGAAAAAAGTGATAATTTTGTTCCTTCACTGCCTCTTCTTATTTCTTTAAGTTCCTTGTCTTGTCTTATTGCTGTAGTTAGCATTTCTAATATAATATTGAATAGTAGTAATGATAATGGGTATTGCTTCTTCACCCCTGATCTTATTGGGATAGCTTCTAGTTTATCCTAATTATAGATAATGCTTGTTGATGGTTTTAAATTGATACTGCTTACTATTTTAAAGAAAGTTTAGATAATATTTTTAAGGCACTTAGTACAGTGTCTGGTATATATAAAGTGCTCAATAAATGCTTATTCTCTTCCTAATACATTAAAATATTATCGGCTGTATTATGTAATTTTCTAAGTATCTGACAGCATGGACAGATATGAAAAGAGATGAGAATGAGAGGCCCATCTAGAATTCTGTGTTCACTTCTATTTAATATTTTAGGAAGAACACTAGAAAAAATGAAATATGAGGAGGGAACTGTATTCCATTTCTTTAAGTGACTACCTAATTTAACCTGAGAATTGTCTTAGTACTTTTTGTGTACTTTAATGGAAAAAGAGATATTTGGAATCAAGAGGCTTGGCTTCAAATCCAGGTTTAATACTTGTAGGCGAAGTGATTGTGGCAAAATCACCTAGTCTCTGTGGGCTTTAGTTTCTTTTCCTGGAAAACATTGTTTTTAATCCTCGTGCTATCTATTCAATAAAGTTGTTGTGGAGAAAGTACTTTCATTGCATTGCTCTATAAATATGAGATGTTGTTAGGTGCTGAAGATAGAAAGGAGGAATGAAACACCATCTTCTCTCCAACTTCATTTTCCATGTTGTCTTCCTCTCTTAGATTGTAAGCTCCTTGAGGTCAAAGATTGTCTTTCTTTTCCTTATTTGTATCCTCAGTGCTTAGCATGGTGCCTGGTACATAGTGATTGCTTAATAAATGTTTGTTGAGTTGAATTTTAATCTAGCAGGAATGAAGCTGTCTACTCAAATAATACCACGCACATTATTAACACATAAAATTAACACAATTAACACACACTAAATGTAAGTAACAAATATGTACAATAATATACAAAAGACATTAGTGTGAGAAAAGAATAAAAAGAAGGCGGGAGAAAGATTGTGGTGAACCCTAACTGCCAGATTTGAATTTATTTATGTCACATTGTGTCACTGCCATTTTCTAAGCAGAGTACTTTTCTTCAAGCACTGTGTCTTGTTCTGTTCTTTGGGCCCATCATCCCCAAGCCCATCTTAAAAAATCATAGCATCTTAGAATTGAAAGGGACTATATAGCTTATTCTATACTTGAACAAGATTCTTCTCTTCAATATCCCCAATAAATTGTCACCCAGCCCTCTTCCAAAAGTCTCTAGTGAAGGTGAACTCTCTGCCAACCATTCTACTTTGTGAAAGCCATAATTGTATGGAAGTTTTTCCTTATACCTACACATAGGAGTTAGGTTTGGAGATAGAGTCAGGATGCCAGGTATAGGCTCAATATAAGAAGGAGCTTCCAAACAGGCAGAATTTTTTGGAACTAGAATAGACTGTCTTATGAAGGACTGAGTTTTCTGTACTACAGATAGGTAAAATGAGGTTTCATGCAGGGATTTGAATGGATGGTCTCTTAAGTCCTTCCTTCCTTGTGTGGAGTGGAATTCAGGGGGTGCTCATTCCCCCATGAATCACTCTAATGAGCAGACAGGAGACTTGGTAAGATGCTGGCAGAGCTCATGTGGCTTTATTCAGGGGTGGGGAGGGTAAAAAAGGGGGAGCCATAGAGAGAGGGAGCAATGTCCTCAGGTGAGGGGTTGGAAGGAGAGAGAGAGAGAGAGAGAGAGAGAGAGAGAGAGAGAGAGAGAGCACTGTCTGGAGAGACTTCTCAGAAGCAATGACCATTGATGTTCAAATTCACTCAGAATTTATAGGGATTCAACACAATGCCATCTCCTCTTTCTCACCAACTAAATGTGACATAATGCTTTCATATGTAATATTTCTTTATCTTGTTTTATCCTCAAGTTTTCTCCACACTTCTAAGCCTATGGGAGCATTTCTTAAGTTTGAAATTTTTCAGTTGAGTCAAAATTTAAACCTGTCCAAGGTTTTTAAGGCTGCAACATTTAGGACATGTAGTCGAGATTATAACTTGTAAGTCTTAATATTTATTTCATAAGAATTAGGACATCCAAAATCGTTCCCATGGGAACTAAAAGAAGTTTATCTCTTAGCCACATTAGAAAAGAGTATATTAAAGATCTATATTTATGTATTATTATATATATGAAGTTGCTTGGAGAGAGGGATTTCTTTACTCTTCATAAGAAGAGATTAATATCTCCCTGGTGAAGGGCACCTAACTTTCGCTAATTTTCTATAGGAAGTTGCCAACCTATTATTACTAATACTAATCAGCATATGCTAGGAATAATGCACAATTTTATCAGAGGTTTCAATGCAGGGGTTTGAATAGATGATCTATGAAGTCCTCCCCTATTCTAATATTTCATGTCCTATGTTAATAAAGCCCCTTCTGGATCTGAGATTCAATGTTTACATGATTAAGATTTATTTTCAAGAAAGCATTGGTTCACCTATAGAGTATAAGGAGTCATTCTTATAGATAGGAAGAAGGCCAAGGATTGCTAGTAGAGTTTGTTTTCCCTGTGATAACAAAGAGGAAATTGAGACCAAACAAAATATATTTCCCTCTCGTATTTAAAAGCCATTCCTTTGTTGAAGAGGTTCTGTTTATGAGAAATCAGTATCATCACTTAAACTGTCACCCAGAGAAAATATTTCCACACACACAAAAAATGATGAAACCATGATTATTTTCACCTCCCAACTGGTTAGTTTCAAAAATGTCTTTAAAAAAAACATTTCAAAATAGACATTACTTGAATGTATATCAAGTGAGTGGGATGAAGAGGACAGTGAATCACATACTTTCTCCAACTATAATAATAACACAGGAACCTGTGTTCAGAAAACAAAGTTTGTACCTCAGAAATGAGAAATTCCCTCCTTAGCAGATGAAAACAGGAGGCCCTTACTATGGTTCCATGCATGTTAAATATCTGTTAATAACTCTGGGTGACCATCATTTGTCCAGCCTTGTGATATTGATAGTTTGCCTCTGTTAACCAGATACCTTGTCTATTTGTGTGTTGCTGTGTCCTTAGTACACTGTAAGTTCTTTGAAAGTTAGGGTTAGAGCATTTAAAAAAATCTTTGTGTTCTCATTACCTAGCATAGGACCCTGGAATCTAATAATGGCATCTAATAATAATGTATTTCTTTTTACAATGAATCAAGGTGATTTATAGCTTGTTGGTACTATTGCTACCCATTTTAAATAATAACACACTTCTACTGTGATACAGCATCCTTTCCCCGAAATAATCCTCTGAGGTAAATAGTAATAATTATTCCTATTTTATAAATAAGACAATTGAGGCCCTGTGAGGTAAAGAGGCTCATGTAGGCTCCACCTCTATGCTCACGTAGCAGGAACATATTAGATTGTAATCTAGTTCTCCTGACTTCCTCATATCTGTATGTGCTTTACCCTTTGCAAAGCTTTATCACACACATCTACTATATCACTTCACCCTTTGTGCCTAATCTCCGAGAGAGACAAGAAAAGAATTCTTGTCTCTCGTTTTTCAGATCGTGAAAGTAAGATTCTTAGAAGTAAAATGCCATTGCCAAGATATAGCCCAACCAGAGAATGGTAACCCAGATATCAAGTAGACAAGATTACTGCAAAACATAATATTTGAGAATTAGTTGAAGGTACTAGAAGAAGAGGGTAGAAAGCCCTTTTGGAGCACATTAGAATAGGGTTCTCTTCTGAGTATAAATGGACACTGAGTTCCCTTCAAACACTTGGAATCTGTGCTTCTTTGAAGTCAAGTGAGTGTTCTTCTTACAAAACAGTGCTATCTTTTTTTCCATCATATTGTCTTTCTTCCTCTCATTTCCAATTCTTTCACTGAATGTGCTAATAAAAGATATGACCTAAATATTTGTTCTTCTTGTCCACTTTGTTCCTGGATGATCAAAGGCAAGCTTTTTGCTGTATTATAGTGATTAAATGATTTTCAAACTGCTATATCTTAGTAACCTCTATAATAAAGTGGCAACTTGAACACTGGGAATGGGAAAAGAGACTACTTTGCATAACTTAAACTTGAGCTCAGCTCTATTTTTTTCAAAATACCAGAAAATAACCTTACTGACCTTAAAGGAGATAATAGAACTCAAAAGCAACATGGCATGATGGGTAGAACAATAGACAAAAAGTCCCAGGGCCTATTTTTGAAGCCTGATTCTAGTATTAAGCCACTGTCTGAACTTGGATAAGTCATTTAAATTCTCTGAAACTCACTTTCTTCAATTGTGAAATGGGAATTATATTCCTCATGTACCTACTTCAAAGGAGTGTTAGTCAGTCAATAAGCATTTATTAAGTGTCTATTAAGTGTTAGCCACTAAGCCCTAGGGATACAAGGACAAAAAGTCCCTACCCTCCAGGAGCTAACAATCTGACAAAGTGGAATGGAGTAGAGATCCACTGAGAAATAGTGTATGCTTGTACCTGTAAAGTGTAATCTTCATGAAGCTGTAACACATTGGAAAGAACATTGGTTCTAGGATCAGAGGACCCATGTTCAAATCCTGTCTATCATGCTATTTATGTGTCATCCTGGGACTTCAACTTCCTTATCCATCAAATGAGGGGTTTGGATTTCTTGGCCTCTGAAGTCCCTTTTAAATCTATTCCCATGACCTCAGTAGTCCAAGGTGGCCCTTTCCTCTGGCATAGTGACATACTTCTCACCCTCTTATTTGTCTTCTTGTCCTCCCTTTTTGTTTTTACTTCTCTTTAAAATATTGTGAATGTATTTAGTGTAATGAGTCAATGGTAGTGAGGACTAAGTTGCAAATTATTCCTAAAAGTCTTCAAGAAAGATACTGTGCAATAATAGAAAAGCTTTGGGCTTGGAGTTATGAGAACTATATTCAATTTGAGGAAGAATACTTACAAATTTAATGGGCAAGTTACTCCATCTTTCTGAGACTCAATTTCTAGGTCTATAAAATGGGAATAATAATACCTACCTTATGTGCTTATTGTTGTAAAATGCTTTGCAAACCTTAAGGTGCAATACAAATTAGTTGATTTAAACATGACACTGACTCATTACTTAAATGGAGCAAAAAACTCTGAAAATATTTATTCAGCTATAAAAAATTATTATTTTTATCCACCTATGCAGTAGTCCATAGAACACTAAATGAAAATAAGTGTTATAGTGGGACACTGATTTTTGCCAATTCCTATCTCAACCACATTGAAAAAGATGAGAAGAAAGAGATTGTAAAATAAAGAGAAGTGGAAAAATAATATCAGCTTTGGTTTCACCAGTGAGGTCATACATTCAATTATAGTGTCCTGGCTGAACCCAAGAAAATAGGTAGTAGGGATGATAGGGATTTGTTACAAGTAACTATGCCTCAATAAATGCTCGGCAGTTGTACACAGTCAATATTTTCACATAAATTACAATTCTTATATTCAATCCAATATGGAATTTGTCAGTCCATCATGTAATTAATAGGACAAATTTGTTATAGTTCATTTTATATTACCAAAAGCTTACACTCAGACTGTTATTACATAGGTGTTAATTGCTTTTAATGGTTTTCCCATTTAGTTGAAATTTCATGCTGCCAGTGTAATATACTACCACTATGTGAGCTATTTGGTTGTTGAAAGGGACAGAAAATGTGTTTATGCATAAAGAAAAAGAAATAAAATCAATTTGCAGAGATGATAAGGTGATGTCACTTTCATAGGTTAATAGTTTGGTGACTGAAGAGAGCAGAGAGCAAACTTCTGTCTAATAACAACTGCTAAAATCCATGTGTCAAGAAGTAGTTTTTGAGTAAAATATATGCTGTTTGGTTGCCAAAAATGGCAGAAAGTGAACATTAGCACAAATAAAAAGGATTAAATTACTGGTAAAAGGATGTATCCTACATGAACAATTTGGTGGATAAAGAAATAACTTTTCTTTACTAATATTTATAAAAATGCAAGTGTGATTAAAGTTTTCAGAAGTGTGGAAAGTAAAGAGAAGTGGTTTGAGAACTGAGAAATGTCTGAGATGACAGGACATTGTGGTCCTTCAGCTCATTTGCATGTAACTGTTTTTAAGACTTAAGATGTTAAAACTCTCAAAATATGAAATCAAATAACAATTTGAAGATGATGTGATGACTGTTGGTTTTATTACTAACTGAAAAGGAGAGTTTGCATTTTTTTTTCTCATAAGGGAAAGGTGAGTCACTGAATAACAAAAGCAGCCTCTGATTTGACTCATTGAAGAAAATAAAGAAAGTAGCTGGAGTAGTGAAGAATTTTGTAAGTAGTGAAGAACTTGGCAATAAAGTAAGAACTGAGCAGGAAAAAGAACTCCAGAGGTAGAAAAAGCACTCAGACAGAGCTCTGCATTTGGGGTGGAAGAGGTGAAGAAGAGAGTGAAGTGGAGACAAAAGGAGAGATAGCTAATAAGAGATAAGCTAATAAGATAGCTAATAAACTGCTAGTTCTTGATTTGAAAGATAATGATCAAAGCTTTTTGGAGGAGAGCTGAATTTTCTTGATCCCCATCTAGAATATGAAAGAAGGAACTCTTAAGGTTGCTCTATGCTTCCCCCTCTGGCTGCATAGGGGAAACATAGAGGAAAAAACACAGGTTTTCAATAGATTTGCTATTCTGTCAGCTGACTGACTGCTAATGGAAAGATGCAGAATTTGAACTATCTGAACTTGCCTGAATTGCCCCCAAAAAGCCATACTGATGAGCCTTGCATATACCTTACGCTGCTTCCTCCCCTAAGTTCTCTTCAATCAAAAGACATTTAGTTTCCTTATGGTTCTTAAGCAAGAGCCTCCATTTCTCAGCTCAGTGCACTGCACTTTCACTGGTTATCTTTCATAAATAAAATACTCTCCCTCCTCATTTCTGACTTGTACTTTCCCATATTCCTGAAATTTTCATCTAAAGTCCCATATTCTACAGGAAGCCTTTTCAGATCCTTAAAAAAAAAAGTTCTCTTTTTAATGAATTAAATTGCTTGTTACATTAACATGTCCAGGTATATTCCATCTTCCTTCCCCTTTCTACACTAGAGAAGGTATGATCTGAGGGAAAAAATTTGTATGTAAATTTAAACTATATCTTGCTTGTTTCTTTTTATCAGTTCTTTCTCTGGAGGTTAATATAAACACAACATTTTTCAAGCCATATTTTGGTTGTTGTATATAAAGTTCTCTTGTTTCTGCTCATCTCACTCTTAATAATTTCATGTAGTTCATTCCATGTTTCTTCCCCTAAAATTAATCTGCTAATCATTTCTTATGCCGTAGTAGTATTTCATCACAATCATATGGCATAACTTGTTTAGTCATTCCCCAGTTGATGGACATCCCCTGAATATCCAGTTCTTTGCCACAGCAAAGAGAGCTACTTTAAATTGTTTTCTTAGCTCTATTTCTCTGTATTCATCACACACCCACATCATTTCTTATAGCCATTGTAATAGTCTATTGTATTTATTCACCACAATTTGATTAGTCATCCCCAAATGAAGGCATGTACTTTGTTTCTAATTTTTGACTACCACAAAAAGTGTTTCTATAAATATGTTGGTGTATCAGAGACTCCCTTCTTTTCAATCACTTCCTTTTGGTATAAGCCCATTAATGTATCTCTGGGTCAAAGGATGCGGACATCTTAGTCACTTTATTTGTATAATTCTAAATTGCTTTACAAAATGGTTGTGCTATTTCAAAGCTCCACCAACAATGTACTAGTATGTCTATCTTTGCATAATCCTTCCAGCATTGACAATACCCCTTTTGTCAGATTTGCCAATTTACTAGCTATGAGGTGAAACCTCAGGTTTTGATTTGCATGTCTCTTATTATTAGGAATTTGAAGCATTTTTCATATGGTTATTAATAATTTGCCAATTTTCTTTTGAGAAAATTTTGTTCATATCCTTTGATTATTTGTCAACTATTTGGGATCTTACATATAGTGCGTATCAAAATCTTTAGTGTGGTCTTTTTTCTTGTCACCAATTTAAAAAATTTGTATACATAACATAACATATGATAGTAATAACATAATACATATGATTTGTTATAAATGTGTAACAAATTATAATTTGAGAAACAAATTCTCACAGTTATGTCCAAAAATTTATATCTCTTTCCTTTTTTCCCCTTTCTTCCCACTTCTCCCCCTTCACAAGAAGGCAGGTAATATAAGTCCTACATGTTACCATATAATATTTTTTCCCATTTGTCATGTTGTGAATCAAAACACATATTGCTTATATTAGAGAAAAATTCATGGAAGAAATAAACTGAAGAATGGTATATTTCAATCCACATTCCAACTCCTTTTTCATAATGAATCTCTTGGAGTTGCCCTGGATCCTTGCCTTGTTAATAATAATTATCATTTACAGTTGATCATTATACATTGTTATTGGTACTAAGTACAATGTTCTCCTGCTTCTACTCACTTCACTTTGCATCACTTCACATAAGTCTTTCCAGGTGTGTGTGTGTGTGTGTGTGTGTCTGTGTGTCTGTGTCTGTGTGTCTGTGTCTGTGTCTGTGTTTGGTGATTATCTTGTTTGTCATTTCTCATGATACAATAATATTTCATTACATGCCTATACCATTCCCAAGCTGGTAGACATCCATACAGTTTCCAGTTCTTTGCCATCACTAAAAAAGAGCTGCTATACATATAGTTTCTTTTCCTTTTTCCTTGATCATTAGAAAATAGACCTAATGATGGCATTAGTGGGTCAAAAAGTATACAGTTTTATAACTATTTGAATATAATTCCAGATTGCTCTCCAAAATACTTGGATGAATTCACATTTCCTTCAACAATGTATCAGCGTCCCTGTTTTTCCACATCCCTCCAATATTTGTTATTTTGCCCTTTTATCATTTGAGCCAATCTGATAAGTATGAGATGATACCTTAGAGTTAATTAATTCTATTCTATTCTTAGTTCTATTTCCCTTTGTTGGGCACTTCCTATTTCTCCTATATTTAACTTTTTTGTATATAGATGTTTACATATTGTCTTCCACTTTTGATTGTGAGTTCTTCTAGGACAGGAACTATCTTTCTTGTTTTCTGGATCTGCAGAATTTAGCAGAACTTCTGTCACATAGTAGGCATTTAAAAATATTTAATAATGCCTGATTGCCTGAACAAAACTAATAGCTAATACATAACAACAATATGCCATTTGGCTAACATCCTTTGTAATTTTAATTATAAACTAAACAAGCTTGTCACTACTTAATCTGATTGAGAGTAGAAAAGTATTTGCCAAACAAATTTGTAAGAACCAGGAGTTATGAGTTATGAGAGAAAAAGCTTCCTGTGGTATAGATATTCCCAAGTGCACCAATAATGTCAAGTCCTACAAATCAGAATTATGACTCATCTTGAACACTTGAGTTTTTCTCACACATGTGAATACCTACTAAATTTCCGCATTTGTCTACTCAACCCATCAGATACTGTTGAGCATATTTATGGGAGAGCGTGATCTAGGTTTATGTTTTGATTGTGATGTATATAGATAGATTGTTCCTGCATTTGTTTTATATCAATAAATATATTATGAACCTTATTACTGTTGCCTTGTTATGAAGTGATTATTTATGTTTAAGGTATGATGGCATTGTCATTGTGAAGGACTGGTTTTATGTAAATAGGAATTACAACAGTTTGAGCTCAAGAGCTATAGTGGTAAGGGGAGTTTTTTTGTTCATTCATTTCAGTCATGTACAATTCTTTCTTATGCCATTTGGGGTTTTCTTGGCAGAGATACTAGAATGATTTGCACTTTCCTTCTCCAGCTCATTTTACAGATGAGGAAACTGAGGCACAGCTAATTTCTGAAGTCTCATTTGAACTCAGGTCTTGTCTGGAATCAGAAATGCTGACGAAAGAAAGAAAGAAAGAAAGGAAGAAAGAAAGAAAGAAAGAAAGAAAGAAAGAAAGAAAGAAAGAAAGAAAGAAAGAAAGAAAGAAAGAAAGATTTTGACCTCAAGCCTTGTGCTCTATCCACTGCACCACCTAGCTGCCAGAGTAAAGGGAGTGAATTCCCACTAGGAACACCTAGGATCCTAAGAGAATTTGAATTTACAGCTGTCAAAGAGTGAAAGAGTTTGTAAGTGTGCTGACAATCCTTCCCTGGGAAGCACAATAGATCACTAAAGATGTGTAAGTCATGCCCAACAGCAAATATGGAACTATAGGCCAAGAACATGTACTAAGTCAGTAAGTCTTTGAATGTGTTTAGCCACAATCTTCTTCAATATCTCTAGGTTTTAGGTTTCTTGTCTAGGGATCACCTTCATCCTTTGGTTGAATGTGACCTTCGGATTCAAGGCTAAAGCCTTCAGCCACTATTTTTCCAAAAAGCACAGCTAAGAAATTTATACTTATTTTTCGACACCAGCATGAGAGAAAGGAGTTCGCTCTTGCTAAGGGGAGCGCTATGGACCAGTTCACTCAAAGGAGGCTCACAGCCAGTGCCGAAAAGGTATGTGAAGCCCAAGCTCCAGCCCCAGTTGCGGCCCCAGAAGCCAGACCCTGGGAATTTCCAGCGAGGCACTCTGGCGCTGGGAGCTACCTCCACACCGCTAGATTACCCTAAGCAAGAAGCAAAAGAGTAACCACTGGAACCAGAATACCAAGGGACCGAAGGCAGTGATTCCGGGAAGGCCAACTACCATCCCTCTCCCTACACTTAAAAGGGAACAAGAAAGAGCTTATATAGTGCAACTTTGGTAGAAGACTTGACTCGAAAACTGCGCGCAGGAAACCTGGGCATCTCTTCCTACTCCTGAGGTCAGGTCCCTTTTTCTTGAGTCCCAAGATGGAGGGGAAGCGACTCAACATTGGCCCCGAAGTAAATAGAGGAAGTAAGGCACATCCTCATGACTGAAATGGTGGAGCCCAATCTTGACTTCAAACCACCTGCAGATTACAGAGGTCCAGCAACTCAGGTAAGCGACAAGAAGATGATATGGCAAGATGAGTATCCAAAGATCAACTTTATGGGGCTCCTGAATGGACCCAGGGGCAGCTCTGCGAAGAATATTGAGAAAGAGCGCAATAGGAGTATGATCTGGGGAAAGAAAGGGTGAGTGAAGGAAGTCAAGGTGGGCCACCAGGATGCTGTCAGGGGAAGATGAAGCCCTCCATGCCCTAATTACTGCAAATACCATGGAGAACGTCAAAAAGGCAGTAGAAGGGGCAGATGGGTACCTCAGTGGATTGAGAGCCAGACCTAGAGACGGGAGGTCCTAGATTAAAATGTGGTCTCAGCCACTTCCCAGCTGTGTGACCCTGGGCAAGTCACTTAACCCCCATTTCCTAGCCCTTACTGCTATTCTCCCTTGGAACCAATCCATAATATTGATTTCAAGAAGGAAGATAAGGGTTATTTTTTTTAAAAAGGCAATAGATCAGATTCAGAACACTGAAATCCTAGAGAACCAGAATGACTTACAGAAGATGCAGCTGCAAGAGTTAGCCTGCTTGAATGGGACTCTCCAGAAAAATGACAAGATTTTAATATTGTGGTAGAGCTCTGAGACCTGGAGCATGACCTTCTACCAGGGAGATACTCTACCAAGACTTCAATTGCAATTAGGCCCTTTCCTTCTTCCCAGGCTCCAGATTCTTGTTTTTCTTCAGTAGAGGAAGTAAATAGAGATTTTTTTTGCTCTGCTTCCCTCATCCTTGGATGGTGGGCTAGGTAAAAGGAATGTCTGAGCCCAGGGGCAGGCTTGACACTTTGTGGCTTGGGGGTTTCTAGAGAGAGTCCTGAACTTCTTTGAGGGCTCTCGCCTGGTCTTTGGTTCCTGTCCCTAGAGGGTCATGGCAGAGTTTCCTATTGCTGGCCTCACAAGCACTAACTTCTCTCCATGAGAGGACTTTTAGTCCCTTTTGCTTCTCCTGCTACAGAAGGTTTTTATTAATTTTATTTTAGTCCCAAATGTCTGAATGTTTTGTGAGATTGGGATTGGAGTGGGGTAGGGAGAGGGACCCCTCCCCCTTTACTCCCTCCCTCCCTTCTTCCATCTTCATATGTTGGCCATGATGTATAAACCAGGTTCTCCTCACTGCTTTCTCTGTAGAAATCTCTTTGGTCCTTTTATTTGGTGTAAAATAAAACACTGCATTAAAAGGGGATGTTCTGGGGGCAGCTAGGTGGCTCCGTGGATTGAGAGCCAGGCATAGATTCAGGAGGTCCTAGGTACAAATGTGGTCTCAGACACTTTCCAGCTGTGTGACCCTGGGCAAGTCACTTAACTCCCATTGCCTGGCCCTTGCTACTGCCTTGGAACCAATACACAGCATTGATTCTAAGACAGAAGTAAGGGTTTTAAAAAAAGGAGGGGGATGTTCCATTGAGAAAAAAAGAAGAATTTTACATTCATTGAATCTAAGTAATATTTTGTTATCATTGGAGAAAGATTACTGAACGTAACAATCTTTATAATCATTCATTTTGATGATCTCCCATGTATATCAATCAATTACTGATTTTTTAATTCAGTTTCCTCTTTAATTTGAAGTATAATTTAGTTCTACTTTGGGAGTTGAGAGTGGATTTAAAGCTTTTTGCAAAATGGCATTTTTACATTGATTGTACTTGACATTATTGTGTTGGTGAGGTATTTTAAATGAACAAATTACCCAGGGAACCATGAGATATTTTAGTGTTCTCACTTCTTTTGTGTCTATTTTATATATTCTTAGTACATGAATTAGCCATGAGTGCAGGACTGAGACAGGCCATAAGATAATCAATGAAATCAATAGAAATGCCATGCTTTTAGGAACCTTGTATAATCATTATGGAAGTATGAGTAAGTTGCTATTTACACTTCTGGGACTTTGTAACACATTTCTTACTCCTTGGCTAAAATATTATGTTCTTATAAGTGTTTATATATATATTTTTGTGCAATATAAGCTCTTGATTACTTGCATATGGTACATAAAAATTAGAGTAATTAGAGGTGATGTTGATATACTCAACTTCTGGTTTTAGATATGTTATACCTTTTGTTAAGTAAGTGAGACAAGACCAGATTTGCATGTAAGAGGAAGTTGACATAGTAATTTATGTAACATGGTTATACATTCATATCAGTTATTATGGATCATATCAGTCCCCACCGTTTTCTAGTTTTGTAGAGAAGCTATAGTCTCAGTCACGTCCTCTGATGCAAATGCTGCATTATTAATTTAATAACGAGGGGGGAAAGTCTTCCCTTTCTTATTTGATCTAGCTAGTGTTTTCATTGTGTTGTATAGTAGTGATCATTGATAGGAGAAGAAAATTTCCAGATCTTTGTGGGCATTTTCCCACCCAATTTCTTTACTTTTCAAATATCTGTAATACATTTTTAAAAATTAATGATAAATTAGTATAATTTTTTCTCTCTTTGGGTTGCTTTGATTTATTGTGTTAACATTAACATTTCCATTTTGATAGCTGATTAAGGGAATCTAGAATTTCTTTTGCTTTTGTTTTTAGACTCTCATTTAAGAGGCATCTAGGTGGCATAGTGGATGGAACTCTGAACCTGGAGTCAGGAATATCTGAGAACAATATGAGACCATATATGGCCTCAAATACTAACTCACTGTGTGATGCTGGGCAAGTCACTTATCCTCTGTTTGCCTCAATTTCCGGATCTATAAAAAAGGGGAAAATAATAGCAGTCACCTCTCAAATGAGATAATAATTGTAACATAGTTAGCAAAGTGCCTGACACATAAACACTATATAAATGTGAGCTCTTAGTTACTTTTATTATTATGTTTCTTTCATTATTATGATTCTTTTTTGTTTCTTTTGTGTAATATTTATTTTTTTCTAAATTATGTTAATATAGTCTTCCAATATTTGTTTTCTGATATTTCATAATCCATGTTTGTTCCCTCTATCAATCCTCTCTCCTCCCCAGAAAGTTAGGTAATATAATTAGGTTGTGCATATATTATCATAGAATATATATTTCCATATTTGTCATGTTGTGAAAGAAGGCACTCATTGCTTACCCTAGAGAAAAATTTATGTAGGAAATAAAATAAAGAACGGGGTGCTTCAATTTTCATTCAGTCTCTATCAGTTCCTACAGTGGAATATCCTACAGATATATGTCCTGTTTTTGTCATGAACTTCTTGGAGTTGTTCTAGAGCCTTGTCTTATTGATAATAGTTAAGTCATTCACAGTTGAATATCACACATTATTGTTGTCACTATGTACAACCTTTTCCTGGTTCTTCTCACTTCACATTGCATTACATCATGTCTTTCTAGATTTGGGGGGGGGGTTGTGATCATTTTGTCATTTCTTGTGGTAAAAGAATCCCATTACTGTTTTCCAGTTTTCCCAGTAGTTTTTGTGTATTATGACATATAAGTCTTTTAAATGCATATACTAGCTATGTAGTAATATAATCTTCCAGTATCTTACATAGATCTTAAATAGCCCTCTCAAATTGTTTCTGCCATGGGGATTTTTGATGACTGTCTTTAGGGGCATGTACAGGTCCTAAAATGATTTTATATATTGTGTAATATATATAGTGGGAGACTGTATGCTTTTTCATTGATTATAGCAGATACCTGATTTTTAGAATTACTACTTTTTTGACATATTTTCTTTCTTCATGGATTTATGCCATCTCACTCAAAAGGACTTTTCAAAATACCAACATGTCATTTTTTTTACAAATAAATTGAGATAGTAATAGTTTTTTATTGTTTATTTCATTATTAAGTTTAATTTCTGGAGTTTGCATTAAGTCAAGACTTTTGATGAATGAAGATTTTCAAAATTTTCTTTTAGTAATGCTTTAATTTCATCTTACAACCTAAGCTTAGGAATGAAATTGTTATTATTTACTTAATTCATTTTTCAAAACTTCCTTAAACTACTTAGCAACACGTTGCTATATGGCCTAGACCTGAAGGTATTGTTGACAAAAAATCAATATAAATCCCCTGATTATATCTGGTGAAATCAATTTTGAATTATGTTATACTATGCTACTAATGTATAATGAAAATAATACTTTTACTCCATTTCATACATGCTTAAGATTTGCCTTCATTGGTGGTCTTCACTACCTGCATCAAAGTATTTCCAGAAGGTTGAGTGTTGGTATTCTTATTTTTTTTAATTTGTTTTGATTTCTTATGGTACCAGATCATCGAGGAGAACTTCTTGTCCTATTTTCCTTCTATGTCAAGCTTATCATCATGACACTGGACTAATAGCATTTCTGTATTTCTTAGATCCATTGGATTAGTTTCATCACACTGGCCCTGGTGATAATCCATTCAATGGCTTTGCCAGTGTTTCAGTGTTCCTGTCAAGCTTTCCCATCTTTAGGTATCTGAAGGCAAAGAGAGTTTATACTGTAGATAACCTTTGTCTTACTTTAATATTAATGACTCTCCCTCTACTATCTTATAAAATGAATAACAGTTTGGATTTTGAACAGAGTAGAAGTAGTAAGAATGGAAGGCTAATTCTATAAATAATGGTTCTAGTTCTTGTGACCTTTTAAAAGTTTTTGAATCAGTAAAATATGAGTTCAAGTCTTGACTCTAGCCACTTGGCTTGTGACCTTAGCCAAGTCATTTTACTTTTTTTGGCCTCAGTTCTCTTCTTGGTAAAATATAGAGATTAGATTAGATAATTACTTATGAGACTTTCCATCTCAAAAATTCCATATTTGTAAATTCTTAAACTTCTTCAAAACTGATATATTATAATCTATTAGCCTAAGATCCTTCCTAGTTCTATTATTTTATGACTGAAGAATTTCTCATTAGAAGATGTATGTGAGTGTGTGTGAAAAATTGTAATGTTCAGTAGCACTAGCTCGATCATGGAAAATAAAATTTGAATCTAAAGTCAGATTTTACATTTTGCTGCAGAGGAAGAATACAGTGATCCCTCCAAAGACTTCATTTTGCTTTTAATGGGTGTTTAACCTCAGTATGTTTGAACTTGTTCAGTATGATAGGTAGTCAGTTTTCAGTAGCATCTCCCTCTTTCCCTCTCACCCATTCTGAAAATCTGTAGCTGTGTCATCAGCTCCTTCTTAATTATACCATATTCTTTACATCTGTCCTGCTAAATAACTCTAATTGAAATAGCACCGGCGTGAATTTTTGTAATGTTCCCCCCAAGACATCCCGAAAGTGACTCACACGAGACAACAGACTGAAGTCACAGCTGGAAGCACGTCAAGGATCATTTCCATTTTTACATGATTAATTTGAATTTAATATCTTAAATCAAAACCTGATTAATTTAAATAAAATTTTGATGGTGCCCTGCTTCTAATATACATTGCAGTAATTAGATTCAGCTTAATGTGATTTTTTTTACATAATTAAAAAAAAGAGGAAGTCAAGTGTAACAATGCAATGTTGATACAAATCTATCTAAACATATATAAGGGATTGATGCTTAGACCATTACTCAGGTGATGGAAGGTTTAAGATCGAGAAAGGATATTAGAGGTCAGGGAACAAATGTGTATTTAGGAACAATCTCCTATTATGTGAGTAAATGTATTTGTTTCTAAAATATAGTGAGATACTTTCCAATGACTAGAATAATAATAATTACAGGTTTTTTTAATGTTTTAAGATTTATATAGCGTCTTCCTCAATAAACCACCCTAAGATAGGTATTACAAAGTACCTGAGGAAATGTAAATAGCATAATAGTTCCTGGAGACATGAAGATCTAGGTCCAAACCCTATCTCTGACATTTATTAGGTATGTGACTCTCTGAATGTTTCTGACTCTCAATTTCCTCATCTATTATATGAGGATAATGACACAGCACCAAATTATGTTAAAAGTAAAGAGCAAACTTCAAAGCATTATATAAATATCCTCAATTATTAATCAATATTCCATCCCATTTTTTTATAGATAAGGAATCTGGGACTCAAAGAGATTAAATAAAGATCTGCCTAACATCACACAGGAAATTTGAAGCCAGAACTTGAACCCAGGTCTTCCAACTCCCAATTAAGGGTTCTTGTCAGTTATCACCAAGTTTTTGTTTTTAAAAGAATTACTACAATAAATTAGTAATAAACCAAATGTGCTGACAGAAGTATGACACCTGGTGTGATGCTCCGAGACATATACAAAAATGCAAATCCCAGCTGCCCATTAAATAATAATAGCCTGTTTTTGTAGCATTTTATAAGGAGCTTTATATCCATTGCTCTCATTCAAGCCTTACAGCCATACTATGGTTTAGAATGAAGTACTACTGATATCTCCTTATTATAAATGTGGAAGATGGGACTCAGGAAGGTTCTCACTTACCCCCTGGCCATTCAACCAATAACTGGATGATCTAGGATTCAAACTTGGGTCTCTTAAGGGTTGGGACCTATGACCTGCTACTGTCTCTTGCCAATTCTATTCCTTCAGCCATACTGTCTACAACTGTTTGATTACTACTAATAAGAGGTTTAAATGCTTCATTCCTGACCTTCTTCTGGAGGCCTTTTCCTCTGAGTTTTTGTGAAGAACTGGGTTAAATAGTCAGTCCTTTATAGCAAGGAGCTATTTTGAGGATTATTACCAATGTCTTCTAAATAACATTGCTAACTTTATAAGTAGGAAGGCTTCTCCCAACTAAGTGATTAGGTCATAAAGTGAGTTAGTGGCAGAATTGGGACTCCTTAATATCTTCACTAAAATGTCACATCTCAAAGTGGCAGATGTAAGGATTAATTACTATGAAAAATATTTTAAAGAATGAGGAAGGACTTTGAAAAATAAGAAAGCATATACCATTAAATCAGTTAACAAATAATTATTGAGCATCTCCTGTGTATGATCGTAACTGATAAGCTCTTTTTCCTTATACCAAACCAACATGATATCTCTTCAACTTCTACCAGTCTTGGGTCCAAGTAGATTCAATATATTATCCCTTTTCTAACAGCCTTTCAAATGTGTGGCAGCTAAAGATAGCTATCATGATCCCTTTAATTCTTTACTTTTTCAGACTATATATTAGATTTCCTTTAACTAATTATTGAGACATCACATCAAAGTTCCTTACTGCCCAGGCTTCTCTCCTGGATATGTTCCAAGTTGCTAACACCCTTCCAATATGTTATATTCAGAGCTGAACACAGTACTCTGGATGTATTATACGGAGGGCAGACTACATAGACATTTTCACCTCGATTTTGGGGATATAATTCCTCTCTTAATGCAGCTTCATCAGCATTAACTTATTTAGTTTTCAAGTCATACTCATCTTAAGTTTGCAAATCACTAAATTGATCTGATGTTTTTTTCTCATAAGAACTGGTGTCTTGTCATACCTCCCCATCCTATATTTTCAAAGTTGCTTAATTGAACCCACATGTTGAATAGTAACAATAATAATATGTATTCTATTTATTAATTTATAATAATATGAAATTAATAATGTGATTTTATTATTAATTATAAATAATGCTGATATTCTTATTAAATTTTAAAGCATTCTCTTTGACCTTTGGCTTTCAAGCCATTCTGGATAGATGAATACAAAAAGATCATGGTGTATAATATTCTATGATATGGACTAAACTATTTATATAGGCGTTAAGCAACAAATAGTAAGGAACAAACTAAATGGAGTAGTGAAGATTGAAATGAATCTTTAAGGATGTAAAATGAAAATAACAATAAAAGGAAACAAAAGATAATACAATCGGGGCAGCTGGGTAGCTCAGTGGAGTGAGAGTCAGGCCTAGAGACAGGAGGTCCTAGGTTCAAACCCGGCCTCAGCCACTTCCCAGCTGTGTGACCCTGGGCAAGTCACTTGACCCCCATTGCCCACCCTTACCAATCTTCCACCTATGAGACAATACACCGAAGTACAAGGGTTTAAAAAAAAAGATAATACAATTTAAGCTTATTTATTTATATATTTACTCATTAAAAAGCAAAAAGAAATGGACCCAATTATTATATCTTATAAAATCTCTAGCTATATCTTAGGTGGTTCTAGTGTAAATCACTTTACATTTCAGTTATTTACCATGTGTGAAGAAGAATATTTTCAAATTGCCTTGTTCAAAAATATTTCATGATGTTGACTTTATGTCAGTTATTTACAAGAACTTGTAAATAACCAAGAGAAATGAATAAGTTCTTCTGTGGTTCTGTCTACACAAATTAGATAAAATAGATATGGTCTGATGATTCATTGAATGTGGTTAACATGGATATTCAAATTGAATGCAATTTCTTTTCTGCCTGATAAAACTGTGGATTTTGAACTTACCATTTGTATCTGAAATGTCCATTATATGTTATATCACAAATATAGATTATTAGATATTGTAGGGCCAGTACTTAGTTTATGATCTCTATGTTTGGGTCTCCAGTTATGTAAAGTCAATAGTCAAATAACATTAATTTTGGAACTTCTATGTATCAGGTACTGTGCTAAGTACTAAGGTTACAAAAGTTAATAAATAAATAAACAATAAATAAAATAAAAATAAAGAATAGTCCCTGCTTTCAAGGAGTTCACAGTCAAATGGGAAATATAACATGTGAACAACTAAAAATTAAACCACATGTAGGTTACAATTTGTAATAAAAGAATAAAGGAAAATTATAATAAGGAAACAAAGAAAAGGTAAAAGGAGTTTTGGTCCTTTGGTGGGAAAGGAGGGTACAATATTGGATTGAGGTGGTAAGGAGAGATGTAAGGGAATGGATGAGTTAAGGGAAATAGAGGACAAGGTAGTATAATCAATGGTAAAGGAGATGATAAAAAAGGAAGATATTAAAATAAAGGGGGATCTGAAAAACACCCTGAAGAAAATGATATTTTATTTGAGACTTGAAAGAAGGCAAGAGGTAAAAATGAGGAGGGTGAGCATTACAGACTGGGGGGACAATCATTGAAAATACCCAAAGTAGGAAGATGGAGTGTCTTACTTGAGGAACAGAAAGGAGACCAATGTCCCTATACTGAGGATTATGTGGAGAGATATAAGATATAAGACAGATCAAAATAGGATATAGGACATTATATGTTATAAAGGGATTTGAATGTCAGAATCTTTTCTATTTGATCCTGGAGATGGTAGAGAATCACTGGAATTAACTGAGGAAGGGAGTAACATAGTCACACCTGGGCTTTAGGAATATCTCTTGCCTACTGATGATTTACTCTGGAGCTAAAGGCTGAGATACAAACAACAAAAATACCCAAACATTCTCATTACTGAATATCTTTCCACCTACCTTTCAATGAATCAATAAAACACCTTCTATGTACCAGACTCTGAGGATACAAAGATAACAATGAAATCATGTCTGTCCTCAAGGGGCTTGTTTTCTATCAAGGGAGACAAGATGAATCATGTCCTGTATATAAACTGAATGATACCAAAGGTGGATGAGCAGCCCTGAAGAGGGCTTAAGAAGTTCTCACATTGGTGGTCCTGCTCACCAGTGGCTCCAAGAAGCCGGGGCAGGAGCAGTGGCCACATCCCATTAAAACTATCTCCTCAGATGGACTAAACTAAGTTGAGGGTAACCCACAGGCTTCAAGCCCATCCATGAGTTAGAGGGATGTTCTCCCTCAAGTATGTGAAGACTTTCCCTTTTGGAATGAGCAGATGAGAACAATTTATTTTAATGGTCATGAAACAGGTGCTGTGGAGTGCTTAGAGCTCAGACATAACAGACACTAAAGTCATCTATGGCATTCCAAAGCATCACTAGTCATCCTGCCACTGGATTTTTCATTCTTTTGTTTTTGTTTTATTGTTTCTTGATTTCTCATGAAATCAATAGTTTCTAATTGTTCAGTTCTAGTTTTTAAGGCCTGATTTTCTTCTAACAGCTTTTGGTTCTTCTTTTTTCATTTCTTCTTGTTTTCATTTCTCTTTCCCATTTTTCCTCTGCCTTTCTTAATTGGTTTTTGAAGTCTTTTATGAGCTCTTCTAGAATCTGTGTCCAATCCATATTTTTCTTTTGGACTTTGCATGTGTTTGCTTTGCTTTCACTGTTCCCTTTTGTGTCAGTATGTTGCTTTTTGTCTCCATAAAAATTCTTTTGAGTTAAGTGTGGGATTTTTTTTTGGTTGTCGTTTGATCATTTTTCCTATCTAATTATAGGTAGACTATTTTCTAGAAGGTTAGAGTACCCTCTGAAACTTCAGTCCTTCCTTGATGCTACCCTTAGGTTTTTTTCTAGATTTCTGCTAGTTTCAGTTTTTCCAATATGATATGATGGTTTGAGGGCTGAGAGCTCTGAGAATCACCTTCCACTGCTGATTCAATTAACCCCTGAGATGCTGATAACAATAACAGGTATATAGTTTAAAGACTTGCGATAGGCTTGGGTGTAAGCTTTTGCTCTTACTCTGAGCTTGATCAAGTCAGTAACTGCTCAAATTCTATCCTCAGGCTTAGGTGTAAGTTTTTGGTCTCATTGTGTACTTAATCTAATTGAGCACGTAGTTGATTTTCCTCTCCTGAAGCTCAACTCTGAGCTTTTGGCAAAAAGATCCAGACCCACTTTCAGTCTACCAACTACCCCAAACTGGGATCTATGTCCTCACCACAAGCCCATATTGGGACTCCTGACTTTGCTCTGGGACCATGCAGATTAACCCACTTCATCACAGATTGCCCTGGGCTGAGATTCTGGACTTCCTCACAGGTTTAGAATTTCAAGGGGTGTGAGTTCTCAGGATCTGTATGTTGGCTCAGGCTTAGGCTCTGAACCTGGAATAGCACATGTGCATGTGTGTGTGGAGGGGGAGTGGGAAGCTTGTTCTTGGCTTGCTCTTCACTCCTTGCTATAGCTGCCTGCTGACTATACATCCTTTCACCCCAGTGCCCCAGATGTTCTTTGCTTTCCTTTTGGGTTTTTCTTGTTTTGAAAGTTATTTCACTCTGACTCCTCATTGGTTCTTTCTCTCCTGTAGTCATTTTGTGGCATTATTTTAATATTGGTTGGAGAGGATTCTCATGGCAACTCTGAGCTTCTCTACTCTACCATATTGGCTCCCCCTGCCCCTGGACTTTAATAATTAGAAGAGAGAGTGAGACTGACAACTTTCCTTGCTTAAATCCAAATCACAAACAAGTCAAGAGTCTACTCCTTGATGTCATTGGTCCTCTCAAAAATGAAGGATGATAACAATAACAGGTGTATAGAAGTATAGCCCATCTTTTGGAATTTTCCCAAAAGGCTTTGAACATAGCAAGGATAGATGAGGACAGAGCAGCTTGAGGAAGAGTAAGCCCACTTTCTAATGTTCCATGAGCTTTGAAAGGAATCAAATTTTACCTGAAGATAAACAACCAAGAGTGTTTTATTTTTCCCCCTCATTTGAAAGATGATTGTGGATAGAACAAGAAAAAAGCAAGTATGGGAGAAGTGTGAAGAGCAAGTAAGGAGTTCCAAAAACTATGGCATATAGTGGATGTGGGGAAAATAGTAAAAGGAAGAACCAGAGTAGCATCTTAACTATAGTCTATATGCTAAATATGGCCATCCCAGATGAACCCCCAAGTATAGACAGACACTGGGTGGTGCTGGTGAGCATGACTGGCTGAGCTGTCAGTCATCTACTCATCCAGAGCCCAACTAGGATTGCTCACACAACCCACTACCCCTCTCTCTCCTTTTGTGGTAGAGGCTTTCTTAGTGATTACTCCCTTTTAAAGAGCAGAATGAACTTTAGGGCAAAGAGTTCAATGTGTGCTAGTAGTATTTGGTTCCTAGAATTGTTCTTTTTCTCCCTCAAATGAATTATCATTTCTTAACGTTTAGTTGCTTGTGCCCACCAACCACAAATCTTACCCTCAAAGAAATACATGTGGTTTAATAGGGATAGACCTCAACATTTTAATCCTCTCTTTTTAGAGTTTTGTCTTTCCCCACTTACCAGACTCACTGGCATCAAACAAGGAAACAGAAATGGCATGAATTTGAGTAACCATCTAGGTTTTAATAAAGAAAATAACTAAAATCATATGATTTTAAGAAATAGTAACTTTAAAAGAGGTCACAATCTTCAGTGACAAGTGGGTAGGGGAGTCAGTAACAAAATTATTGATTTTTCTCCTATCAAGGTCTCCATTAGGGAATACATAAGGGAATGAAATGTATTATAGGTGAGGTCTCTATCTCCTAAAAATACTGGGGTAGGAAGGTGGGAGTTAAATTAAGGAAGTCACCAACAGTTTCATTTTTTTTTTACCTCATTTGGTCACTGGTCAGTTCTGAGAATCTATTCCTGGGTTCTTAGTTCTTGCCTCTGTTCCTGGGCAGCAGTGATGCCCAATGTTGATTCAGTTCAACCTATAATAAGCTTAGAGACTCCAACTCTGGGTACATCTTCTGCCATTCTTCACATGTCTAGCATATATCAAACGTTGATTCCCCTTCTTGCCTTTCAGTGTTTCTCACTAGTTTGCCTTTTTTTTCCTTCCTATTCACAAGCTTCTGACAAAGTTATGTCCCTCTTCCCCCTCAAAAAAGAAAAATAGTGCTTTGAGAAATTTGCTCTCAGGTAGTCTGAAAGTTCTTTAAGCTTAGGGAGTACTAGGAAAGGGGCTTGTCCATTCTTAGAAATCTCTGTTCCTATCACTCCTTCTGTGTTTAATCCCTCTAGAAGGACTTCCGAAAATAGGGAGATATATGTGAATATGCATATATTTGTATATATACATATGCACATGTGCATTATGTATGTACAGATGTGTACATGCATATATACTTATACCTATAGTATACACTAATATAGCATAGTATATTTAAAGTATGGTATTTATAGTATATACTTATATGATATACCATGTTTGCATATAATACATATGTATAGCATATATGTATGCTTATAGAATGGATACTACACATTATACGTAGTATATGCTTATACCTAAAGCAAATACAGTACTCACATAATGTGTGAACGTATACAAAGTATATACTTACATGTATAGTATATAGCATATACTATAGGATGTTGTTAAATATATTTACCCACATATACATATGTAAATGTGTCACATATACACACGTATGTAGCTCAACTTTTAGAAATTTTTCTTAAGAATTTGAACAGAGAGGAAGTAAAAATAGGAGCAGAGCTTTCTGAGAGTACACAAGCTCCTTTTTACTTGCTCTCTAAGCTCAAAAGAAATTTCAGACTTTACCTGAAAGCCAATCATACTTTTTTTAGGGGTGACTAACTTTGAAGGAAATATTGTGTATAGAAAAAAAAAGCAAGTGAAAAACACTGAAAATCAAGTAGGCAGAACCAGACTGGTGCATGCTGGACATGCGAACAATAGCAAAGGATGCAATCAGAGATGGAGCCTCTTAGGTTCTTTGTAGGTCGAATTGAACACCATTGGGTATAACTGCTTCCCAGTTACAGAAACAAAAACTGAGAAACCAGCAAAAGAATCTCAGAGCTGACCAGTGACCAAATAAGATGGAAAAATGAGATTGTTGGTGATTGCCTTGGTTTAACTACCATCTCCCCTCCCTAGTGCTTTCTTAGGGGATGAAGACCTCAACTATAATAAACCCCACTCCACTGGTTTATTCATTCCCTAACAGAAAACTAAGTAGGAGAAAAGTCAGTCACTAGACTCCTGACCTTTTTTTCCATTTGTGCCTATATATTGTGACCTCTTCTAAAATTGCTCTTTCTGTAAAACACCTGAGAGAGACAGACAGAGAGATAAATAGTTAGATTATTTTTTCTTAGGGATCTCAAATATTGAAGAAGGGATTCATGGGTAGGTAAGGGTTAGTATAGAGGGCCTCTGACATGCTTCCAGAAGATATTTTTTATCAGGGGAATGAGAGCTTGAGAGCTTTGTGACTAAGAAGGGAAAGCTGAGTTGAGCAAAAAGAAAATTAAAAAATACTCTTCCTCCACCATCAACTCTAGCATATAAAGAGCCTAGGAGCCAGTTGGGAGGTAAGAATACTTGGTAACTGGGTAGAATAACTATGAGGCAAGATTTACCAGGCCAGTTATGATTACAAGAGAACAAAATATAACTTTTTAACAAGGCATTGCAAAACACACACACACACACACACACATATATATTTACAAAAAAGATATGTGGAGGGCAGCTGGGTAGCTCAGTGGATTGAGAGCCAGGCCTAGAGATAGGAGGTCCTAGGTTCAAATCCGGCCTCAGACACTTCCCAGCTGTGTGACCCTGGGCAAGTCACTTGACCCCCATTGCCTACCCTTACAAATCCTCCACCTTTAAGTCAATACACAGAAGTTAAGGGTTTAAAAATTAAAAAAAAAGATATGTGTATATAATTATACCCACTGAGAAAATAAAAGACAATTTTGAAATAGAAGGTACCAGAAAGTGGGGAAAATAAGAAAGGTCCCATATTGTGCTTGAGCATAGCCTTGAAGGTAACTAGGGCATCTTTGAACCAGAAGTGCTGAAGGACTTTCAGGACACAGAGTACAGTCAACTTAAAACCACAGAGATAAGATATAAATTGGTTGGGAGTTATGGAATTCATAAAGAGGAATAATGTATAATTAGACTGGAAATGTAGCAACTAGGCTTTAAAGAATATAAATGGGAAACAGAGGAGTCTGTATTATCAGTTAGCCATCTAAAACTATAGTCTATTTGAACTCCAATCCATCCTGCATTATAACGAAAAAAGAATGTTAAGGTATAGAAGTTTTGTTCATTCTCATGAATATGGAAGATGCATAATCTTTTCTATGGAGTCTATATACTTATATTCATATGTATATTGTATATGAACATAATATATTTAAGAAAAGAAAATTAAAGATCTTCAAGTTAAAATGACTTCCTTGAGATTGTGCAGATAAAAAGTGGTCAAACCAGGATGGAGAACTAGGTCTTCTTATTCTAAATCCAATATTCTTTTTACTAATCTATATTATCTATCTACCTTAAAAGTCTTCTGCACATGTTAATCATTCTAAATTTAACTAACCAATTCTTCCAATGCTTCCTCATGTTCCATGCTAACAAAATCAAGAGAATTGAGTCAAAATTTCGAGCAGGATATTTATTTATTTTTCATCATAGAAAAGCCCAACTTTATGACCTTAAAATCTGACAGAAAAGATTTCTGATGACAATCAGTAATTTGATTTCTCTTATAGTTAATATTTCTCTTTACCTTAGATACAATGTAGCTCAAAACAGCAAGACCATGACTAAGATTTAGGTGTTCTTAACATTTTTTTGTCATTCTAGTGAAATCTATAGACTCTTCTTAGAATAATGTTTTTAAATTTATAAAATGAAATGCATTAGTTACAAAAGAAATCAATTATATTAACATACACATCATTTTTTAAAAAAAAGTTCACTTACCCAGATCATGAACTACTAATTTAAGTGGCATATATTGATGCTTACAATTCCATTATATCAAAGTTAAAGTAAAAACAGAAGTAATCAGTAAAGGTTATCTATAATGAATCACCATTCAGATCAGGGAAAAATGCATACATACAAAACACTTTCATTCATACATACACACATAAGTATATATTATACAAATATACATACAGACACCATACACACAAACACACACAATGTATATATGCATCAAAGAAATAGACCAGTAGCAGAGGAAATGTTCTGTCAAACACTCCCATTAGGCTATAGACTTCAAGGAAAAGATTACACATCTTCCATATTCAGTTATATGAATCAAAACTCTTATACTATACTCTAACTTTCTTTTTTTCATTAGAAGGCAGGAGGGATTGGGGTTTGTATAGACTACAGTTTAGATGGCTAATTGAAAGTAAGCAGTGGTGAGCTGTTCCCTTGCTACAATATTACCAAGACAATCTTATCTGAGTTTACAGAGTTATTTCCAATTTGTAAATGTTGTATTCATTTCCAGTAGATAAAACATTTTAAAATCCCCAACCTGAATCTGACTAGCTTGTTGTTAGAAGCACTTTCACACATATACACACATCTCCAGTTCCTCACCTCGGTCTCTCTCTCTCCTCCAAACACACACACACACACACACACACTGTTTCTTCAAAGCTATATCCTCCTTTCCTGTTGGGCTTGACTTTGAAAAAAAAAAAAAAAAGGTTTCAGTGTCCAAATCCCTATTATTGGATAAATAAATTGAAGAGTAGCCTATATTTGGATAATCCTTCACTGAGGAAACTGAGGCATTTAATCTTTGTTGGTTAGTCTCCCTTCCCCCATAACATTACTTTATAACTACATCCTGAGAATATCACCTTTGCAAATTCATCTCTTGGCTGAAATATAAGGAACATCTCTGGCTTTGTTTCACTATCATAATAGATGTAAATTAATGTTTTGTCATTGTTTGGTGCTGTAATCATAGAGGCAAGTATTTGTTCCTAACAGCTATCTTGTTTTCAATTTGCAAACCATACTGTGTTTAATCCCATGAGGCAGCCCACAGCACTAGATATGAATTTTAAAAGATAATTAGCCATACACAGGGGATTGCATCTTAGAGGAGAGCGAATACTGACTGTTGCTTGGTCCAGAGGGGTCCATCTGGGGTCCCAGGCTGGTCACAGCTCTGTTCCTAGTTTATAACTGACTTTCCTCGTTGCATTGGTCTGTGTGAAGCATCTTATTTTTTCCTGAAAATTTCAATCATGTCAGTACTAGAAATTGACTTTTTTGTTGTTTGTTGGTCACTATTTTTTCCCTTCCTCCCTGTCCCCCGTATACATCCAGACAATCAAGAGAGTTTTGTTTTGTTTTTAGTGTTATATGATTTTATTTTTGGTAGATAATTCAAAGCACATTTTTTAAAACTTAAAACAATATTGTATCTTGGCTTCTAAAAGAAAAGTATAGGTTCTTGAATGTCAATTATCTGTACATCTCTGTATATATCCAACAAAGGATGATTCTGGCCCCCTAGCAACAAAAATGGGAGGGGAGGTGGTAAGTTTTGGTTTGATGAAAAATTGTCTATTTTTTTCTTAATTCTAGAAGTTTAGGTATCACCTACACTGCTGCTACATCTTTAGGGTTTGGGTAAAAGGCAAAAGTTATAAACTTAAAATCCTGATCTGGAGTTGGCTTTTCACTAATTTGGGTTCACAATGACAGCCTTGGGTATGAAAAATTGGCCTTCATTCACATGGAGGCAGAAAGCATGTTCAAAATCGAAGGCATGTAGTCCTCAGTCTTTTCCTTTTTCTCTTCAGAGTCAAAGAATACTGTCTGATGACTCTAATTATGTGATCACAGGGAAAAAAAGAAAAACAATGTGTATACCAGCAAAAGCAATAGTTCTGTGGTTAGAGGACCTGGATTCAGATACTGCTTTTGCTATTTATTCTCACCATAACCTTTGACATGTTATTCTCTTCCTCTTTTCATGTTGGTTTCCTCATCTATAAAATTAGGCAGTTAGACTTGGGGATCTCCAAGCTCTCATACTATATAGTAAGTACTAAGTTATGTTCCAGTTCTGATCTCTGGGTCTAAGATTCTAAATGTGTTTTCTGCTTAAACATTCTATGTATCTATGCTAGTGATCTATACATTCTTTTCTAGCACATTCTAATACAGGGGTCAGCAACCTTTTTGGCCTTGAGATCCATAAACGCCACATTTTTTAAAATGTAATTTCGTGAGAGCTGTACAGTGCTCACAGTGCACGCTCCTGTAACAGCACCTGAAAAAAAAAATTGACTTTATGGCTCCTGCAGAAAGAGCCATATCTGGCCCTCAAAAGAGCCAGATATGGCTTGAGAGCCATACGTTGCCGACCCCTGCTCTAATAGAATGTTTTTTTTTTTAAACATTCATTTGTGGGGATTACGATGAAGAAATAACTGTTAATTTTTAAAAATAACTGCTTTGTTCATATTTGGTTGTGTTTCTAAAAGCTGAGAGGGAGACAAAAGAGAAATGTTTCTGCCCTCTTAAGGATTCGCTGTGAAGAAACTGCTATAAGAGACTATAGAGCAGCCGGGTGTAACATGAGATAAGATTTATGATTAGAAGACCATCATAGGGAAGAAATGCAGAAGAGTCAAAAACATATTAAACTTTTGTTTTGAAGAGTATTTTTAGGTGAATCACAAGATAGCCTTGTAGATGTGAGAGACATATAAGTTTGATGAACACAGTTTGATTTGAGAGACAGTGTAATATAGTAGACAGAAGACAAACTTTGGAATCAGGAAGTCAGAAGTTCAAGTCTTCTCTCTGACAGATAATTGTGTGATTCCAGGCAAATCATTTAACCTCCCAGTACTACCAGGCAAAACTTTAAGTTACATATAAGTTGTCGATCTCCATTGACAGAGGGAGTATCCACAGAAGGATTTGTCTACATTGATGAAATCTTAGGGGCAGACTCCCTCTGCTCCAACATCATCCCCCCCCCCAAAAAAAAACTTTATTGAAAAGAGGACATAACTTGGATATGACTGTAATTAGTATGGCTCTAATATATATCATGTTTTTAGGTAGAAATGAAAAACTCATTGAAATAATTGCTAATAATAAAGAGCCCATATCATCGGGTAATACAGTAATGTGTGGTTCTTCTATTTTATGACTATTTCCATTAGTTATCCAGAACTGAGGAGCCCATTCATCAACAGATACGTTGATTGATCTTATGGCAAGAATCAAAGACATGCATTAAGCATATTGAGACAAGACTTCAAGCATTATGGAATCCAAATTCCTATGTGGTTAAGGAATCTTCTTTATATCATAAGAAAGTATAGCCATAGAATTTTAAATTCAGCTATTATAAAGGACCTAAAAGTCATCTAATCCAAGTTAGACCTTAAGGTAAAATATAGATTTTGACATCATTGAAAACTGGCCATCTAGCTTCTGCTTTAAGACTGCAGTGCTAGGGGTCCTCCTGCTACATAAAGCAGTTCATTTCACTGGGGAGCAGCTCTGTTCTGGTGAATAGGAAATCTTGCCTCACATTTCATGGAAGTCATAAGATCATAAGACTTTGCATTGTAGAGGATCTTGGAGATAATCAAGGCCAGATTCCTTCTTTTATATTTGATACAACTGTAAAGAGAAGGGGAATAACTTATTTAAGGGTTACAGTTAGTAAATAGCAGTCACAACCTGATCACAAATCCAGTAATCTTCCTCCTGTGATGAAAGTGGTCTCTTTGTAGCTTCCATGGTTCTGAGGAGACATTGATTGGCAACCAAATGACTTTTCTTACAACCCCAAATCTACCCTAAAGAGAAATAGGGGCAGGCTCCATGCAGGAAGTACTATCTAGGCATCAGTTTCTTTAAATGTCTAGAGTGGAATGCAGAGATGTAGTACCTCTGTGCTGTTATGTCACCACGTGCTATAGGGCAGGTAACCAAAACTTCAAATGACTTTAAGCCACAAAAAAGAGATATGCTTCCTGTCACTCATATCTTCCCCTCCTCTATCCCTGGTAACTTTTTACATAGTTCACATTGAACATATAAGGAAAGTCCCCTTACCAGCAGAATATATTTAAAGGAAACTAAGCACTCTTTCTGCTGTAGAGCTTAAAGTACCCCTTACTTGTGGCCATAAAGAACAATGGGGTTTCATTTTATTTTAATGGATGAAAAGTTGAGGTTATTCTAAAGGCTGGTTTTCTTGTTCTTTAAAAAATTAACTTATGGTTTTATTTCATTCTCCTGCCTCCCAGGAAAAAGTGATATGGACAAATAGATCCTATGTAAAATTGCCGTGTGACGAACAGTTGAAGGAAGTGGAAATGGCTAGCCAAGAAAAAGTGGTTAAAAGTATTGCTAGTTCCTATTTCTATAGGACTTTAAGGTTTACAAAGTACTTTAGATATATATTTTGCAGCAGATCTTACAAGACAAACTGGAAAAAGGATTGAGTCCTTCATTAAGAATCAGAAGGACCAATTTGGCTACCCATCTTTGTCACTTAATAACCATGTATCCATGGAAAGCCTGGCCTTTCAATTTGTTTCTTCATTCATAAAATGAGAATTATAATATCTATATTACTTAGCTAACAGGGTTGTTATGAGACTCAAATGCCATAGTATAAGTTAAAGCAATGTACAAACAAAACAACTTTGTAATTTTCTATTAATGACATTGCATTATGTAATTATTTTTGATGGAGTGGAGATCTTTTAAAATATAACAACTTTTTGTAATAAAAAAAAAAGTGTTGTTATGTCAGATTCCTTTTTGTGAATTCACTGAAAAGTCTCCAGTGCAACAGAGGATAATTGAGATTACATGTATTTTGTTTTGCCTTTCTTTGAATCCCCAACCCTGAGCACCATGCTTGGCACATAATAGGCATTTAATAAATATTGATTAATTCATTGACTTATTCCAACAGGGATTTAATTTCTTCCACTGGATCTATATATTTTGAAAGCATTTTGTTCCATGTAGTTTGGAGATTATGAATATTAGGTATGGAACTATTTATCAAAACATCTGTAAAATTTTTATGAATCAATGCAATGTCTGAGCAATTGTGGGCAATGGTTTTGTCTGTAAGGATGTTTTGGTTTGAGCATAGTTTATTTGTTTGATTCTCAAGAATATTTTGTGGATTGAATTTGTAACTTGGGAATTTGTCATCTTTATTTATAAAGGAGAGTGAGCTTCTGGTGTGTATTTCTAAGCAACTGATGTATTCTAAGTTTCTTACAACTTGCAGTCACACATTACAGTTTCAACAACTACACTGCATAATGTGCCTCAGACAATGAAGGTTTAGGCTTCTTAAATGTAACCTTTCTGGAATTTTGGGTATAGCAGTGACCTAATCATGAATAGCTATCAGAAATCCATCTATTTCTCAAAAAAAAATCCCATGATCCCCAATCATTTGTTCATCTTTTTCCTTGTCTACATAATGTTGATTGAGTTCATCATGTATTACTATCATCCAAGGAGTGACTATTGATTCCCTTCTTGAATTTTAGCTGTTTCAAAGATAATTTCAGCTAAAACAAAATCACTTTCTATAACATTCAAAAAGCCTATTTGTGCATACCTGTAATCAATCCTTTAGCATTGCTTTGGGAAGTGAAATCTCTTTGTTCCAAAGGTATTTCCATTAATTTTTAACCTGTTTATGGTTTTCTCTGAAAACATCCATCAATTTACTTCCTATTCTTTTTGTCAAAGAAGCACTAAACTTCCTATAGGTCTATGGGTTGATAAGTCCTGCATTTTATTAAAATCACTTGACTTTTTATTTGTACAACTTTTATATTTATATATTTATATTTATTGTAATTAATTTTTGTTATGATAAATTATGAGTGCATTATCAAATTATTTCTGTCTTCAGTTTATTTTCTATGTCCTGCTTATTATTATTACTATTATTACTTTAACACCATCAGAACTAAATCACTTGCATGAGGTAGGGCGATGCTACTTCTATTTTGTTCCAGTTTAATCTTGCCTTCTTGTGACAAAAGAAGATAAAGATTTGCTATTTGCTCAGTTCTCCTTCTTATTAAATTAATCACCAGAATGGTTTCAAGTAGACTTGTCTTACAACTTACTATGCTGATTCTTCTACTTGTTTGATTTTTAAGAATGACAAGATCTCTATAAAAATGATGCCAACTCAATCAGAAGTATTGCCAAAATCCAAAATCAAATAGAACAGTATTCAAGGTTCCTACCAGACTTTCATAAAGGTCTTGTGGTACATATTGGATATATATAAAACATTACTACTCATATCATTCATAAAGAGTGATATATAAATGCCAGTTATTGCTAATATTCCAAATTTCCAGATGAGGAAACTGAAGCTCAGATGATTTAAACAATTTGTCCAAGTTCACATAGCTATTAAGAGTACAAGGGAAGACTCAAGCTTAATTTTTCCTAACTCCAAGTATAGGACTTTTTCCATTTTGTCATACAATTTCATAAGTAAGCTAGAAAGCTATAAGAGGGAGAATGTTTAATATATATAAAGACCAAATATGTGTATTAACATGATGTATATATATATATATATTTATACATTTATATGTGTATATGTATATACACACAGAGATACATACATATATTACATTCTATTAGAATATAAGCCACATGAAGTCAGGGACGACAATTTATCTAAATTGCCTGTTAAACCTTAGAGTCTAAAGTAGTATATTAGATGTATTAAGTACTTCATAAATTTTTATTGATTTCTTAAGAAAGTGATTACTGTTGTGGAATAGTAGATAATAAAGATAGAAATGTAAAATCATATGATCAAAGATTCAGAACTAGAAGGGATCTTTGAGACTGTCTATTTTAATCTCCTAATTTTAGATGAGGAAACAGAATTAAAGGGGCTAACTGGCTTTTGAAAATTTGAAAGAAGAGAATGAGAGCCATAAAGCTTAAACTTTATTCTATGAGCAATGAGAAGTCATTGGAGCTTTCTTAACAGGAAAGTGACACAATAAAATTAGTCCATTAGGAAGATTAATTTTATGCTTGGTTAATGGATGGATTGGAGAATAGAGAAAGGAGAAAGGAAGCCAGTTCTATGAGTACAACTAATCTACTCCAGAAATTTTGGGATAGATCAGTGGCAATGATATTTTTAAAGGAAGCAAGATGAATGCAAGTGAAAAGATTATGAATAACAATTTTTCTCTCCCAGGGAGAAAAAAGGTAATCCTTTAAATGAAACAAGTACTTATTTTCTTTCTCCTATAGTTGACACCATTCAATAAATAGTTGTTAACTTGAATTTTCATAGATCAATGCAATTGATCTTGTAGAAAAGAATGTAATAATATAACTTACTCTGAGTCTTTCAAAATCTGACACTTATCTTCCTATTTCTAAAATAGGCCATAATATCATGTACCTTTAGTGGTGTGACTAAAGAGGTAGATGATATATCTTCTATGCATTGAAGTTCTATTGAATTTAAGTTCAGTTTTGGTCCTTTTGAGTTTGAAGTGCCAGAAAAATATTTATGTAGAGATAACCAGGAATATCTAAGGCTGGACCTCAAGAAGGAATAAATAAGGACAATTATTGAATATTTGTGCAGCCACTGTGCTAAGTACTGATAATAAAAAGAAAATCAGGCAAGCAGCTGGCATTCTTATGGGGGAAGATACCACATAAAAGTGAATTAGAGAGTGGCAGTGTCTGGCACATAATAAGTGCTTAACAAAAGCTTATTGTTGATAATGATGGTAGTGGTTGGGGGTGATGATGATGATGATACTAGAGATAATAATGATGTGAGAATGAGGAAAAGGATATGATGGAGCCAAGGCAGGAGAGAGGGAGAGATAAATGATGAATCAACATATTTGATAGATTTAACTATACACACACATACACACACACACACACACACAATTATACATAAAATTTGTTGTAAAGAAATGAAAATTGAAGACACAAAAATAAATAAATAAGGAAGAAAATTTAGAAAAATTTAAAAGGACTGAAATTTGAGAAATTATAGTAATTTTGGGAATGGGAACAGGAATAAGAACCAGGAAGGAAAACAAGACCATTGGATTTGACAATGTAGTTATCATTACTGGTATTCTAAGTAATGGTTTCAAGAGTTATTTCAAATGGTTATGGGTTAAAGTGAAAAAGAATCAGAGCCAGGTAGTATGGACTGACAAGAAAAAGGATCTCTAAGAGGTACAAATATTAAAGGAATTTTTTTCTGTTGTTTGGGTTTGTTTTTATTTTTGTTTTCATTTTAAGGGAGATGAGTATGTATATAAAGGGAAAGAAAGGCAGAAATTTTCTTCTTCCTAAGGAAAATTCAGTTGATTAGGGTTGAGAATGAGGCTCAGAGGACAGTCTGTCCAGGCCAATTGAGCAACATCTAAGATAATGCTGGAGAAAATGGTTAGTAAAGACCATGGCCATAGAATGGGAGAAGTCTGGGGCTTTGTGCCCCCATTTGGTTCAAGATTGATAGAGAACTGAGAAATATAGGCGATATGGGCCAAGAGTTTGGAAACCTGGGACAAATTTAGTTGCTCTGCCATAGTAAGAGATCAGAATGGGAAAGAATGGAGTCAATGGCATAGGTGGAAGGTTAGTGCTAGAATACAAGGGGACATTTCTTTAAGCTACTTTGGGAAAGAGTAATGGATACACAGACATATGAAAAGATTTTGAGTTGGAGACAAGTAATGTTAATGGATTTCATTTCCAATGGTCTTAATCTTATTAATTAGATTAATTAGATAAAGAGAAGGGGTGGGCGTTGTTGAGTTGGATATAAGAGTATCAAAGACTTATAGTGAGCATAA
Source organism: Gracilinanus agilis (assembly GCF_016433145.1). Lineage (NCBI taxonomy): Eukaryota > Metazoa > Chordata > Mammalia > Didelphimorphia > Didelphidae > Gracilinanus > Gracilinanus agilis. The sequence continues at coordinate 412,160,874 of NC_058131.1, forward strand.
AGGTCTAAAGAGCTCCAATAAAAGGTTATGTGGAGAATTATTCTAGGTAGTGAACAAAATAACTGTGGAGTAAGAATAGGAACCAAATGAGTTTAAACAATATGAATCTGTGGTAGACCTGGTCAGCCTAGTTAATTGTTTTTCTCCAGTGGTGTCCATCAGACTAGGAATAGGTTTAGATAAGTAGATTTGGGGTGATATGGAACAAGAGATTGATGCAATGGATGTGTTGGAAAATTGGGGAGGAAAAAGTCCAGAGAAATAAACAAGGTTTTATTGATTGGAAAGGGAAATCAGAAGAAAGCCAAAGAAGAATTAGCAAGTACTGAAAGGGCAGAGGTCATGGTGAGGGTGAAGAGACTGAGATGGTTGGGAGAGGTAAAAGTTAAGGAGTTTGTGGTCAGATTGGTAAAAAGTATAATTCATGGTTTTGAAAGTAGAGAAGAACTGTCAAGATGGATGAATATAAGTCAGCAAGAGGACAACTTGGAATTAGGTGAATTCTTGCTATGATAAAAGCAATTGACTGAAATTCCCTTTAAACCAATATTCATCATCATTGAATTATCCTATAGTAACCATTCACTTTTTATTACTTAAAAATTTCTGACCTACATAATAGATTAAATTGCCAAAGTTTAACTCTAGTTCCTCCTAAATAATCTATTTCTCCATTTGTTTATTTGACACAGTTCTTCTATGGTCAAGGTAGGTGCTGAGGACATAGCAACAAAAATAACACACTCAATTCCCTCAAGAAGCAGAATACTGGACCTGTTGTCAGGAAAACCCAAGTTCAAATCTAACCTCATACAATTCCCAGACCTTGGGAAAATCATTAACCACTGCATTCCTCAGTTTCCTCATCTGTAAAATGGAGATTATAATAACACTTACTTCCCAAACTTGTTGTGATGATAAAAGAAGATAATACCTGTAAAGCACTTCATGAAAATAAAAGCACTGTATCTGTGTTAGCTATTATTACTGCTATGTTCTATTGTGGGCTCAGTAGATAGAGCAACCAGCCTAGCATCAGGAAGATTTGAATTCAAGTCTGGCCTCAGATATTTACTGGATGTGTGACCCTGGGCAAATCACTTAACCTTGTTTACCTCAGGTTCCTCATTTGCAAAATGAGCTGGAGAAGGAAATAGAAATCAACTCCTGCATCTTTGCCAAGAATCCCAAATGGGATTACAAAGAGTCAAACACAAAGACAAAAAGTCAGACACAAAGAAATGACTTATGTTCTATTACATTGAAATGTGTGCTCAAATATACATATGTATATACAAAACATATAAATATCATTCATTTATATGAATTCCATATGTATACACACATGTACCCACATATAAAATAGATACATGTGTTTGTGTAAATATGAAAACATATGTATAGGTACAAATATACATACACACATGCAGTAATTGAGGAATGATAGGACTCTCAACTATAGGAATCTGAGTAGTTGGTCTTGCATTGAAATTTGAAGAAAGGTAAGGAAGGAGGGGAGGGCATTCCATGCAGAGAGGATAATCTATGCAAAAAGGTCTGAAAGAGGGCCAGTGTCCATACTGTGTGTGGGGAATAGAAAGCAGGCTAGTTTGACTGGAATAGAGGATGAATTGAAGTAGCCCCCAATGATGTACTTCACTGGATATTTGTTAGAAGTAGTCTTTGGCAATTAATAATATGCTTCATTGTGATTTTATGTTTATTGTTATCTGAACACTTCTATGGCTATTTAACTTTTCAGTTATTTATTCTATCTTCCCAATCAAATTGGTCAGGAGTCTCCATAGTACCTAGGGTAGACATTTGATAAGTATTTACTGATTTGAATTTATTTGATTATCAAAAGCACCATTAACTTGCTGGCTATGAATATGATGGTACACAGTGAAAGAGTAACATTAGTAACCTGGGATGATAAAAAGAAAACTGGCCTGAGAATCACCAAGCAAGGGCTCTAATCTTGGAACTGCCACCAATTCTGTGACCTTGAAGTCACTGCCTTTCTCTCAACTTTAATGCCTTTTCTTATAACATGCAAGAATTGGTCTATATCAATGATGGGCAAACTATGGCCCGCAGGCCAGATGGGACCCCCTGAAATGTTCTATCCAGCTCCCGCGACATTATCCCTAATCTGGCAAATACAATGAGTAGGATACAATACCATGAAACTTTGAAAGAGTTGCCTTAGAAACAGACTGACAGATGATCATTTCCTTTCCATTGGCCCCCTCTTTTAAAAGTTTTCCCATCACTGGTCTAGATGATCTCTCTGAAAGTTGATCTACTGGATTTAGAGATGAAAATAACACAAAAGATAATTTTGTCCAACATATGCATCTTACAGGTGAGGAAACTAAAAGGCAGAAAAATATAAGAAAAATATTTATCTAGGGATTTGACCTTTAAAGTCAGGGGTGTCAAGGAAAATATTTAATAACCAGGTCCCTGAAAATACACAACACACTTTTTAGTTAAACTACATTAATAACATTTCCCCCATCAGTTTCCTGAGTCAAAACAGTCAACAAAACAATAAATCAAACTTTTACTTATAGATTTTTATTGATTTCTGAGGTCTAAATGATATAATTAAAAGCTAACTTCAATTTAAAGACAACTAATCCCAACACTATACAAATTATTTGACAAAATAAGCAAAGAAGGAGTCCTACCAAATTCCTTTTATTACACAAATATGGTACTGATTTCAAAGCCAGGCAGACCAAATCTCAAGAAAGAAAACTACAGACCAATCTCCTTAATGAATATAGATGCAAAAATCTTAAATAGAATACTAGCAAAAAGACTCCAGCAAGTGATCATGAGGATTATTCATTATGATCATGTGGGATTTATACCAGGAATGCAGGGCTGGTTTAATATTAGGAAAACCATCCACATAATTGTCTATATCAATAAGCAAACCAACAGAAATCACATGATTATTTCAATATAAACAGAAAAAGGCTTTAACAAATACAACACCCATTCATATTGAAAACACTAGAAAGGATAGGAATAGAAGAGCCATTCCTTAAAATAATAAACAATATATATTTAAAACCATCAGCAAATATCATCTGCAATGGAGGCAAGTTAGAAGCCTTCCCAAAAAGATCAGGCATGAAGGAAGGATGCCCATTATCACCTCTCTTATTCAATATTGTATTAGAAATGTTAGCAGTAGCAATTAGAGAAGAAAAAGAAACCGAAAGGATTAAAGTAGGCAGTGAGGAGACTATACTATCACTTTTTGCAGATGAAATGATGGTTTACTTAAAGAACCCCAGAAAATAAACTAAAAGGCTAGTGGAAATAATCAACAACTTTAGCAAAGTTGTAGGGTACAAAATAAATGCACATGTCATCAGCATTTCTATATATTTACAACAAAACTCAGCAGCACGAGTTAGAAAGAGAAACTCCATTTAAAATCACCCCAGACCAGTGATGGGCAAATTTATTTAAATTTTAAATTTAAATTTAAAGAGGGGGCCAAAGGAAAGGAAATGCTCATCTGCAAGTCTGTTTCTAAGGCAACTCTTTCGAAGTTTCATTGTATTGTATCCTACTCATTGTATTTGTCAGAATGATGTCACCCTGGGGTTGCATCTGGCCCTGCCCCCCAGCCGTAGTTTGCCCATTACTGCCCTAGACAATATAAAATATCTAGGAATCTATCTGCCAAAACAAACACAGGAATTATATGAACACAACTACAAAACACTTTTCACACAATTAAAACTAGATCTAAATAATTGGAAAAACATTAACTGCTCCTGGTTAGAACAAACTAATATAATAAAAATGACAATCCTACCCAAATTAATATACTTTTTCAGTGCCACACCAAAAAAACTTTTTCATGGAATTAGAAAAAAATATAACAAAGTTCATCTGGAAGAACAAAGGATCAAGAATATCAAGGGAAATAATGAAAAAAAATTTGTGAAGGATAGGGGCCCTAGCAGCACCAGATCTTAAACTGTACTATAAAGCAGTGGTCATCAAAACAATATGGTACTGGCTTAAAGATAGAAGGAGATCAATGGAATAGACTAGGGGTAAATGACCTTAGTAAGCTAGCGTTCAATAAACCCAAAGACTCCAGCTTTTGGGACAAGAACTCACTATTTGACAAAAACTGCTGGGAAAATTGGAAAACAGTATGGGGAAAATTAGGTTTAGCTCAACATCTTACACCCTATACCAAGATAAATTCAAAATGGGCAAATGTCTTAAATATAAAGAGTGAAATCGTAAATAAACTAGGTGAACAAAGATTAGTAAACCTGTCATATCTGTGGGGAAGGAAGAAATTTAAGACCAAGCAAGAGATAGAAAACATTGTGAAATGTAAAATGAATGACTTTGATTATATCAACTTAAAAAGTTTTTGTACAAACAAAAGCAATGCAGCCAAAATTAGAAGAAAAGCAACAAACTAGGAGAACATTTTTATTACAAAACTCTCTGAAAAATGTTCAATTTCCCAAATATATAAGGAAATAAGTAAAATCTACAAAAATATTAAGCCATTCTCCAATTGACAAATGGTCAAGGGACACAAATAGGCAGTTTTCACAGGATGAAATCAAAACTATCAATAAGCACATGAAAAAATGTCCTAAATTCTTCCTGATTAGAGAAATGCAAATTAAAACAACTCTGAGGTACCACCTCTCACCTAACAGATTGGCCAATATGACAGCAAAGGAAAGTGATAAATGTTGGAGGGAATGTGGCAAAACTGGGATACTAATACACTGCTAGTGGACTTGTGAATTGGTCTAGCCATTCTGGAGGGCAATTTGGAACTATACACAAAGGGATTTAAAAGAATGCCTGCCATTTGATCCAGCCATACCACTGCTGAGTTTGTACTCCAAGGAGATAATAAGGAAAAAGACTTGTACAAAAATATTTATAGCCACTCCCTTTGTGGTGGCAAAAAAATTGGAAAATGAGGGGGTGTCCATTGATTAGGGAATGGCTGAATAAATTGTGGTATATGTAGGTGATGGAATATTATTGTGCTGAAAGGAATAAAGAAATGGAGGAATTCCATGTGAACTGGAATGACCTCCAGGAATTGATGCAGAATGAAAGGAACAGAACCAGGAGAACATTGTACACAGAGACTGATATACTGGCACAATTGAATGCAATGGACTTTTCTACTAGCAGCAATGCAATGATCCAGGACAATCCAGAGGAACTTATGAGAATGACTGCTATCTAGATCCAGAGAAAGGTCTATAGAACCAGAAATGCATTAGAAAAATATATGATCGACCATGTAGTATGATAGATATATGATTAGGGTTTTGACGTTAAAGAATTGTTCTACTGCAAATATGAATAACATGGAAATAGGTTTTGAATGATGATACATGTATAACCCAGTGGAACTGCTTGTCAGCTTTGAGAGAGGGGAGGAGAAAGTTGGGGGGGGGGGAATCATGAATCATGTAACCATGGAAAAATATTCTAAATAAAAATTTTAAAAAAGCTAACTTCAACATACCCATGATTACAGTTTTAAAATTCATTGAATGTATGACTGACGAATAATTAGAATATAATTAAATCCTATAATAATCATTTTCCCGATGAGGAAGTTAAAGCACAAATGATTATAAACCATCTAGATCTGGATCCAGAGTTTTAGACTCCGAATCTACTATTGTTTCCACTATAATTCACTACCTTTTCTCTATCACATTTATGTTTTTCATATTCTCAATTCTGTGATTCTAACATATCCAAAGGAGTCTGGTATCTCCAAAAGTGCTTTAGAGGTAGTGACATTGAGACACACCAGCAAACTGTGAGAAACACAAATTGGTTTTGATTCTTTCTAACCCATTGCCTTTGAACATGTTGGAGAGAGAGGAAGCTTGAGTGAAGATAAAGGAATTTCAGAACTGCTATATCAGTGGTCAAGATGTTTGTTAGTGTGTCCCTGATCTCAAGGACCTTTCAATAAAGAACCATAATAGAACCATAATTAATGGTAATTTATAGGGTGTGTAGAATAGGTAGAGGAAAGATCTTATTGGAGATTTCCTGGACAACCCAGAAAATCCTTTGTTTCAGCATTTGGTATTGACAGTCTTTTTTTTTTCCTTTTAGATTCTATTTTCATAGTCATTTTCCTGCCTTAGTCAATGTAATATTTTGGCTATAACTAAATCTTGCTATTTAATCTTATGTGTAAGCATGTTTTATATATTATGTATGTACTTGCACCCAATACTTTAAAGTTTTCAAGGCACTTAACACATATTAACTCATCTGAGCCTCACAACAACTCTGAGAGATAGGTGCTATAATTGTACAAACTTTGTGAGATAATATTCCCTACTACGAGTTGCAGAAAAGTTGTGACTTGTTTAGGGTCACAGACCTAACTGAGGGAAGATTGAAATAAGATCTTAACTCTAAGCCCTATATTCTATCCACTGTACCATACATATTTAATTTCATTTAATTAAGGAATATAGTCATATGACTATTAAATTAGATTATACTAGATACTGATGTAGTGCATCTCCTAAGAAAATTTGAATACAATTTGATCATTGATCATTTGATTATTGATCAAGCTTCAGAACCTCACCATGTCTTATTGTCTTACTAGGAGATTTGTCTAGTAAGTTTGTTGTGGGTCTAATCATGGCATACTATAGAATATCCAGAATTTAGAAGTAGATATATAGGTCCTTAGAGATGATCTAATTCAACTCCTTTGTTTTCCTTTATTTTTCATATGGGAAAACTGAGACCCAAATGGAGAAGAAATAATATTACTTGCTCCAAATCTCATGGCTAGTATATAATAGGGTTTTTTGTTTTTTTTTTTAACTTGAGTCCTCAGATTCCAAATCCTGATCTCTTCTCACTATGCAAAGCTGTCTCTCCTTTGAAGGAGGGCAGGAAACTTGGGAAATAAAGAACACCAAGTATGTATTTTATTTTGTAACTGCAATTATGAGAAAAAAATTAGCATGAAAGAAAGAGAAATGAAAACAGGCCGTCAAAGACGACATCCGCTCTCATTTCAATTTCCTGGAAGCAAAGTGTGGTTGGGCAGATGGTGCTCTTTTGTTTTACTAAACTCAATGATCAGATGAAAACATGCCCCACCATATAAAGGAGAGCGGGATGGGAAAGGGTCGTTTCTCTATGCATTCACTACTTTCCACACTTGTGGGATCTGATCTTTTTCTTAGTTGTAGTTTGCGTCTATTTGCTCTGTTTAATGGGCATCTCTTACACCCCTTCCTTATCCAGCTGGTCTGAGTCTCTTTTAATTAGTATTCAAGCTTCTGTTCTAGTTACTGTACTCTTCTTATTTGATTTAATAATAATAACAATAGCTCCTTTTGGTATATAGCATTTTAGAGTGCTTTCCAATATATTATTGATTTAATCCATACAACATGTCTGTGACATAGGCAGGAAAAACATGATTATCCCCATTTTTTCAGATGAGAGTCAGAGAGGGATGGTAGACTCTCTAAGCTGAAAGAGACCATAAAGGCTCTCTACTCCAACAAGTATTTGACCACTGCATTAGCCCTGGTTCCCATGCAAGCATTCACTCTAACATTATAAGACAGACTTGATTTCAGCTCACAGAAAATTTAGAACACAAAATAATGACATCTAAGTCCTCAAACAGTCGATTACTCCCCTGGGGACCTCAGTATTCATTTAGATTTGTAGTACTACTCTGTACCTGAATCCAAATCATTATAAATACCATGACTCAATAAATCATTGTCAGCATAGTGTCAACGAGCCAATGAGGACCCAGAACATTCAAATCCCATCAAGGAGACGTCATCCAATTCTGAAAATTGACTTCAGTAGGAAATATCTTCAAAGACCTCCTTTCTTCAACACTTTCAATCTTGATCAGACACAACTATCCCTCATCCTGTTCATATCCTCTACACTTAAAATGTGGAGTCCAGACCTGATTATAGTACTGCAGATGTAACCTGATCACGGCAGAACAGATGAAACTATTGCCTCCTTCATCCTGGATACTCTGTGTCCTGATGTAGCATAGGATAGCAATTTTTATGTCTCTTTGCTGAATCATACCAAACTTAGGGTTCACTATGAGTGCTATTTCTTTTTCATTGGAATTTATTTCAATTTGTACTGACCCAGGCAATATTTATGAATAGCCAAGTAGTAGATAGAGATCCTAACCTAAAGTCAGGAAACTTGAGTTCAAACCTGGCCTCAGTAACTTACACATACTGGGCAAGTCATTTAGTTCTGTTTGTCTCATCTGTAAAATGATCTGAAGAAAGACGTGGCAAATTAGTCAACTATCTTTGTCCAAAAAACAAAACAAAAAAAAAAAAACAAATAGGATCATAAATAGTCTGAAATGACTGAACAAATACAGGTAGTCTTTGTAGAGCTGATTTTTGGAACCCACTTTTAGAATCCATTTGTGATTATCAAGTTTTATGCTAGTTAGTCAAACTGCATGTTCTAGCCTACAGGAGAGAATTATCTTTCCTTTCTATATAAAAAAAAGATGATATAATGTAGTGGCAAGAGTACTGAATTTGGAATCAGAGAATCTGGATGGAAATCCCAGCTCTGCTGAGGATGAACCATGAGACCTTGGGCAAATTAATCAGTTAACTAGTCAATAAGCATGTACTAAGCATTTATTCTATGCTGAGCACTGTGCTAAGTACTGGGGATACAAAAAAATTGATTATCCCTGCCTTCTAGGCCTTAGTTTTTCTTTATTTGGGGGTAAGGGGATGGAAGTTCGATTATGTAGAATTGTTCACAGTTTGTTTCATTCTCATAGTTAAGAAAGAGTTTATTTCTCTTTCTAAGTTAGTGATAAAAATGTCTAATAAAGGACCAAAGAGAGATCCCTATGGCATAACACTGGAGACCTCTGTCCTAGTTAGTGTCAATAAATTTCCAACCTTTTCCTATGTCTACTAATTCTACTAATTGTACAGAATTAAATTCTACTAATTTAAAGAATTTACTATTATCTGTCTCAGATTTCTTCAATTCCTTCCCAAGCATAACAAGAGAGAATGTGCCAAATAGAGTGGTTTTTCCAATATAAAAGGGCTGATAAGTTGTTGAAACAAGTTAGAAGCTAGGTCAGAAGGTCTTAATAAAAAGTAGTTTAATAAAACTGGATTCCAAAGACCTGGACTCCATTTGGAGTCCATTTGAAAACTATGTGCCTTTGCACAACTTAAACATCCTTTTTAAACCTCAGTTTCCTCAATTTAAAATGAGGATTTTGATCTAGACAATCCTTAAGGTCTCTTTCAACTCTTGAACACTATGATCCCTGATTTGTAGGTCATCCTTTTTCTTAGCATAATATAACCAATATGAATTTTTACTTGTAAGAATGAGACCATTGGGTGAATTAAGGAAGGAAAGAGGACATTATTAGACTGTGAGAAATGTTGCTCTGGTATAGAGATAATATTGTTGGATAACATAGTTTATTAGAAAATCTATCCTTATGTTACCCATATGTTATGGATATGATATGTTATGATGTCTATCCACATCCAGATTTTAGAATATCAGGAATGTCATTTTCTTATAGAGGCAGCATTATTGGATAGCACAATTTATTAGAATCTATCCTTATGTTGAATTCAAATCTGTATCACTGTAACTTCCACCCATTGTCTTCACCCCTCCCTCCTCTAATACACATCAATACCTTGAATTTTACCCCTGGGATTCTGGGATCTAAAAGTTAAGTTTTTGTCTCATCTTGCCTGGAAACAGGCCTCCCCACCATATCCTGTCATCTACACCATGACACTAGAGAAGTCTCCTTTCATTTTTCTAGTTCCATGCTCACCTTAGTGTGTCATCTTTTTCCATTTCTTCCCATTAGAATATAAGTTCCTTTAGAGTAAGGATTGTCTTGTTTTCTTATATCTGTAGCCCAACACTTAGCACAGAGCCTTGCCACCTTGGCAGGCACTTAGGAAATACTGTGTCTGTCTGTCTGTTTATCTCTCTCTCTCTTTCTCCCTCCCTCACTCTTCCCTCTCTCCCTTTACTTCCCACTCTCTCTCACCTTCCCTCCATTCCTCCCTTCCCCTTCTCCCTTTTCCCTAGTTCTATCTTCTGAAGCTACCCAAAGCACTACTAATTTCCCTTCCAAATATATAACCTTAAAATACTTAATGAGAGAGAACCTTTCTCCCCTTTAGCCTTTTCTTTTCAACCCTCAACATGCCCTCTACCTTCAACTGTTAATCTGATGATTTCAGTACTTTAATTCTATCTGTCCTAATCTTTAAATAGTCTACCTTCTCACATCTCCTTAGATGGCTAAGTCTCAACAGATTTACTCTTCAGTATCCATCTTCCAAACTTCTTGCATAATGCTGCTAGAACCACCCACCCTTGGTAATGTCCTCATTGATGCAGCTTTGGAAGGGAGAAAAGGAAAAGGGGGGAAGCAAGCCCCCACACTCCCAAAAGGAAGGAATATGTCAATTGTACCCACTCATGTCATCTTTGCTTGGTGACAGGCAGGAAAACACTGGCTCACAGTGGGTCTATACTCCAGAAGGGAGACCACCCACACTCTCTCAGAAGAAAGTAGAGAAAATTGGTACTCAGAACAAGATAGAATAAGTCAGTTAATGATTGAGGAGTTTTAAGGAAGGAATAGAATGGAAAAGTGGGCAAAGTATTGCTCCTGGGACCAGGAGTCTCAAATTTATACTCCATTGCTTAACAATGCTGTGACCATTCTGGCAAGTTATTTCAAATACTCTCTGAGCCTCAGCTTTGTCTTCTGTAAAATGAGGTAATAATAATTTGAACCACTTCTTTTATAGGAGGATCAAATGAAATAATATAAATTAAGTGCCTTGGGAAGCTTAATGTAAATGAAGGGTTTTTTTAAAAATTATTTTTATCATTATTCCTGGATCCATTGGGACAACAAAGGAGAACAACTGGAGCTAGAAAGCTAAAATGTGATGATGATGAAGATAATGATGACCAAGAAAATAATGAAGAGGAGGAAAAGGAATAAGTCCTTTTATAAGGCCTTGTATTTGTTAGGAACTTTGCTGGGCACGTTTTACTTAATATTATCTTATTTAATGAGGATAATATTGATACTGAAAACAATAAAAACTTCTTGCATTTATGGGAACAGTAACTTGACCTGTGATTTCATTGACAGAGGGAACTCCTATGTGCAATTTATAATCTTAGAAAGTAGCCTAGAGCACTGAGAAGTTAAGATACTTGTCTAGGGTCACATAGTTATTATGTGTCAAGAGGTAAGACTCAAACTCAGGTTTTCCCAGGTTCCTAGGCTGCTCTGTCTGTTAGGCCAAGCTGACATTTATTTATAAACTTTATTGTTACAAATCTCCTCAGTTTGACCTTCATCTCAACTCTGAGTTAGGTAGTGAATTTGTGATTGTCTCCATTGTAGAGACAGAGAAATTGAAGCTAAAATTCACATAAACTTATTTTAAGAGTTTTTTTGGAAAATGTCCAAAACACTTTGTTAATTGCCCAGTTTTGCTTGAAGGTCACTCTTGACCTAGAATATTACCCCTGGAGTGAGAACTTGAATTCAAATCTATATTCAGGCATTTAGCTATGTGATCCTAGGCAGGTCTCTTAACCTCTGTCTGTCTCAGTTTCCTCATTTGTAAAATGGAGATCACAAGAGTTCCTATCTCCCAGAGTTACTATGAGGTTAAAATACAATAACATTTAAAGTTCTTTCAAAATCTTAAAGCACTGTATGAATGCCTGCTATTAAAACTCTTTACCATAATAGAGAAATCAGGTATCTGATTTGTGGAAGATGAGGAAGATAATAATAAAGATCACTCACATTTCTATAGCATTTTAAATTTTGCTCATTGCCTGTACATTTATTCTTATTATATTTCATTTTATTCGTTCAGCCTATTATTCTAGCCTGCAATCAAGAGTTCTCTTTCCTCTTTGTCCAAATGAGAGGCTCAATGTAGGGCAATGGAAAGAACATCCTGAGGATATAAATATCATAAAACACTTATCTTTGTTTTACAAGAAAGTGTGTTTGGGAGAAAAGAAGCATAAAACTAGTAAACTGGCAGAAACAGGACATGAACTTGGGCCCTCTGATTATAAAAATTTACTGAAGTATAGTTGATTCTGCCCCAACCAAAAACTGGAAAAAAAAATCAGGTTACTTGAAACAAAAAAGAAAGATCAATGGGACATTTTTCTATTTTCTTTAAATTGGTCCCATACTTCTCCATGAACAGAAGAATAGTGCATAAAGGAGTTTGAAAGGACCTTTATCATAAAACAATAATAACTATGGCACTCTGGACACATGGCTGTCATCCTTTTCATTTTATATCTCTGTGGAGCACTTCCCTCTATCATGGTGAAGCTATCTATCCAAAAGAATTCCTCACATTTCTCCCAAAAAGAGATTTCCTGTGTCTGTGTACTCCTCGAAAAGTCGCCCGGAAGTCCTTATGCTTAGACTATATAAAAGGAAATAACCTGATAACAGGAAGAGTCCTGGATATGTAGTCAAAGATGCTGGATTCAAATTCAGGCTTAGTTGAAGACTACCTATGTGAATTTGAACGGGTTATTTCACATATGATCCAACCTTTATGCAAAGCAGGTTTTAAAGATCACCAATGCTATAATGGCAAACAACTTTGAAAGACTACAGAACTCTAATAAATATAATGACCCACTGCAATTCTAGAAGACTGATGATGGTGATGCCTATATCTTGACAAGGATGATGGACTAGAAGTCCAGAATCAGTTCCATTTTCAGACAGAGGCAAATTTTATTTTTTGTTCAATATATTATTGTTGTAAGGGCTTCTATTTGAGTGCTATTAAGTATTGGATGTTATGTTATTACTATGTCAAATTTATAATTACAATAAATTTTAATAATATGTATTTAAATAAAATATGTAAAGGAAGTTCTGTTTTCATCTTCAAACTTTTTTATTCTTTGTATACTGAAAATTTCATGCTCATTCATGATATGTTCATCATTACATCTATAATACAAAGGAAAATTAAAATAAAAAATACACTCCTTAATTCATTCCTCTCTTTAGGAGAAGGGCCATTAGCAATAAACATATCATGTGCCAGCATCTCATATTATAATTTATAAACTTTCATGTTTGTGCCCCACAAATGACAGTGTGTCATAATCAAATAGGTTTTTTAATATATGATTTTGAAGTTTGCCAGAATAATGATGGTTATATCCCAAAGTTGCAGGTAGATATCCCTTGTGTCATGAAAGGGTCCTTAAATACCTTATAAACAATTTAGAAAAAACATAACAGTATTTTGTCAAATCGAGTTTAGGCAATAATACTAATTTTCCTAGAAATTGAGATAATTATACTTCTAACTGTTACTTACTTTTCATACTACTTTCATACTTACTTTTCATACTTTTCATACTTTTCATACTTTTATGCAAGGCCCTGTGTGGGGCTTTGATCTTACCCATAATCATCATCATCATCTTCTTCTTCATCCTAGGATTTACCAGAGAACCTGTGATAGCTGTCTTCATTTATTTAAAGGGCTATCATTAGAAAACATTAGTAGTTTTGGTATGTTCTACCTCAGAGGAATGACCTAGGACCTATAGCTTGATAGTCATGATTTAGTCTCAATGAGAAGAAAAAAAGTTTCTTAACAATTGGAGCCATCCATAAATACAATGAGTTGTCTTTGGAAGTAATGTTTCCCATTACTAGTGATCTACAATCAGAGGCTGAATGACCACTGGATTATATTACGGAAGGGATTCATATTCCAAATAGAGGTTAAATTAAATGATCTCTGATAAACCATCCTACTCTATGTCTTTGATTCTGTAAGTACCATTATCCCCATTTCATGGATGAAAAAGCCAACCTCAGAAATAAGCAACAATTTGTCCAAACCTCCACAGTTGGTAACTCTTAAAGCATAGTTTTCAAAGCCAGGTCTCTGGGCTCCAAGCCCAGCAGTTTCTGCACTACACCCTGCTGCCTCTTGAGTCTGATTGTTCTTCTTCTTTTAGCTTAGTTCTAATTTGAGACATTCAAAGGACACAGAATGGCAGAATATAAAATCCAAGGTGCCAGCCCCAAGAAACCTGAGGCTTTCTGATGATTAATTTGCAAATCTCAGAGAAACTCTTCTCCCTGGAAAACAGAAGAAAAAAGAAATAAAAACAACAACAAAGAGGTGGAGGAAGCACCAAATATCTGTTTTAGCAGCTTAGAAATAAACTCTACTAAAGTGCAGATTCTACGGGTCTAACTGCTTTTAGAAGGAGAAAGATAAGTTGGTAACAGGACAGAAGTTCACGTACAAATATACAGCAAATGGAGAAGATTGCCTTGAGAATCCTTGATTTTGGTCACTCACCATTTATTTCCTTCTACCCCTCCTCCTTATTTCCTCCCCAAGAATTCACTATAAAATATTCCCAGAGTCTTTTCAATCACTGTAGAGTGGGGAGGAAGTGAGCCAGGCTCTCCAGGGATATACTTGCACTGGGATTGATTATCCTGACCCTTTCAATATTAGTTTAGGAAGTGTCAGGGGCCCTGCTTATATTCAAAGAAAAATGTCAGGACTGGAGAATGTGCATTCTCTCTTATAAGAAAATGAAGCCTAAGTAACTTGATTTATTTCCATTTTTGTAATCATTGATAGAATTTATAAAGTCAAATTAATCATCCCTGTGTGATAATCAGCTCATATCAGATGCCTGGTAACATCAACTCCTTCTGCTTCCTTAAATTATCTCTATTCTGTATGTAGTCCTTTATAGCTCTCTGACTTGCTAGATTATTCTGACCATGCCACTGACTACTCAAAAATCTGCATTGGCTCCCTTTTATCTCTGGATTAAAATTCCAAATTCTTAACCTGACATCTAAAATTCTCCACACTTTTCATATTACACATTTTTATATACTTTCCATTCTAGTCAAGTTCTGTTTTCCATTCAGAGTCCTAGTTCTTAATCACAAATAATGCTCCAGCTCCTCCCACTGTGCATTTGGGTAGTGAGTTCCTCATTTCTGCATTCTATCTTTCATTCTCACTTCTACAGCTTAGAATTCCCAGATTCCTTTTAACCCCAGCTCAGTTTTCATCTCTTACATGAAGTCTTTTAGATCCCATTTTTCCCCTTAAAATTACTCTATATTACTTTTTACATACATTATACCTATAGTATAGCTAGATGGTCCAATAGATATAGCAATGGACTTGAAGCCTAGAAGACCTGGGTTCAAATCCATTAAATATACCCTGGGCAAGTCTTGTAACTTCTATACCTCAGTTTCCTCATATGTAAAATGGGCACAATAAGAACACTTACTTCCCAAGGTTCTTATAAGGATAGAATAATATAATTATAAAGAATTTTGCAAACCTTAAAGTGCTCTATAAATACTAGCTATTATCATTATCTGCATAAACATCTTCATAATATGGATTGTTATGTTACCTCTAACCCTACCAGAATGTAAACTTCTGGAGGGCAAAGATTGTTTTAATGTTGTGTGTAGCTAACCTCTAAACTAGTGCCTTATACAAAATATGTGCTTAATAAATGTTAACTAAATTGAATTGTGTCAAAATTGAATCAGAGTACTAAGATCTATTTCAATAAAAATGGAAAGATCACAACAGTAGTATTATTAAACCCTCAGGATCATTAAAGAACAAATAAGATAATGGATGTGAAATCCTTTTATATTAGCCACTGTTGTTATTTTTATAAATATGGTATATGACCTTCTTTCTTCAATCTCACTTACCATTTTCCTTATAATCTTCTATTGCGGTTTTCAGGTGATATTTTGGTAGATGGCTATCTTCCTAAAGGCATCCTGGTGGCACAGTGGAAAACTGAAAGTAGATTAAGGAAGGCTTAAGTTCAAATCCAACCTTAGACCCTTACTTTCTGTTTAACCATAGGGAACTCCTTTAACCTCTGCCTTCTTTCTCTGTAAAATGGAAATAATGATAGCACCTATTACATTATTTTATATGACTTATATAAAATGTTTTATATAATATAGCAAAGTAAAATGAAAATAGTGAAAGCATCTATATATTATATTATAATGATAATAACCCAGTGTTGTTATGAGAAGCAAATGAGATCATATTTGTGAAATACTTTGCAAATCTTCAAGCAAACTCTATGTATATACTAGTTGTTATTATCTGAATTAGTGTTATTCTCCTAATGGATCATCAAGTCTGTAGAGAGATGCTCCATTCCCCCACTCCCTCTACTCCTCAACCCCATTTTTATCTATCAATCCCTGTTTTCTTAAGGTCTATTTTCAGTTGCATTTCTTCACTCACCCCTGCCCCAACTCCTCATCAAAGTTTCCTCAACTTCAGAAGTAGCCCCCTGGTGAAAAGATTCTCTCCCTGAGTTATGTGTCTTATCAAGTGTATTGCCTGGTATTTGCACTCCTTTGGATCCTACTCATGTGTGTTTTATATGTACGTTTCCCCTTTATTACATTATAAGATCCTTCAGAGGAGAATCTGTGTCATCTATTTATCTGAGTATCCCAAGCTCCCAACCACAGGTTCTTGATTTCATCACTGCATGCAACTCTCAGTACAGAAACTCCCTCTACGTGATGAAGAGCAGCAACTTCTTTGGCACTATCTAGTCCTACAGAGTTATCTGAGGTTCCAGAACTCCCCTATGGTTTCACACAGCTAGTATGTGTCAGAAGCTAGACTTAAACTCTAAGGCTCTGACCCCAAAGCCATCTCCCATCCACTACACCGTAGGCCTCCCAACTTGCACATATGTTTAATAAGTGCTTGCCAAATGAATGCTTGACCTTGATTTCTACTCTGTCTCCTGAGGGAAGAACTAAGATTAATGAAAATGACATGCAGGTAGACTCTGACTCAATATAAAGGATGAATTTCTAGCAATTGTAGTCATCTTAATATGGAAAAAAAGCTGTTGGTTCTCTATAATTAGAAGTATGCAAGCAAGGTGTTTGTGAAGACCAGAAGAAAGGATTCTTGCAGTGGGCAGGAGATGAGAAGACAGTAGATCCCTTCTAAACTCTTTGACTCTTCTGGCATTCTAAGTTTCTATGAAGAGAAAATCAAGGTCAGAGGTTTGCTACCCATAGTAGGCAAAGCAATATTGTTTTGTAATTTAGCCACAGACACAAGTCACAGTCTTGTAGATGAATGTCTTTTGCCACAAGGACACTAAGGGAGAGAATGACCCATTTGGCTACTGGTGGCAAGGGAAAGGAAAATTGGCAGTTGTTGCCTTTTTTCATGAGTGTCCTACCAATAACAATTTGTCACAGAAAATTCATTAGGAGTAAGAAATAAATATAGGGATGCTATTGAATCCAAGATCATTCTGTTTTAGACAGCAACAATGCTGTGGCGTCTATGACCTAATTTTAATCTGGCTGGGCCCAAAGTGTCAAAGGATTCATGGTATTCCAGTAATTCATTTTTTCCTTTTATTTCTATTCAAACAAATTCAAATAAGGTCATGCAGTTTAGTGGAAGTAGCATCATATTAGAAGTCACATGACCTGGTGCTCTTTTATTGCTAGACAGCTGTTTGCCTTGGACCAATAACTTCACCTCTCTGAATTTGTTCATCTGTATAGAATTCCTAATAGGGTTCATTTATTCGTTCATTGAAGAGGCAGCATGGAGTTCTCAAAAGATTTATCTTGCAATCTTGCAATCTGGTGACTTTGGTTCAGTTCTGTCTTCCTAGTTGTATGAATGAGTCATTTCTCTGAACCTTGGTTTCCTCGTTTATAAGAATGATGATAATAAGTTTTTTCATACTATCTACCTTACTGGGTTATTATGAGGAAAAAAGGAGACTATCAAACTCAAAATCCTTTACTCTTATGAGCTATTATCTTTCATTCAGTGTGCATTTGTTTGGCACTTAGTATAAGCTAGATGATTCGAAGATGAACAAAATTTTTTCCCTGACCTCAGAAGGCTTAGAAAGAGATATGAAAAAAAATTTTAAAGAGATATGACTATAATATAAGATAAAATATGGAAGTTGAATAACAGAGGTCAATCAGTCAACAAGCATTTTAAAGTGGTTACTGGTCAGGATCTATCATAAGAAAAACATTATGGAATTTAGAGGAGGGAGAAATCATTTCCAGCTGGGGTATCAAAGAAGACATCATAGAGGAACCTAGAGCCTTCCATTGCCTTTAAGAATAGTCACTGTTTCAATGGCCAGGGAGGTGGGAATGAGAACATAATTGGCGAAGATTTGACAAAGCCTGGCCAGCCCTATGAAGAAGGTGAGGTGTTTTTAGTTTCCCACCCCCCTTTCTAGTGGAAAAGCAGGAGATTATTCTATTCCAAATCTCATTAACTCTGCCTTTACTTTAGGAACTGAAATCATGTAAAAATTCAAGACAAGAAGTGAGGGAAAAATGAGGTGAGAAAAAAATACTGGACATTCACTGAAGTGGGCCTGCATAGTCAGTGCTGATGTGGGGCTTTTTAATCTGATTAATGATGGTGAATACATTTCCGTGATAATCTGAGAACAGGGCTAAGGCTTCTCTTTACCTTGGGGCTCTTAAAAAGTGCTTCATCATCATTTTGTCTGTCTAAAGGCCTGTGAACTGGTAAGCTGCACATCCCTCAGGCTGAGCTTCTGAGTAACTAGTGGTTAGTGATGTGGTCACTGAGAAGTGCATTGAAGGTCCTTGAGGTGCCACAAATACCAGGTGGCCCTGAGGTGGTTTAACTGTCTCAGTACTCCTGAGCTCTCAGTGGTCACAGTCACAAAGAGAAGCAGAGAACAGTATTGCCGACACCCAGCAGAAAAGGAAATTTTGATTTGAGATCTGTTCAGTTGGTTGTGATAATTATGCAGCTGCTGAAAGATACCTGGTACAGTCTCACCCTTCTGGAGGAGGCCAGCAGAAGCATATTTTCACACCTGAGCCTTTCTCTGACTGCACTGGAGCACAACCGTTGGGCAAGAGGAGATGAGATGGCAGTATCTTTTCTTCTACTAGTTTTTTTTTGTCACTGGAAGAGAGCATTTTATATATTTTCTTTTTTATTTTTCTTGATGTGGCATACAAAATAACCTCTCCTAACTTCCCAAAGAACCTCATAAAATGTTAGTTTTGAATTTGGTATGAAATTTCCAACCACCTCTACTCTACCATTCTACATTTCTATTTCTTTCTTACAAGATTCATCACTCAGGAAGCTGGAATAGATGATAATAATAATTCACATTTCATACAACTTTACATTTTACAAGGCACTTTCTTCAAGATAAGTGCTTGAAGTAAGGATTGCAAATATCATTGTCCTCATTTTATAGACAAAGGAACTGTGGTTCTGAGAAGTTAAAAAGATCATTCAAACTTACCAGAGTTCAAAGGGCTAGACCTGGGGACACAGGTGTTTCCTGAGTCCAAGTCCTATATTTACACTATTTCTTTTTTTCATGTGATAAACTAAAGAAGCACTCATCACAGTTCCTGGCACATATTAGGCACTTTATTAGTGCCAGTGGACAGACTAACTGAAAATGCAATCAAATAAAACAGCTGGATATGACATAGAAAATGAAATCTTATTAATGAGGCCTTTTTCAAAAATGCAATAACTATTTGTATATACAAGCCTTTAAAAACTGTTTGAACTTAGGGATCTGAACCTCTTATAATTTATTTTTTATTCTATTCATCTTTTTTATTAATTTTTATTTTTAGAAAAATTTTCCATGGTTACATGATTCATGTTTTTACTTTCCTCTTCAACCCCTCATTCTCCCCCCCCCCCCATAGCTAACTTGCATTTCCACTGATTTTAACATGTGACATCAATCAAGACTTATTTACATATTATTGAGAGGTACATTGATGTGGTCCTTTTGGGTCTATATCCCCAATCATGTCCTCATCAACCCAACTGTTCAAGCAGTTGTTTTTCTTCTGTTTCCTCTCCTGTAGATCTTCCTCTGAATGTGGGTAGCGTTCTTTTCCATAAATCCCTCAGAATTGTGTTGGGTCATTGCATTGCTGCTAGTACAGACATCCATTACCTTTGATTTTACACCGCAGTGTATCAGTCTCTGTGTACAGTGTTCTTCTGGCTCTGCTCCTTTCACTCTGCATCAGTTCCTGGAGATCATTCCAGTTCACATGGAATTCCTCCAGTTTATTATTCCTTTGAGCACAATAGTATTCCATCACCAGCATATACCACAATTTGTTCAGCCATTCCCCAATTGAAGGGCATACCCTCACTTTCCAGTTTTTTGCCACCACAAAGAGCGCAGCTGTAAGTATTTTTGTACAAGTCTGTTTATCTATTATCTCTTTGGAATACAAACCCAGCAATGGTATGGCTGGATCAAAGGGCAGGCATTCTTTGATCACTCTTTGGGCCTAATTTCAAATTGTCATCCAGAATGGTTGGATCAGTTCACAACTCCACCAGCAGTGCATTAATGTCCCAGTTTTGCCACATTCCCTCCAACATTCATTACTCTCCCCTGCTATCATTTTAGCCAATCTGCTAGGTGTGAGGTTGTACCTCAGAGTTGTTTTGATTTGTATTTCTCTAATTATTAGAGATTTAGAACAGTTTCTCATGTGCTTATTGATACTTTTGATTTCTTTATCTGAAAATTGCCTATTCATGTCTCTTGCCCATTTATCAATTGGGGAATGGCTTGATTTTTTATACAATTGATTTAGTTCCTTGTATATTTGAGTAATTAGACCTCTGTCAGAATTTTTTGTTATAAAGATTTTTTCCCATTTTGTTGTTTCCCTTCTGATTTTGGTTGCATTGTTTTTGTTTGTACAAAACCTTTTTAATTTAATATAATCAAAATTATTTATTTTACATTTTGTAATTTTTTTCTAACTCTTGCTTAGTTTTAAAATCTTTCCTTTCCCAGAGATCTGACGAGGATACTATTCTGTGCTCCCTTAATTTACTTACAGTTTCCTTCTTTATATTCAAGTCTTTCACCCATTCTGAATTTATTTTGGTGTAGGGTGTGAGATGTTGATCTAAACCTAATCTCTCCCATATTGTTTTCCAATTTTCCCAGCAGTTTTTGTCAAATAATGGATTTTTGTATCAAAAATTGTGCTCTTTGGGTTTATAATACATTGTTTTGCTGACTTCACTTACCCCAAGTCTATTCCACTGATCCTCCCTTCTGTCTCTTAGCCACATTGTTTTGATGACCGCTGAACCCCTTATAATTTAGGTGATTTCTTGGAGTCTCTGGATCAAGTAAGAACTATATCCTTTTAAAGGACTACCTGCTGTGGCTAAAAGGGAGAGTGACAACAAAAATTGAAAGCACTCATATCAATTTTCAATATATCTCAAAAAGAGGAAAAATGGAAATGTTTGAGGGAGGTAGTTTCTATCAAAATAGCTAACCAAGATGACATCAGAAACTATTTGCTGATACCTTCTTCTCATTTCTACAAAGTAAAAGTATGATTTATACAGGTGTGTTAAGGTTTCCTCCCTTTCTACTACACATCTGTCACTCAATGGCCCTTCTCCCTTTGAATTTGATTCTGTGTTGTTAAGGCCTCTTCAAGTTATGACACGTTTTGGTTCTAAATTGGTTTGAACCAGTTTGAAATTTAAATAGGTGGAGATCCCGTAGTAGACAGGAAGTTAGAAATGCTGCGTTCCAGTTCTGTCTTCTACAATGGGCAAGTTTTGCTCTGAGCTTTAGTTTCCCCATCAGCAAAATGAAGGCAATAATATATTACCTACCACACATAATTGTTTTCATATGATTCCTTTTCACAAATGCCACACTTCATTTGAAATCCCCTCACAGGATATTCTTTCTTCCAAATAAAATCCTGTGTCTTGCCCAAGTGGTTCCCGTGTCTGGAATATACTTCCTCTTCATCTATGCCTCATAGAATCATTCTCCTTTACTCACTTTATGGTATGCAAAATATACTTATTATTTGTTGTACACAATACTCTATCACCCATATCATTATGGCTATCTTGGAATCCCTTATTTCTTTCAATAGTCAAATCAGATGCTAAATGTAGACGAGAAAAGAGAGATTTCCAGAAATGGAGACAACAAAACCACAGGCCTACATTCCACTTGCAAATGAAAACTGATCCTGTTCTCTATGTGAGAGGCATGGCCCCTTACCTATGTATAATTCCTCCAATAAATAACCTTCCTGCATTTTTATATCTTTCTATTTGTATTTAGAAAGGGTCCCAGAAACTGAGCAGACCACAGCTTGTTAGAATGCGTATCAGCCTTACTGTATTCTCCCATTCTTAAGTGGATATTGGGACTGATAAAGAGAAGTTACTTCCAAAATGATTTCTGCCTTTTGGTAAAAATATCCCCCTTATGTGTGCTATTGACTTTGACAAGTTGAAACTAGAGAAGAGGTTAGAAGAACTGAAGGCGCTGCCACATAGGAGGAATGATAAAAAGAAATGAGAAATGCTTAGCATATAGAAGAGGGAAATGGAAGTGTCTT
The DNA here is from genome assembly GCF_016433145.1 of Gracilinanus agilis. NCBI lineage: Eukaryota > Metazoa > Chordata > Mammalia > Didelphimorphia > Didelphidae > Gracilinanus > Gracilinanus agilis. The sequence goes on from NC_058131.1 coordinate 412,183,525, forward strand.
TAAATACCTGAATGTCATGAAGAAGATGGTTGAGAAGGAATTAGTTTTCTCTGTGGTTCTAATTAGGAAAGCTAGGTAGTAGGTAGACGTAAAGAAAAATGTAAAGAATGTAATTTATGTAAAGAAAAAAAAATGTTTATAATTTGAGCTGTCCCAAGGCAAAATGGCTAGGCTTAATAGCAAGTACATTAGCTGTCACTGAAGATGTGGGAATGTGTTTAATGACCTCATAACAGAGATATTACAAATGGAGTATAAACTCCTTGAAGGAACTGCCCAAGAGTTGATCTAAACTTTGTATCTCCAACCAATCCTAGCACAATGTGGGGCTCTCTCTGTACCTAGTAAGTGCTTATTATATTTTGTTCTAATTGTATTTTATCTTTACTGTTAGAAGGAATTCCTGTTCGAGGAGGTAGCTAGGGGACGCTAAATAGAGCACAGGACCTGGACTCCAGAACGCTTGAGTTTAAATTTGGTCTCAGACATAAGCTATGTGATCCTACACTTAATCACAATCTACTTCCTGGATTTGTTGTAAGGATGAAATGAGTTAATATTTATAAAGTGCTTTACAACTTTTAAAGTAATATATAAATGCTGGCTATATTAGTAGCTATGGATTGTAACTAGATGGTTTCTGAGCTTCCAACTATGATTCTATGATTATTTGCCTTGCTATTAACTGAATACATAAGGTATTAAAAGTATATAAATTGTGACATCATTCAAGATTAAGGAATTTATAAGAAGAAGAAAAAATTTGTCTTTTCTCATTTAATAGAATTATATATTAGATACTTTTTGCATCTATTATTGTTTGTTCTTCATTTTAGAAGAGGATCAGTGACATCAAAGGGCAATATCCTGACTTGTGCATGCATGAATTGGTAATGTCTTGACTCATGCATGAACTTGAGACAGAATTGCACAAAGTCATCAGACTCACTCTCTCTTCCAGAGTCATTGAAGTCTAGTGGCAAGATAAAAGTCAGAAACTGGCGATGGCCCAGGGTACAGTGGATGGATGACCTTGGCATCCAGGAAGTCTGACCAAGCTCTAAGCACTCTACAGCACCTTTCATAGTCATTGGAACAAATTATTCTCATCCGTCCATTCCACCAAATGAAGTCTTCACATGCTTAGGGTAGACATCCCTTTAACTCAATAATGGCTTTGACACCTGTCAGTTAGCCTCAATCTAGTTTAACTCATCTGCAGAGACAGTTTATGGGGATGTGGCCACTGCAAATGCTGCAGATTCTTGAAGTCACAGATGAAAACAGGGTGAAAGGTGTGCACCAAAGGGGAATGAACATCCGTGAAAAATCCTCAATAAGCCTTCTCAGCAGATGTGCGAGTTCTAAACACCCTATGTATTCTATCCTCCTATCTATCTATCTATCTATCTATCTACCTATTTATCATCTATATATCTACCTACCGATTGTCTAGATCTCTCTGCTATACACATATATGTCTTCCTATTCATTTGTCTTAAGCTTGAGAATCCCTACTTTATCTATTATCTGCCTATTGTATTTCTATCATATCTGTTCTGCATATTATTTTTATCTATTTATGTGCTATGAAATAAAGTGTAAAACTGATGTAGATGTAGTAATAGCAAGAGTTTTAAATATAGCTTTTCTTTCAGCTTTATGGCATTGGGACACCTAAAGCTAATTTGAACTTCAAGAGCATTTTAATAATACCCAAATATCAGTTAGAATGAAAAAGGTATTCATTCCCTTTATCCTTTGCCCTGCTGGGTCCATTTCTATGTACCACATTTTGGAAGGACACTAACAAGCTAGAATGTGATGATGAGAGGACTTGAAATGCATGATTAGAAAGGTTTGTTACTAGGAATTTGAGAAAAGATTTAGTGGTAAAATGGTATTGTTGTTCAGTCATTTCAATGATGTCTGATTTTTTTGTGATACCAATTGGGATTTTCTTGGCTCAGATAATAAAGCTGTTCCAGCTCATTTTACAGATGAAGAAACTGAGGCAAATGTCAAACAACTTGCCCAGGATTATATAGCCAGTAAGTGTCTGAGACCAGATTTGAAATCAGGAAAATGAGTCTTTCTAATTCCAAGTAGGCTTCCTAGCCACTTAATATTAGGAAAAACATTCCACCCCTATGACTATCCCAAAGTAGATGTGGCTTATTCCAGAAATGGGGAATTTCCCAACACTACAGATCTTCATGCAGAAAGTAGATGACTGAGACACCCTAGAGCAGATTCATGATTTGAAAATTAGGGGAAAGAGTGGACTGGATGATTTCTTAAGTTCCCTTCATTCTAAAATTTGATGATTCCTGATATTCTCAAATTTTAAGAAATGACAGCATTACTTATTAGAGTAAGCTACTGAGAAATTTACTTCAGATTCCTAATCAAAGTGGAACATTAGGAAATCTCACCAGAGAACAAGTCCCTCTGTATATTGTAGCTTCTACGGTCAGCTGGATTATTTTGTGTCTAAATATCTGCCACCCCAGACTTTGTGGGCAGCTGTAGAATGCCCTCGATAGCAGCAATTTCCACTTGAGTCTATCAAGAGGGATAAAAAGCACCAGTGATCCATTGTCATGATTCCCAAGAGGCTTGGGATAATCCTGTTCACCAATTACTTGAAATTAAAGTGAGGTAATTTGACACATCTCTTGGGTGCCTGACCACAAACTACCTCTTAAGTAAACCAAGATTTGGGTAGTTTCCTTTCCCCAATATTTGATAGGGCATCATTATCATGGCTATGGAAAGAAAGGAAAACCAAGAGGTTATTCAGGTCCTGGGTTTGGGTTTTGTCATTAATGTCACTATTATTTGACCTTCCCTCCCCAGTGGCTTCCAAGTAAGAGACCTAAGAGGGCAATTTGGGTAATAGGACCACAGGTTCCCAGGAAATCTTACCAGATGTAACTAAGGCTCATCCAGAAGGGACAGTGAATTTGGCACTAAATACAAAAGAATAGGCTTTGTTTTTTAATCTGGGGATGGGGAGAAAATTTAAGCTCTAGTTCTATTATTTTTTGATGACCTACTATTATTCTTATGATGCCACACAGATGGCTCTTTAGAGAGCAGCCAATACAGAAATGGATAGATTTCTTTCTTCAAAGGTTGCAAGATATTAGAAGATCTACCATAGGTAGATGTCTGATAGCAGCAGCAGCAGACACTGATCAGGAATTTACTGTGTGCAGATACTGAGTAGTCAGGAGGGGAATACAACAAAATGAAAGATTTTTCCCCCTCCTTCAAGAAACTTGCAATCCAGTAAGTTATATAGGACAAGAAGCTCCAAGAGTTGCTAATTGCTTATAGAATATAATACAGATGCCTGTGTTTGGTATTTAAGACTCCTTGCAATGTGGTTCCAAGCTACCTTTTCAGGCTTAGTAAATATTACTCTCCTTCACTACTGTTAAATTACAGAGAAACTTTCTATTTCTATATATGCCATTCCATCTATGATCTTTATGTCTTTACACAAGCTCTCCCTCCTACCTGCATTATGCCTTTACCTCAATATGCCTAATTGTAAGTCTTAGATTCTTTCAAGGTTAAGCTCAATGATTTCATCTATAGGAAGCCTGCAGCATCTCCACCCTCATCCCTCAGAAATCTCTTTGCTTTAACCCTCTATATATTTTGTATTTGTTTATCTGTGTGCATGCTGTTCTTTTCTCCAATAAAAATTGGGCTTTTTAAAATCAAGGATTGTTTTGAACTATGCATTCTATCCTCAGTCTTTGCACAGAAATATTCCCTTGATGAATATGAATGAATGGATTCTCCACAAACTTAGCATTACAGGTAACCCTGGTATTCCCTTCTGTGTTAATGGGGTAGAAGATAGTGAGAAAATCAATATTAAATATAGGTATGTATAATAAATCCATGTTACATGTGCCATCCCTCAATAGGATTTTCTTCATTCCCATAAGTGCTAGTCATCCTCTTGAAAATGTTCATTAGTTTTGTGTGCATGTTTTTGTATAATATTTGTGTATCTGTGAACATGATACATCTCCTTTGTATAGTGCAAACATCTTGATGGCAAAGACTGTTTCATTTTTGCTTTGTATCCATAGCACCTTGAACAGTGACTGGCACAAAGGAAAAGGTGCTCAGTTATTGATTCGGAGCTGGAAGACCTAGATACCAAGTCTGACTCTGCCCTTTATTATCAATTTGACCATTAAGTTCCTTAATGAAAAAAAAAAGGTTATGCTAAATGATCTTTATGGACTTTTTCAATTCTAAATCTATGGTCCTATAATATGTACCAGGAAAGTGAGATAGTCAGTAACTGATACAGGAAAAGTATTAAGAACCTGGACTTTGAGTCAGTTTTTTTCACTTATAAAATAGAGACAAGAAAACCTCATAACATTATTTAATTTAAACAGTAAATATTTATTAAGCATCTAAATTATGTAAGACACACTAAAATGGATACAATCCTTGTCACCAAAAAGTTGTCATTTTTTCTTATGTGTATCAGTGTAAGTAAAAGCAAGACAAATTTGAGAATGGGGAGGAGACCTTAGTCAGAGAGATTAAAGAAGCCTTAAATGAGCAGGGAATATGGAGAGAGAATAAGTATTTATATAGAGCCTACTATGAGTCAGTTTTTTTCACTTATAAAATAGGGACAAGAAAACCTCATAACATTATTTAATTTAAACAGTAAATATTTATTAAGCATCTAAATTATGTAAGGCACACTAAAATGGATACAGTCCCTGTCACCAAAAAGTTGTCATTTTTTCTTATGTGCATCAGTGTAAGTAAAAGCAAGACAAATTTGAGAATGGGGAGGAGACCTTAGTCAGAGAGATTAAGGAAGCCTTAAATGAGGAGGGAATATGGAGAGAGAATAAGAATTTATATAGAGCCTACTAGTGCCAGGCACTTAGTAGAGCTAAGAAGTGCTCAGAATTTAATCCTTACAACAACTCTGCATGATAGATACTGTTAATTGTCCACATTTTACAATTGAGGAAACTGAGGTAAAGTGACTTGCCTGTGATTAATGTGTCAGAGGTTGGATTTGAACTCAGGACTTCCTGACTCCAACTCCAGTTCTCTATCTAGTGTGTCACCTAACTGCAGGAGGTGATACCTGGAGATTTTAAAAGACAAGAGATGATGAGGAAGTATATTCTAGGCCGGTGATGGCAAATCTATGACATGCATGTCAGCACTGACGCACATAGCCATTTTTGATGACATGCGGCTGCATACAGAGAAGTATGGGGCTGCATGTCAAGGATAAAACATTTGCTATAGTGTAGTGTAGACACTCTGTGCACTAGAGATGACAATTCAAACTATATTAATTTACCTATTTTGGTTTATTAAATACAATTATATATTATAATTACACATTTTTGTTACTTAAGCTATAAATATGATGAAATTTTGGTTTTTTTTCTTGAAGTGACACAACATCTGAGTTATGCTTGCCTTTTTGGCGAATTTTGACATATCAACCTCAAAAGGTGGCCCATTGCTGATCTAGGTTGTGAAAGGGGCAAAGACAAGGTAGAATCCTGAGTATGGTGAGTTTAGCAAGAATATGCTGTATGAAATTATACAGTGATATGAAATGTCTAGATCTTGGAAGTTGGAGGCAGATTGGGGCTTTACCTGACAGGTTACACAGTTGGCCTTAACTGCATAATAATATTCCATTATACCCATATACTCACCATTAAAGGGCTAATCCTCCCCCTTTTGCCATCTCCTTTTTCTTGAACTGATGGACTGCTCACAAAGACTGAATCAGAAAGGAGTCTTTTCCTTCTGATGCAAAGGAAGACAATTATGCATTACCATTTGCCTAGCCATTGCCACTTAAAGTTCTCCAAGCTTTATTCTCTGTCTTGCCCCAAGCAATATTCTTAGGACTTCTCTAGCCTCTTCAGCAGTATCTATAGACACTGTGCCATGTGCTTGGAATTAAGTTCTTTCACATCAGACATCTAAGAGCCATGTGGCCCTGGATTAGTAACAACCCTTCTGACTTTCAGTTTCTTCATTTTTGAACAGAAGTAATAATAGACGTTACCTCCCAGGGCTGCAATGATAATCAAATGAGATAAGAGATATAAAGCATTTAGTAAAACCTTGAAGGAGTTTATGGATTCTAGCTATTATTATGATTATACATTAATCAACTACAGGGACTCCTCAACTCACAGAGCATTAGGAGAAAAAGTGATGAATGTTAATAGTTCTCCAAACTGTTTTAGAACCTAGGCAGAGGTTTTAGTAAATGGGAGATTCAGTAACTAGCCCTATAATCCTTTCTGGGAGATTTGAATCCCCATCCTCTCAACTCCAGTCCTGATGGTTCTATCTACTGCTATCTAGCTGCCCCCCCCCAATAATCTTTGAATGGCTTGCTAGAAAATTTTATATTGAGTTGAATTCCTTAATATAGATTTTATGTAGAAATGGTTCAGTCATTTCAACCATGTCCAACTCTTCAAGACTTTGGGGTTTTCTTAACAAAGATATTATGGTAGTTTGCCATTTCCTTCTTCAGCTCATTTGACAAATAAGGAAATAAGATAAATAGGATTAAGTATGCCCCAAGTCATACAGCTAGTAAGTATCTGAGGTCAGATTTGAACTCAGGGTAATGAGTCTTCCTGACTCCAGACTTGGTGCTCTATATACTCTACCACGTGGCTACACAGGTTTAATGTAGGTTTAGACTCAAAGAATCACTGAGTTGAAAGAGATTTTTAAGAGACCTTCTATTCCTCTAGGAACAGGATTCTGAGACAAAAATGATGAGAATCCTCTATAATAGTAATTATCAAGCCTTTGGTAAGGTATAGGAGAAGAAGAATTGGATTGGGAGTCAGACATATGTTTTATTCACAGTTCCACAATTACTCCCTACATGACCTTGGGAAAACTACTTTAATTCTGTGGACCTCATATGTAGAATGAAGAGTTGGGCTAGACAGTGTCTAAGGTCCCTTCCAGAAATGTCTCAGGATACTGTGATTCTTTGATTCAAAGCAATTCAAATATTATAGTATATTAAATCTATACTATATATATAAATATTTCTAAGGTATTGACAATCCCCTTACCACTCAGTTTACTCTTCTCGATACAAGCAATGTGAATACCCTCCCCAAATTGGGACACTTGGAGCTGAACACAATACTCCAGATATCCAGAACAGAAAACAATAGATCTTCATCTTCTTGGACACTATACTTTTCTTAATATGATCTAAGGAACTGGATAAAAGAAGGACGAGTGAAAGAGACTTTCAGAATAGGCAGAAAGATACAAAATTAACTCCACATAGAATTTAAAAATTGCTCATTAAAATTATAAAAGATGGGAAGGTATACTTGCATTTTGAGTTTTTCTTAGAACCCTAGACCAGCCCCACTCTTTCACAATTTGTGATTTTTTTAATCATGTGATCTCCTCAAAAGCCTGGCTTTCTTTTAGAAATCTTTAGTGCCAAATAACTAGCACAATTTCTTTTCCCTGAAATATGATTACCCTTTCAACCACATTCTGCATTTTTCCTTTTTTTTTCCGTTATAAGCGCGTTGTCCAATTTTGAGCTGAGAAACTATAGAAGTCCATTTGACTTCACTAAGGCAGAACTAAAAGAATTTTTGAACTAAGATTAAATTGATATATCGAGAGCTTCTGTCATTGTAATATGACATTAGGAGAATAGTCAAACACCAGCTTTGACTGTAAGTGTCCTAAGAAAGTAGTTGTCTGCTGTGGAGTGCTTTTTGATGTATCAAAGAAATGGTACTATCTTTCAAATGGCATTCATATTCTAACCTCCTATCATCAATGTAAAGTAATAACAGAGCTAAAGGATGGTCTTTTTTATGGTCTTCAGAAATCAACGTGATGAGGGATTGCTGAGGCATGCATTAGCTACTTGGCTTTAAATGAACCACTTTCTTGGCTCTGCAATCTGCTAATGACATTAATTATATTTTGTCCCTTTTCCATTCTTTTATTTCAATCCCACTCTCCCTGCCTCCCACTGCTACTGCTGCCCCCCAATCTTAACAAATGAATGGATCCAAATATTCCAGTAGGATGTGCTGGGAAAATAATCCTTTAGATCTCTGGCCAGGTAGGTTTGTGGGAAAGGCATGTGGTAACATAGGAGATAGGGTGCTGGATTTGGCATTTGGAGACCTAAGCAAGACCATTCACTTCTCTTCTACTGATTTTGCTGTGTGATTAAGGATAAGCCATTTCTTCTCTCTGGGCCTCATCTATGAAAAGGAGAACTTTGAAATTCTATAGTTCTATGATTGAATGGAACTAAAAAACAATGAAATCTCTTTTACCTGAGGACTAAATGATCTAACGAAGGGGCTCATCACTATAAGATTGATCCTCAGGTAATGATTTTTTTTTCAGCTCCAAAACTAAGGCAATTGAGGCACAAAGGATCTTAGTGGTGAAGTGTCAAGGCAGAGTCTGGGACTAACAAGGGCTGAGGGAAGAAATATTAGTGGGGAGAATGACCAAAAGAACTATCCTTCTTACTATGTACCTCCCCAACTTTTTGCCTTATCCCTCCAATCTTCCTGCCAACATCCCCTTGTCCCTTTTCTCCTCATGAATGGACACTGAATGACCATTTTACTCCCTCTTTATGTAGTACTTGCTTCTTTGAGGACCCCCTGTCCTGTCTTCCCCAAGACAGACCCCAGACTCAGGACACCTTGCAGGGTGGACATGATTATTCTTAAATTGGTTGAATGGGTCTTGGCCATTCAATAAGCCACTTCAATGAGCAGAGTCACCAATATAATATATATATGTATATAATCATAATAATCTATATGTAATCATAATCAGATAGTAACCAGTCAGAACAGCCTGTCACCCTGCCCAGCAGAGAAAAGGAATGGCTACTACAGGCCTGGGTCTACTGCATTTTCCATCGCTATGAACAGTATGTAGAGGTATTCCTGTATTACACACTCACAAGTTGTCTTGTCCATTCCACCTCGTTTTATGCATAATAGAAGTTATAGCACAGGCTTATAATCTGTTGGACTGCCAACCCCTCCCTAAAAGCAGATGGCTTTGGTTTTGGGAAAATGGCAGCAGATGCTTCAACCATCTACCCATTCAGCCTCCTCTTCCTCTTTAGCTAGGAACAGGAGAGCTTTGGCCCAAGTATATCAGGCTGGACAAGAGGGCTGTGGGTGAGTGAGTGGTATTTAGGATGATGAAGCTTGAGAAGAACTGGTGAAAGACTAATGAAAGAACACTTTGCTTTTTATAAGTCACTGAAAATAGCAAAGGAAAGAACTTGAAGCTTCGTTGTCCATGTTGCTGCTGTGATGGCCTCACCTAAAGGCATTGTCATCTGCCACCTAGGCTTGGACCATGAGGCTTTTGTCCTAGGGACCCCGGAAGGGCTTTACCTTCAGTGCACACTCAAGATCACCTGAGCTAATTTATATCAACCCTGCAGCTAAACCTTCCAATATGTATTCTCTCCTAGTTACAAGATGAGGTCTTTTAAAGTAGAAATTGTCTCACCTTTCTTTATGTCCCACCAAAATATAACACAATGCTTGGCCCATAGTAAGCTTCTGACAAATGTCTTATTCATTCATTCATTCACTCACTCATTCATTCATTGATTCATTCATCCCTCCAAAAAATGAAATCAGGGATCCTCAAAAAATTGAAGTGTTTGTTCTACATATTTTTATAGGTCAATCATGAAGTTAGAGAACTTTAGTTCAAAGCCAAGATCTTAAGCCTATCAACTGTGTGGTCATAAGCAAGTCCTTTTACCTGCCATACTAAAATTTCTTTTTTTTAAATTTTAAATTTAATTTAAAATTTGTTGTCTCCCTCCCCTCTTCCCTTCCCCCTCCCGGAGTTGTCAAGCAATTTCACTGGCATACTTAAATTTCTTTACCCATGTACAATGAGGGTAACCCCAACTAGGAGCCTAAGGGAAAATATGAAGACTTCTGACAGGATGAATATATTTGAAGAGAATGGGAAAGGGAGGGGTCACTTCTTTTAAAGATGACTGAATTGGGGGCAGCTGGGTAGCTCAGTGGATTGAGAGCCAGGCCTAGAGATGGGAGGTCCTAGGTTCAAATCTGACCTCAGACCCTTCCCAGCTGTGTGACGCTGGCCAAGTCACTTGACCCCCATTGCCTACCCTTAACACTCTTCTGCTTTGGAGCCAATACACAGTATTGACTCCAAGATGGAAGGTAAGGGTTTAAAAAAAATAAAATAAAGATGACTGAATTGGGGGACTCTTTCTAACTGAGTGGTGAGACTTCTCTGGCACACAGTCCCTTGTGACATATCTTGCCTTATGCATAACTCCAAAGCACAGGCAGACTACTTCTCTTTAGAAATAATCCAGAGCACAGGTTCATTCCTGCACATGATCCATGGGACAGCTTCCAAAGGCCTCAATCCAAGAGATCAGGAGCCTGTGTTATAATTTCTGTTATACACAAAATGAGGGGGTTGAACTAGATGCCCCGTAACTTTGGAAAAAAAGGGTCCTATGTGTACACCCTGTGCACAAGATAGAAAAATCTGTAGCTTCAAAATGGAAAAAAGACTCTGGAAGGGCTGACATTCTACCTGGTATACAAAATTTGCTCATGTAAATCAGTAAAAAATTATATATGTGACTGACAATAAAAAAGTAGCATAAATTCAGAGTAGTCACATGGTTTCTTGAAGGAGGTGAGGCTTTAGTTGAATTTGAACAGATGGGGAAGTATTATACAAGGTAGCTAGAAATATGTGTGTGTGTATGTGTGTTTAGAGACTGGAAGGAGAGGGAAAGAAAAAGAGGTATGCACATGCAGCAAATGTCTTAAAATTGAGGGACGAATTTAATGAAGTTTGTTTTTATGGCTATTCATTTCATAAACAGAATATGTATTATTTTCTTATAAGCAAGAGCTCTTTGGACCAAAATCTCAGGACACTAAGAATAATCCAGAAGCCTGGGTTGGCATGCACTAAAACCTCCAATTATAAATTATTTCTTAGACTATATCTTCACAACAGGAACTGAAGAAAAGAATTGCACATTATTCAGGTTATTGGATCAGTCTAGACAGCAAACAAGATAAATCAGGGACCAGGTAATTTTTACTTTTACTTAGTTTGGCTTTTATAAGACAGGGTTAGTGGAAAGAACTCTGACTTTGACTTAGATCAAATTATTTTGTGCCTTAACTCTTGACTTTTAGCTGCCTGACCCTGAGAAGTTCATTTTGTCCCTTTGACCTTCAGGTTGTTTTTTTTTTTTTTTTTGTCTTTTAAATTTTTTCCATCTCTAAAATGAGAATAATCATTCTTGAACTTTTTCTCTTTACCAAGATTTCTGTGAGGAACGTGCTTGCTTCTGTAATGTTGAAGAATGAGATATATGAATTGCTAAAATTATTATGATGTATCTCAAGCTAACCAGATAAAGGCACATTTGTACCATTGCTTTGGACTTTGACACAGGCGACAATGCTACAGCCTTTGACCCAACTTCTGTGGGTATGTGTGGGAGGATGTGTAGGCAGACAAGTGGGGAAGGGGCTGTTCTTTTGAGGGGGAAGGCCTTGATCAAAGATGAAAAGAGAAGGAGGAAGCAGGTGGTTTGTGTATGTAGCCTCAGAACCTGCATTTTGTGTAGATAGGGGGTAGAGTTGTCTATATAATTGCAAAGGCCTATTCTCATCTCCTAAATGCTACCCATATTGATGGTAAAAGTTCCATCCTTTAGATGCCTTCATTGTTATTTAGCAATGCACTCTATCTTAGCATACATATCTTTCCAGAAGGAGTAGTATGCTCATTGTAAAGACTCAGTGAGCATTCCAGAACCTTTCCATTATCTCAGCTGCCAATTAAGTATTAGAGTCAATCTTTTTCCTTGATCATCTTTTTCCTAAAATCCAACAAGTGCTCCATAAACTTAATCTGACTCCTAATTTTCCTATTTCTTCTGAGGATTCTACTATTTTTCCAAAAATCCAGCTTCCAAATCCTTTGCCCCTTAACCCTTTCTTCTCTCTCAGTCCCTATGTTCAATCAGTTCTAAGTCTACCTCCATAGTGTCTCTAGAATTTGTTCGCTTTTTTCCACTCTAGTTCATGCCCTCAAAACTTTTCTAATCGACTATTGAAATTGCCTCCTAAGGATCTCCCTGCTTCCATTCTTTCTCATCATGAAAATGCTCTGCATATGGTTTCCAAACAGCTTTCCACAATACATCTTTTTATTCAACAACAAACAAACAAAAACCTTTTCTCTTTGTCTTAGAATTGAAACTAAATATCACTTCTAAGATAGAAAAGGCTGGGCAATTGGGTTTAAGTGACCTGCCCAAGGTCACACATCTAAGCAATGTTTGAGGCCAGATTTGAACCCCAGTCTCTAGACCTGGCCCTCTATCCACTTAGCCACCTGGCTTCCTCTCTCACAATACATTTTACCATGTCATTTAGTTGTTCAAGAAGTTTCAATGGATTAATTCCTATTATATCTAGAAAACTATAAATGGCTCTTTGGTAGTTAAAAACCCTCCCAACTTGACTCCTTTCTAAACTAATTTTGCCTTGCTTTCTTTTAATCATGTATTCTGATGTCATCTCTAACAAGGCACCTTTCCTAATCCCCTTAGATGTTAAAGCTTCCTGCCCTTTCTCCTCAAATTACTTTCTTTTCACTTATTTGGGTAGATTGCAGTATTTTACCAGTATTACTTTAGATTCTTGAGAGCAGAGATTCTGTAATCTGATGCCTTATTTCTGGAATGGGATTCCTTCATTTTTATTTTGTGTCCTCAATGCCTACCACAGTTCTTTGCATGCAGTAGGTGTTTAATCAGTACTTGTTAATTAAGATATTTTGAACAACAACAAAAAAAAATTGTCAGAGAGAGGCCAGTGGTTAAGATTTGTCCCTGGGAATCTTAGTCTCTGTTTCATTAGTCCTAAATTTGGTGACTTCCAGCTGTGTAGCTGTGCTTTGTTACCTGACACAATCATCTGCTCCCTGAAACGGGGTGTAGGAAGCCATCAGAGTGAGTGAGGACCTTGTCTTCCACAAATATTAATGGACATTTTGTGTCCACGTTAATGAGAATACATAATAAATGCCTCCTCTTTTTCCTATTCATCTGCCTTTTCTATTATTCCCTGCTGATCTGGATTCTAGTAGCAATTGGGGAAAAGGAAAATATTATCAGAAGGATGCAAAAGATTGGATTCCTTAGAAAGAGCTTTTTGACACATTCCCCAGACTTCATCTCACACTATTTTTAAAGGTATGAAGATTTATTAAGGTTCAACTAGACATTAATGTCATCAAGAAAAACAGCCAAACAGCCTACAACTCCAGCCTTCATGTCTGATACTGTGTATATCATGGTCCTTGAACCACCTAATACCCTAGCCCCAATTTAGCAACAAATACTTGCCAGGGCAATTAATTTGTCTTAAGATCTTAGTAATGTGGGGGCAGCTGGGTGGCTCAATGGATTGAGAGCCAGGCCTAGAGACAGGAGGTCCTGGGTTCAGGTGTGATCTCAGACACTTCCTAGCTGTGTGACCCTGGGCAAGTCACTTAACCCTCATTGCCTAGCCCTTACTGCTCTTCTGCCTTGGAACCAATATACAGTAATAATTCTAAGACAGAAGGTAAATGTTTTTTAAAAAGATATTACACATGGACCTATGGGGATATGATTAGGGATATAGACTCTAAAAGATCACCCTAGTGCAAATACCAATAATATGGAAATAGGTCTTCATCAATGACACATGTAAAACCCAGTGGAATTGCGCATAGGCTATGGGAAGGGGTTGGGGGGAGGGGAGGGAGAGAACATGAATCTTGTAACCATGGAAAAATATTCTAAATTAATTAAATAAATATTTTTTTTTCAGGAAAAAAACATTTTAAAAACATATTAGTAATATGTATTAGGGGTGATGTGACATGAGAATAAGTTTAAACTTTAGCTTTAGCTCCCATTTAAGGTATTCTGAATTAATCAATAAAGAGAAAGTATAATTGTCAAAAGTAATCTATAGTCAGGAACTAGAGTCTTACTTCCTATCTATACCACAAGTGAATAATAAAAACAATGGCACCTCATATTTTAATAGAGTTTGAAGACAAAAAAATAATAATTGTTCTCTGAGGTGAGACCTTAAGGAAGTCACTCAAACTCTCAATTCCATAGTTTAAGATATGTGGCCAAGCAAGGCTAATGGCAGCTAGACAGTGCTGGACTGCAAGTGAGGAATACTTGAACTCCAGCCCTGCTTCAGATACTTTCTAGATGTGTTACCCTGGGCAAGTCACTTAAACTCTTTGACTCTTAGTTCCTCATCTAGAAAATGGAGCTGATATTTTCTACTTCCCAAGGCTTAACCAAGATGATATTTGTGAAACACTGGCACACAGTAGGTGCTATATAAATGCTTATTCCCCTCTCCCTTTCCTCCCTTGACTTGCAATAATGCAGTAAGATGGATCTTACTTACTTACTGCAAAAACTGGTTGCAGATCCTGGCTCTGGCATTTAATACCTTGGATAAGTCATATTATTTCTCTTGGACTTAGTTTATTTCTCTATAAAATAAGGCCTATGGACTGCCTGACCTTTTGGGTTCTTTATGTCTCTCCATCAATGATGTGAAACTGATGGGGAGTGTGTGTGCGTGCTTGTGTGTGTGTGTGTGTGTGTGTGTGTGTGTGTGTGTGTGTGCGTGCGTGCTTGTGTATGTGTGTGTGTGTGTGTGTGCGCGGTGGGGGCTTGGCTCCACTACACCCAGAAGCATTCACACATTTTGTTCGTATACTGGTTGTCAAGCCTTGCACTGCCTGACTGGGCGGGTCACCTCATAGAATTTCCATATATGGGTTCTAAAGAACATCAAATTGCCTCACAATTTTCCATTTCCTCTCCTATGTCGCAGCAGAGCTGGACTTCCATGCTCTCCTTCCCGCTGCTGAATAGTGATGCATTGCTTTTCCAGAGCTACAGAATTACACATTTGGCAAGCATTAGAGTCCCTTCCAAGCAGATTTTATTGAAGCTGGAACCTCCCTTCCCATCTAGAGTTTCATTCCATGTATACATACAATCAAAGCCAGGAAAGGCAAATCCCACTGCATCTGAGGGCTGCCCGATGTCACAAACTATTTCTCAAATGTTTGCAGTTCAATAAGGCCCTGAATGCATTATGCCAAGGCCCATGCCCCCTCATTTAAAAATCCATGTGGATTCTGATGGCAATTTAACCCACATGTTCCTGATTTATTTACAATTAAATCATCAAAATATTATTTTAAGAGCTGTTTGATGTCTAGGAAACCTTTTGAGGTCTTTTTAATACGATTTTAAGAGGCTCTCTCCTTGAAAGCTGGAAGTTGTGATTTGCTGGGTGTAAATACTCAATGGAAAATAAGGACTGTCTTAAAAACATGAAGACATCTGACAAGACTCAATATGGCCAATTTCATTGTCCACAGGCCCAAAAAGCCCAGAAGAGTGCTCCAGGTTTCCTTGGTTTGTATTTTGATGAGACCCCCTAGATACCTATAATGCGCATCACTGAAATTTGACTCAGATGAATAGACCTTAGCTAAATGGCAACTGTGTGTGTATGGAGCATTCACAGTTTATTGAAGTTTATTGACTAGTATGAAGATAAAACAGAATCAGACATTACAGGATCATAAATTTAGGACTGAAAAAAACCTTATAGTTCATCTATCTCAGTTTTCTGATTTTTACATGTAGAGTCCACCAAAGACAGGCTTTACCTCCTTCTAACTGACCACATGTGCATGAGTCAGTGCTATGGAGACATGGTGCTTTGAGGTGACAAAGCACTGGCAGCTAACTCAAAAGATATAACAACTTTAGATCTATTTTTTTTTAAAGAAGCATCTCCATTTTTCTTCTCTTCCTCTGTTCTCCAAGTAGAACCAAATAACTCTGGGACGTACAGGGAAGGATGAAAGAGGGCTGCTGCCGCTTTTTCACAATGGATCCTACAGTGTAGTTACAGCAAGGGGGTTCCATTCAACTAGGCAAGCTTTAGCCTAGGATCGTAGCTGGTTTTTCCACTTTGTTTCCTTTTCTGAGTGGTAAGGCACAAGGAGTCACTTTGTAAATCTGAGAGGTTGTGACTTCCTAAGTCCTTTAGTTAGAGTTGACGAGCAGCAAGAGGAAGGAGTTCCCTGCAACTGCTCCAGCACTCTTGGAGCAGAGGAAAACCAATAAGAGGATGAGCCCAAGTCATTGCTTTATTCACTTGTCAAAAGATATATACTGTGAAGGAAACAGCACAGAGACAAAATGAAATGTAAAATGTTTAATCAGAGATCCCACAAAATATTTCATGTTTACATGGTTTTAAGTATCGATTATGAGGCAGAGTACTTGCCCATACACTATCACTTGTTTAAATATTACTGTCAATTCATATTTTTAAGAGTCTTTTGTATGTAGGCAATAAATACCTACTCCATATCCAATTTTTACTGTATATTGAATACTTTTCTATTCCTCCATTTTTGGAGAAGTCCATAGATGTGAGTCAATCCTTAAATTATATTATTTCTTTCCACCTTTCCACTCCTAGCAGAGGTGGAAATTATAACTAGCTAAAGTGTGAGAAGCTGTTTTACCTTTCTGTTAGGTGGTCAAACTTTTCTAGCCCTGAGCCTGATCTAGATTTGGGGTACAAGTCCAAATATAAGGTCTCTTTTAGAGAAAGAGTGCAGTTTCCCAGTTCAGTAGTTTCCCAGTCCAGCAGTAGTTCTTATGGTTAGAAACAGCTAAGGAAATTGAGAGTCAAAAAAAGTTAAGCGAATCACCAAAATTCATCAGGTAGGAGTAAATATAAGAACCAGAATTTGAAACCAGCCCACTGATTTCAAATCAGTTCTTACTAATAATTTACTAAGTATTATGCCAGGCGTCATACTAGGTTCTCAGGATAAAAATCCCAAAGTGAGACAGTACATCAAGAAACAGACATTCTAATAGATGGATAAACATATAAGGGATAATGGTATAAAGGGAAAGGAAATCTGGTTTGGGAAGTTTTAGGGATTTTTAAGTTGAGCAATATAGGGCAGTGGATTGTCAAGTCCTTTTAAGTAGCAATGAAAGCATTGTTTTGTTTATTGTTCCTAGAGCAAAAGCATGAGCTAGAAAGGTGAGGGGAGAGAAGGCAGAATAATCACAGGGCAGGGTAGATGGCAAGATAGGCATGCTGAGGAGGCCCTGATGTCTTGAGATACCTGGATGAGTGGTAAAGTATGTTCAGGGGAAGGTTAGATATACAGGATTGAGGAGAATTTTTACCTACTCATCTACCAATTAAGATGACACAATCTTATCATCACAACAATACATAATAATGCTTGCTTGGTATATTAAAGACATTTGAACAAAAATAAAAAACATTAAGTTATGGTATCCAAAATAATGTAAGTTACTAGAAGGAGAGCTAAATTCAGTCAGAACACCTTTATTTTGACATTGTTTCCACCCCTAACTAGCTCTAAAGATCTTAGACAAAATCATTTCTCCTCTCTGGACCTTAGAGTCTCCTTTTGAAAAATGGAAATGATGATGCCCATCCTTCCTCTGTCATAAGGCAGTGTGGCAAGGATCAGGTGATAGGATGGATGCTTTTGTAAAACACAAAATGTTACACAAATGTGAGATACTACATTGTGGTAATTAAGCATTAACAAAAGCCTCCTTCTGGGTGTCAAAGGTGTGGGCAGGAGGGGGACAGAACTCCTAACCAAGAAATTTTATAGCAAGCAAAAAAACAACTAGCAACAAAAAATTTTAATAGGATTTCATATTTATAGATGAAAGGGGCCTTAGAGATTATTTAAGACAACCTTTCTTTTTCACAGGAGAAGCTCAGTGACTTTCCCAGGGAGATCTGGGTTACAGGCACCACAGCCAGGATCAGAGCCCAGCTCTCCTAACCATATTAGATCTATTCCTCTTTCCGATACACCAGAGGCAGAAATGATCTCCCTTTGCATCTGCCTGCTTGGGCCACTTTAATTAATCACACCGGCTCATGTGTCTACTCGCTTCGCTGTTTCAAATCTTCACAATTTCATATCTGGGTTGGTTATCAGCTAGAACCCAAGCCCCATCTCCTCCCTATGGAGTCTTTCTAACTCACTGCCAAATGCTGATCCTGGGCCAGTCCCCGAGACCTCTGGCCACACTGTCCAGTTTTCTAGGGACTGAAAACAAATCTCTTCCTTGCAGATTTAAATGCTCCCATATGAAGCTATGCCTACAAGCTCAGCCCTGCTGTTTTTCAACTAATCATCTGCAAAATTGAAGGAGGGCTGTGGGGGGGGGGGTGGAATCAGCAGAAGAAGACTTATGGTAGGTGGGCCACAGCAGGGCAATTAAGATGATGCTGTGGAGGTAGACATCTGCTCCCAGACAGATACAGTTCCACCGATGCTATCTATAGTTACAATCCTTCCGAGAGATAAACAACATGCGAAGGCAGTGTGTGAGAGGAAGTGCCACACTGAGAAAGTGGTGCTCTGAGACCAGACTTGCAACCCCTGCGGTCTGAGACCCACCCTACAGGGGAGGAGAGGGGAAGGGAGGGCAGCCAAGGGAAGGGGAGGGGGACAGAAAGGGAATGAGACAGGCTCCCTGCACACAGGTGTCCAGGGTAACAGGAGTGAAGGCAGCAGATGGAAAGAGAAAGAGATGTGTGAGAGTTGACACTTGAGGGGGGCAGAGTTGCTTATAGGGAAGAAAAAGGGGGTGCAACTAAGGCACTAACCTGAGATATAGAGGATAAGAAGAATGTTGGAAAATAGAGGGAGGAGAGAGAAAAGAAAAGAGGTAGGGTGGG
>NC_058131.1:412202765-412227095 GCF_016433145.1 Gracilinanus agilis
AAGAAAGAAAGAAAGAAAGAAAGAAAGAAAGAAAGAAAGAAAGAAAGAAAGAAAGAAAGAAGAAAGAAAGAAAGAAAGATTGAAAAGAAACAGAAGGGGAGAAAATGGTCAAGAGAAAAGTTAGAGAGAGAAAGAGAGAAGGATGGAGATACAGAGTCTCAGAAGGAGTCAGAGAAAGGAGGGAAAAGACATGGGAAAAATAGAGAGGTAAAAGGGGAAGAGAGAAATGAAAAGAGGGAGGGAGAAGAAGAAAGAAATGTGCAAAAGGGAAAGGGAGAGAGAGAGACAGAGAGAGAGAGACAGAGAGAGAGAGAGAGAGAGAGAGAGAGAGAGAGAGAGAAAGAGAGAGAGAGAATAAAATTGTGATACAGAGAGAGGAGGATAAAAGAAAGCATATCGGAAGAATAACTTCCACGGTCCTCAGTTTCTTCATCTATAAAATGGGGATAATATCTGCCCTATCTATAAAATGAAACCATGCACTGGAAAACATTAATTAAATGTGAATCATTGTTGTTACTCTTAATAGCAATAACCATCTACAATCACAAATCTATTTTTAGATTGTAAACTTTTTGGGGACAAGGACCATATCATATTTGTCTTTGTACTGCAGTCTTCCATCCTCACCCCTTACCTTGGCCCCAAGCACTTCCTTTCCCCATCTCCAGCCCTATATAATGTGCCTTTCACATAACAGGTGCTTGGTTCGTGTTTGTTGAACTGAATTTATTACAAAGGTTGCTGTGGATCTTACCTTGTCTTGCACATGCTACCAGAATTCAGAATTTCAGCTCACTTGTCTGGTCCCATCTATGCACCAGCATATACCCATGTGGGAAAAAAATAAATGGAGCAGTGCCCAGAACAAGTGCTTAATACATAGGCTCATAGTTTGCAGAAGAGATATCATCTAGTCCACGTTTGTTGACTGCAAGTAAAAATTAGTAAGTTAGTAAAAAAAAAAGTTCAAAAAATAGTAAAAATTAGGCACATTATCAGAGAGACTGAGCCTGGGTCTTCACTGCAGTCCCAGAAAAATAACAAAGCAGTGTTTCTGATGGTGATTGTCATTTGAATGTATTGTTATAATATATTTCAATGCAAAATGATCAGCATAAACAATAGATCCCAGCTTCTGCCTGCTTAATTCAATTCAACAACCATTTATCAAGTGCCTACGAGGAGTTCTTCAGGGAGAGAAAAAACATAGATAACACAGAGTTTCTGCCTTTCTGGTATTTACAGCCTGGGAGGGGGAGGAAAAATAAAAGCAAAAAGTTATTTGAGTATCATTATATAATTATATAAAGAATATTTGAATTATTTTTATAGAACCGAGGACTATAACAATGATTTTATCAATATGGGGATTCCCAGGTCAGAGAGTGAGTTCTATCAAGGCATGTTGCCACCTTCTTTGCAATTTATAGTCCCAGAGAGGTGCCCAGGGCGCCTTTAATATCTTGCCCAGGGTCATAGTCAATAAGTGTTAGATGTGTGACTGGAACATGGGCTATTTTGTAAGCTCCTCCATTAAATAGTAAACTCCTGGAAGGCAGGCCTGTCGCATTGTAGACATTTACAATGCTTGGCATCTGGATTTTTCTTTTTAATCTTTTGACTCTGAGAGAAGCTCTAATGCTCTTTGCAGCAGTTCTCAAACTTTTCGATCGCAGAACTCCTTTTTTACATTTAAAAATTAGTGAAGACCCTAAAAAGCATTTGTGAATGTGGATTATTCCTATCGATATTTAACATATTGGGAGTTATGTCTTAGTATTATTTTAAAAATACTTTTGTTGTTGGTTGTTTCTCTGGCTTTTATGTCTCTTTGTGATACCATCTAAGGTTTTCTTGACAAAGATATTGGGTTGCTTTGCTATTTCATTCTCCAGTTCATTTCGTAGATGATGAAATGGAGGTAATCAGGCTTAAGTGACTTGCACAGAGTTTCACAGCTCATAAATATCTGAGGACAATTTTGGATTCAGGAAGTCTCATCCTCCTGACTCCAGGTCTGGAACTCTAGCCAGTGTGCCATATAGCTGCTCCTCTACATAATTTATATAAAGGAAAAACAAAGTGAAGACCCACTGGGGAAAGATCATCAGTGTCTAGGAGACCAAGGACAGCTTCCTCAGTAAGGCACTACTTAATCTGAATTTGGGGCGGCAATTCAAGGTAGCATGGAGAGGGGGTGCTTCCAGACATGGGAGTGGTGATTAACAGAGATGTGACATCAATAGAACATGTTTCTATACCATTTCAAGGTGCCCAAAGTCATAGAGTGAAAGAGGGATGTAATGAGAACCAGAACTCAATGCTCTGGTCTCCTTAAACTCTATTCAAAATTCAATCCAACTTTTCTAGGGTGCCTATGAATCCAGCATAAGACAGTGCCTATGTATTGAGCACAAGCTGCTCTAAGGTCCTGTGCTAAGAGTTATGGAAATAGAGAGCTATGCACTGCACAAGCCTGGCTCTCAAGGAATACATTATCTAAAGGCAAGAAGGGCAAATGTACATAAATAACGATGACAAAAAGTCAATTAAAAAGTTCGAATGAGAGGCTGAGAAAAAGGACTATTAAAAATGCAGAGAGGGAGATCCTTTGCTCAGAGTGCCCAAGTTATCTTTATACTGAGTCATCAACGGGACATAATATTGGAGCTTTAGAAAAAATTGAAGTTAGTTTAAGAAGCAGAGTGCTGAAGTGGAAGTGGTACTAGACGAAAAACATAATTTCTAATCTTAGTTCTGATGAGCCTCAGTTTCCTTATCTAATTATGAGTCTAATTATACTTATTACTTTCCTCAGAGGGTTATGGTGGGGGAAATGCTTTATAAAGCCTATAGTGCTGTTGAGATTTGATTTATTATTGATGGCAGTTTAGCACAGTTCTAAATGTGACAAAAGTCCTCAGACAACAATAAGAAGAAATAAATGAATGGGAAACAGAAATTTTGTAAGAAGGAATTATCTTCCAGGGAAGTATTGAAGAGCTACTGTGATACCTGAGATAATTGTGAAATTTTAGCAAACAAAATTGTAATTAATTTTGTATTTCTGCGGCAAAGATTAAGACTCAAACTTGGCAAGCAGTGAACTCAAGACAACTGGATGTATCAGATCAGAGATAGGAGACCAGTGAAAACAGCTCTGTTCTTGGTTATTGTCATTTAATTATCATTGGATACCTTGTCTAGCCCATTCTCTCCATGTTTTCCACAAAAATATCAGGAAACTTTGAAAAATGACTGTCTAAAAACAAAGTCAACTGTATCAAGGGCATTCCTCTGATCTACCAATTCAGTCTTTCTGGCAAAATGGAAAATGAGGACAATCTGAAATGATCTGTTCACATAGGAGAAAGTTTCATTTCATGAGACTTTTTCTTGAACAATGAAAAGCCAAATGCTTTACACAGTGTCAGATTTGAAGGAGACTATAGAAACTGTTGATTTCATTCACTTTCATTTTCAGGAGTGGAGACAGAAGAGAGACAGGGAAAGGATGTCACTTCCTTAAGGTTTTTTAGCTGGAAAGCTATAGAGCCTAGCCTTGAACTGAAGTATTATGAGAAAATATGTTAATGTTTTATGATTACTGCTTCTTTTATAATTGACCATTTGCTGACTATTTCTTTAACCACAGATTCTAGAATTTGGTCAGGAAAGCTCAATTTCTTATAGTTTTCAGGTGCCACTTTTCTCTCCCAATCTGCCATGAAGTAGCAGCATGCTGACCCATAAGGGGTGAGGAACAAGTACATCCCCAAAGAGGAACTCCACCATCTCCTGCCCAGATGCTAATGCCCTGTATCAAAGCATCCTAGAATCATTGGCATAAAATATTGGAGCTAGAAGAGAATTAAGTAATAATTTTAGTGATGAGAAAATCAAGACCCAAAAGTTCTGAATGACTTTATGAAGACCACTTGGCTCCCTAGATGCTGGTTAAGCTGAGGCCCAAATCTTGTTTCTCTTACTCCAAATCTCACACTCCTAGACACATCAGCTTCTACTTTCTTAAGTTCTCTTGCCCTTTTCAGCTAGACCACTCTTCATATTACCTTGGCTTACTTTTATGGTCACAATCAAATTTTCCCACAGATTACACAGTTCTCTTGTGTGTTTTTTTTTATGGGTTATTCCCATCCTACCTGATGTCTTCTCTCATTACTCCCAGTAACCATTAGATACTTGCAAACAGTCATCAAACTTACATTGTTAAGGAAAAAACTGACCAAACAACTCTTTCTGTTAGTCTAGTCCCTTCTTGTAAGTCAGCCTCTGTAGCTCCCCAATCATTTTAAGATGTTCATCAAATAATTCCACTGATGTTTAGCAAATTTAGGAATATGGATGTGGTGAGGGGGCTAGCCTATGGAGCTATGAAGACTATTTGAGTGCAATCATGCAACATGAGCATGCAAGAGTGGGTTCACTTGCATTTTCTCTGTGTAAACCCTTATGCTATGTCTGCTTTACTGACAAATTTGATCCCATAAAGTCTTTTATCCAAGAAACTTCTCCTTTCAATTCTGAAACAGTTTCTCTGGAGAATGGGGCAGATGATACAATATGTTGGAGTTGCTATTATTAAAAATTACTACTTTTTTTGACACAATTGCCTTCATTACCCAGTGGGATTTTGATTCTAGACATTCTCCCGGCTTGACATCCACTGGGGAAGTGATGAAACCATTCATTATTTAAAAGTTTGGAAACCATGAGAACTACTATATCTAACCACATTGGATTGACTTTTTAACTCTTGATTTAATAATTCATAAAAACTCAGATACGTGAATTGGTTTAGCACTAACCTGTTAACAAAATATTATAGGAGGTAAATGTTAACTCACCTACCGAGTTATTCTACTTAACACTCTGGATCAATGGAATACATACATTTCATGTTTCATTTTTCAATATTTTATTATTAATATCTTATATTCACATAGGTTATATAAAAATAGAATCAAATAAAATATGTCTTTATTGCTTGGTTAAGTATTGTAACAAATAAAATTAATATATAATAATAACTTTAAAAATATTATAGTTTTTTTAAGATTTATTAGTAGTCACTAGAAAATAAAGCCATACACCATGCTAGCTTAAGCTGTTCAAAACAGCCCGCTCCATTATGCCGCCAAAGGAAGGAAAAGAGGCCTGGGACCCCCAACCCCTCAATTTTATCTCGCTGTCTACATCAGTGCATAGTAACAGGAAGCTAGTGGGCTCAAGGGAAATGTAGTTCAAAGACCCCAACATTTCCAATGACATAGTATGAAACATCTTTGTTAGAAAGATATGATGCAATTGTTCTGTACTACACATGAGAGGCAGAATGATATAATACAAAGGTGCTGGACTTGGAGTCATTTTTAAGTTTCAGATCTGCCAAACAGTTGTGTAGCTTTTGACAAGCTCCTCACTCTGAGCTTTGCTTTCTTCATTTGGAAAATGATTGGGTTAGAATAAATAATCTCTCTGTTCCTGTCCAGTTCTAATGATCCTATGACCTACTGTTAAGGATTCTTCCCAACTCAAACATTCTGGAATGTTTGAACTTAGAACACCACTAGAGGAGGTATCCTGAGCAAGTCTCTTTATCTCTCTTATTTTCAGTTTCTTGTCTATAAAATGGGTCCAATATTTGTATTATCAATCTCATTGTTTATATATGTATAAAGAAAGCATTTCATAAAACAAAATGTCTTGCAAATGTGCTGTGTTTATTTAATTCAATCTTATACTCAGGTATTTATTGTCATTCTTTATTATACTATTGCATATTATTATCCTCATTACATTATCAAAAAGCTGGCAGAGGCATTGTTTTCCACAAGTTTTTTCAACCCAAATAACATAAGAAAAAACCTTATCTACCAGATATAAAGTGAAAAAAGATGACGCCAGGTTGTATAAAAACAAAAACACTAAAACAACAACAACCAAACCAAAAGAAAAATCTCATCATAGAATATTGGAAAACTCAAACACTCAGAACTCTGAAGTCTATGTCTCCTCCCCAACTCATGTAATTCACTAGACTTGTGTTAAGGGTCTATCACCGGAGGCGCATATCTACTCAATCCCCCATAACAATAATAGCCAGAATCCTATATCTCATCCTAAAGTCAATGACTCTCTAATTTTGTGCAGCCTTGTGAGGGAAAGGAAGCCTTACTAGAGGTGGAGAGCAGAGATTGGAAACCCATATATAACTAGTCCTTTCCTTGAATTAAATATTTAAATGGAAGGAAGAGTGTAGAATTAGAGATGGAATAACCCGGTCTTGAGAGTAGTGAGTGACTGCACTGAGGAAATGGAACCAGTGATGACTTATCTTGATAAGATCATGGAGTAATTACAAAGAGTCAGGTGTTTGGGGTCATTTTAGTCTTGTCTCTGATATTTTGTTGTTGTTTTGTGATCATCAATATCTCGTTTACCTTCTCTATGCCTCAAGTTCCCCATCTCTAAAATGGGGATGATAACATTCATATTACCTCACAGGACTGTCATAAGCAAAGGCAAAACTATAAAGCCTACAGATTTAGAAACTATTCTTCAGAGTTGTAAAGTATTAGACAAATATGAGATATTATGATGTTTTTGGAACACAATCATTAATTGTGTGTCAGAATCCTACAGAATGCATTATTCTAACAAGACTGACAGCTGCTAGCTATGTTCTTCAATTCAATCACAAAAGTGTTACAAAATATGGGATGACATGTCAAAACATGCTATCATAAAATAGATGATGTTACATGTCATATAAAATAATATGACCCACAGTATTTAAAAGTCCTAGAAACCTGGATCTTAATCCCAATTCTGGCTAAAACTAGTTGTTTCACCCAGAAAGATTTATTTACTTCGTTTGGCCTCCATTTCCAAACCTGTAAAGTGAGGGGATTGAATTAGAGGATCATTACATTCTCTTCTGGTTCCAACCTGCATTTCTAATAACCCTTCCAGCCCTGCCATTCTTAGATTTATGAGAGAAATTCTTCCCCTTATTCTAGTCCAAGCCCAGGTGACTCATCCATTCAATCCTCTCCTGAATTTCAGAGAGGTTAATCCATTTGTTCATTCATCACCAATTTATTAAGCACCTACAGTTGTAAAACTCTGAACTAGATGCTAAGGATATACAAAGTTTTTAAATAAGGCAGTTTGTTACCTATGCTTAATATAGCTAGCATTTATATAGCACTTTATGATTTACAAAATGATTTACAAATATAATCCTATTTAATCTTCATGACAACCCTGGAAAATACATGTAATCATTTTCCCCACTTTATAGATAAAGAAACTGAGGCTAAGGAAGATTGAGTGACTTGCCTCGGGTCACACAGTTCATAAATTTTAAAGGCTGAATTTGAACTCAGTTTTTCTTGGATCCAACTCTAGCATTCTAATATCTGTGCCACCTGGCTGGATAATAGAAGGAAGCTTGTGGAAGGTTGGGTAGGGAAATAAGAAATGCAGATGACAATAATATAAAATATTTGTTTTTATACCATAATACTTTAAAGAAGTACAGCACAGAGTACTCTATAAACCCTAAGAAGAAAGATCATCACCATCATGAAGACTTAAGTAAAACTTTTAGTGAAAATGGCATTTGAGATGGACTTTAAAAAGATGAGAATTTAGCTGCTCTAAAGAGGTTTTAAGCCTCCTTTTAGCTCTGACAAGCTTTATTCTGTGATTTTAAGGCCTCTTCCAACTCTAGCAATCTATGATGCAAATCCTCTTCTAGCTCTAACTTCTAAGAGAGAGAAATCTTTGTATCTATAGATCTCTCTCTCTCTCTCTCTATATATATATATATATAATGTAAATATTATATATATTTATCTGTATGTTTGTGTGTGCATGTGTGTGTCTGTGTGTTTATCTATAGATATAGGTATTTAGATGAGAATCCTTAATCAGACAAAAAATATCTATCTCTATATTAATCTCTCAATAACTATCTCTCTTTCTAAAACATTTCTTCCACTTTTGACATTTTGTTTTATGATCACAATTATGGGTAGATAGGAGGGGGAGAGTGGAGACAAAAGAATTTGCCCCAAATAAGGCAATTTGCTCATATATAAATGGGGGGAAATCTTATATGACTCTTGCTGAATTCTTTTTCAGCCTTTAGAAATCATCACTATCTAGAGTGGACAGATTAAAATACAGAGGTTCTAGCTATCTCTGAGAATACAGAACTTCCTCTGTGTTCCCCAAACAAAATGCTTAGGACAGCTGCCCAAGTTTCCTTCCAAAGCTCTACCTGTTTCCAACACTCCTTCAACTCTTATTAGGGATTAGACTTGTTCTACTTGGCCCCAGAGGGCAGAACTAGGAGTGATGGGTGAAACTGCAGAAAGGCAGATTTAAACTCTACGTAAGGAAAAAAAAAAATTCTTACAATTAGAGCTGTCCAAAAGTAGAATGGGCTGCCTAGGGAAGTAGTGATTTTCTCCTTTAGGAGAGTTCTTCAGTTGAAGACTGGATATAATCACTTTTGGGGGGAGATATAGAGATTATCTCAATTTGAGTTGGATTAGATGCCCTCTGAGGTCCACTTCCAATCCCAAGATTTGGATGAAGCATTAACTTGGCCCAAAGGAAAGCAGTAAATTTGTGGCTATGATTGCTTTTTATCTTTCTTTGGTTTGGGTCTGCTAAGTTCCCCAGACAGTTTCTATGCTGTGAATCAGGCTCTAGCTCCTGAATTGCCTATAGAGGCAGGAGGTTCAATGGGCTTCTTAGAGTATAGCTCTCTTGCCCCTATCTGATGATCATAATTTTAAAGAAATAATCAACATTTGTCCTTGAGTGTATATGCCTACATGTATGTGTGTATGTGTATTCCTCTGTGTGTTTTTCCATTGAGGATTAGACACCATAATGATCTCCTGCTTGTAATCAATTACTTTTCTTCCTTATTTTTGCATTTTCTTGCAGAATCATTTTGCAGGTACAACTGAAAGATCTTTAGAGATAATCTGGTGATTATTAAAAATTCAACCTCTCCCCCCTACAAGCATTAAAAGATGAAAATTGCTTAAAGTCCACTGTTGTACAACCAATCTGTACCTCTGGACTCCTGTCCTGAGGTGAAAATGCAAACAGAGGAGATATTTAGAATCATTCTGACAGTTCATAAAATTAAGTAGGGATTAGGGATTCGCTTTTTTAAATAATGCCAGAGGGTGCACACAATGTTAATCATATCATCCGGCAACAGGTACAATCCAAGTGGAGCAGACGAGTTGGGGAGAGAGAGAGAAAGAAAGAATGTCATGTTATTAAGCCTGCCACCTAAAGCTTGTGACAATCCATTTTTAAACTTTAAATTAACTGACAGTCTAATAGAGAACACATCTCTAGCTTTCTCATATGCCCTCCCCTTCTTTCTCTAGTATCTGTTATGACCACGATATACATTTTCCCCATCGCAACCTACATGCGTAGGACTAAGCTGTGAGAGAGGAAGTGACAGTATAAATATGCATGGATTACAAATAGTTTAATTTTAATTGGAAAACAGTGGCTGGCATTCAAATAATTTGTGCTTTTTTGAATATTGAATGGGCTCTCAAGGGCATGACTGTCAGCATTATGCTGTATAGAGCAAGACACCAAGGAGAGAATGACATTCTTCATTGCAGGGGTAACAGGGCATAATGAAAAGAACAGTGGACTGTGAATCAGGGACCCAGTTTCTCGTCCCACTTCTGCCACTAACTCATTGTGACATCTTGAGCAAGTCACTTAACGATCAAGTGAAAAGTGCATTGGACCACTGGTTAAGAAGACCTGGGTATAAGTCTCAGCTCCACATATTCCTGACAGTGTGGACTAGCCAGTATTTTTATAATAATAAGCATTTTACAAATATTATCTCATTTTAATCTTCACAACAATCTTGGGAAATGGGTGTTATTATTATTATCCTTATCTCACAGATGAGGAAACTGAGGCAGGCAGCAGTTAAATTAGATATGGACTTCCTGACTCCAGGTTCAGTACTTGTTCCACTTTGGCATTTAGTTGGCATTAGACTAGGACAATTTATTTCCCCTCTTGATGCTTAATATCTTTAGTTGTAAAATGAGGAAGAACAAGGGAATAATGAACTGGAGGAATTCCATGTGAATTGGAAAGACCTCCAGGAATTGATGCAGAGCGAAAGGAGCAGAGCCAGAAGAACATTATACACAGAGACTGATACACTATGGTAAAATCGAATGTAATGGACTATTGTACCAGCAGCAATGCAATGACGCAGGACAGTTCTGAGGGATTTATGTTAAAGAACGCTACCCACATTCAGTAGAAGAATTGCAGGAGTGGAAACAGAGAAGAAAAACAACTTCTTGAACACATGGGTTGATGCGGGCATGATTAGGATGTAGACTCTTAATGACCACCCTAGAACAATTATTAATAATATGGAAATAGGTCTTGATTGATGACACATGAAGAAACCAGTGGAAATGTGCATTGGTTACTGGGGGTGGGGGGAGAGAGCAAGAACATGAATCATGTAACCATGGAAAATTTTTTTCTAAAAAATAAAAAATAGGGGCAGCTGGGTAGCTCAGTGGATTGAGTCAGGCCTAGAGATGGGAGGTCCTAGGTTCAAATCCAGCCTCAAACACTTCCCAGCTGTGTGACCCTGGGCAAGTCACTTGACCCCCATTGCCCACCCTTACTACTCTTCCACCAAGGAGCCAATACACAGAAGTTAAGGGTTTAAAAAAATAAAAATAAAAACATATATATATATATATATATTTATATATATAAGTATATATAAATATATAAAAAAAAGTAAAATGAGGAAGAAGTAATTGTGTAATTAGTTTTAAAAGATCCCAAGAAACTCGTAATCATATAATCTGAATTCTGTGGTTCACAAATGCATAGGTCTCTTTGACCTTTTTGTCTGTGATATACTTTCCTTGGAGTCCAAAATTTTGTGCTTCATAAAAATCCTATGATTTAGAGCTGGAAAAATTCTAGGTTAAATTCCTCATTTAGTAGCTGACTAAATTGAAGCATAGATTGATTCAGTGAATTATTCAAGGTCAAAATGTACCAATTAGCAGAATTAGTCCTGAAATCAAGGTGTTGAGACTCCAAACCCAATGTCCTTTCTCACATGCCTAATGGATAGCATTGGTACAGTGAAGAGAAGAAACTCTTGTATAGGGGTGAGGAGACCCAGGTATTACATAACTGTGTGAACTTGGACAGATCATTTAAACAATCTGGGCTACACTTTCCTAATCTAATAGAGGGTTAAAGTAGAAACTCACCAAGATTTCTTCCAATATTTACATTCTCTTTTCTTTTTCTTTTCTCTTCTAAATACTTGCTTTTATTTTTTATTTTATTTTTTCCAAATTACATGTATATATAATTTTAATAATCATTTTTGACATTTTATGATCTATATTTTCTCTCTGTCTCTGTCTCTGTCTGTCTCTGTCTCTGTCTCTCTCTGTCTCTCTCTGTCTCTCTCTCTCTTTCTCTCTCTCTCTCTCTCTCTCTCTCTCTCTCTCTCTTTCTCCCCTTTCATCTTTCCTGGATGGTAGGTAATGTGTTATAAGTTTTATGTGTGTTTTGATGGAATACATATTTCCATGCTCATTATGTTGTGAAAGAAGACACATATCACTTAGACTATAGAAAAATTCATGAAGGAAATAAAGTGTAAAATGGTATATAAATATATATAAAAATATATATTTAGTCTCCATCAGTTACTTTTGTGGCTCGCATTCTATTTTCTAAAGTCCCTTTCAGCTATAGCATTCTGTGATTTACCTTATTTTTAGGAAACTAGTACCTGAAAGGAACCTCTTTGCAACATTCTGAAAGAATAATGATACAGTCTTTGCTTGAAGACCTTCAATTAAGAGAGTCCACAGATTCCCAAAGGAGCCCATTTACCTCCTGATTTTGAGTCCAAACTTTCCTCTGCCATTTTCACCTATTCAAGTCCAGTCCTACCTCCAGGCAAAATAAATCTAATTCCTCTTCCTTGTGAAAATCCTTTGAGAACTTGAGGATAGCTTCCATTCCCCATATCCAAGTCTTCTCATCACAAATTCTTCCAAATGATCCTTATATGCTATCATCTTGAGGTCCTTCATTCACCTGGTGAATTTTCCTCTGGATGATCCGTGGATTATCTTTCTTGAAATGTGGAATCCAAGCTAAACTTAACCCACTATCTAATTTTGTACTAAGATTTCAAATCTGTGAACCTGAGTATGACACTTTAAATTTGCTGATATCGAATTTCATCTTTTTAGATTGGTCAGTGTTTTAGCCTGGCAAATGGTATTGAGATACCAAATCTATATATTTTAGCTATTATTCTTTTTCTACAATCACTTTGTGTCATTAATAAATATGTTCAAGTTAATAAAAAAGTTTAAATAGAATGAAACCAACAACAGATCCTGAGGAAACTCAATTGGAAACATTTTCCTAAGGTAACACCATTCAAACACTCCTATGTCCAATGAATTCATGCCTCTCCACCTTTCCACAAGAATAGCAGAGGCTTTGAAAAATGTTTAAACAAAATTGGGATAAACTATTTATACACTACTTTCTTGATATTATACTACAACATTTAATCAGAAACTAAAGTCGAGCTCATTGGCCTATAATATATAGACTCTATCATCTTACCATTTTTGAAAAATGGGACAATAGTTGGCTTTCTCTAAAGGACTGCTATTGTTCTTGAACTCTCAAAGATCATATCTGCCAAGTCATGTATATCTTTTCTTGTTTCTCAGAATTCCTCAAGTTTTCTATTTCTTATATTCTAAAAAGATGTGTTTTTTAAAAAATCAGACAATTAATTTAATCAGTCAAGAAAGTCATTATTAATTAGCTTCCTCTACCAATTTAAAATGGCACCATCTCTACAAGTTTTAACCTTACCAAGCAGCCTTGGATACTCAAAGGTTAAATCACTGTGTACCCATTGAAAGCAGGAATTGTGTTTTCTTTGATTTGTTTTTGTTTTTTGTTTTTGTTATGTTTCATTTTCCACTTGCCTTTCTTTTTATCTCCAGGATTTAATCCAGTCCCTTACAAAGAGCGTATTTGTTGACATGATTTTATTTGTCCTGAGTCACTCAGCTAATATATGTCAAAGGAAGGCCTTAAACCCAAATCTTCCTAATACAAAGGTTGACTCTCTATCTACTATTATCTACTATTTCACATTACTTCTTATATTCACATATTATAGTTGCTATTTTTTGCCCATTTCCCAATAAGTGATATGATAGGTTATAATTATTACAAGGAAGGAAGCAGGCCATGAAAAGTAGGTGGAATTTCAAGGACAATGTCAGTTGCTTGTGAAGTAGATAAGATTTTAAATCTCATGGGAATTTACAAATAATACTGATGAAAAGGCCATTGAAAATTTGACAGCTCAATTATACAGGTTTCTTTGTTTCAAGTTTATTAGAAAAAATTGCACTGGTAACATAGCTCTTGGTAATACCACAGAAATATATTAACATACTATGAAATGTGTGAGCATCTGGGCCACCTCAGAACAGGTAATGCTTAGTAGGGTCAAAAGGTAGAGGTACTATAATTGGTTAAATCTACAGGTCTACCAACAAGGTAGTAGTGTGCTTATTTCTCCACAATTTCCAATATACTGACTGATCTCTTTTGTTCATCTTTACCAATTTTCAAAATGTGATTTAGAGATTATTTAATTCAACTTTCTCATGTTACAGAAACATTACACTGTTTGATTTCTAAAATGTAATAAGCTACCTCAAAAACGTGTGGTTTCCCCTTCATTAGAGTTCCCACTAGAGAACCAGATAACTGCTGATTAGGGATATTTTTAGAGGTGATTCTATGTGTATGCTTGTTGTATTTTATACCCTGTGAGGTCCATTCCAGCACAAATATTGTGATTCAATAATTTTCATTCTCTGCCCTACCCAGCTCTGATGTTTTGAGTTTATAATTCTAAGTTTTCCTCTAAGGCCTTCTCTAACAAAGTCATGCATCTTACTTTCCCTTACAGCTTAGACATTTTTTTATGTTTCCATTTTAATTGTCATATGCTACTGTAATCCTAATTGTAAAAGAACACTTTTCACTTTTCAGCAGTGAGCATCTGAACCATCCCTGCCATTAGATTTGCATTTGGTTGGGGAGGGGACTAATCTTCATTAATAATCAATGACACTTAGTAAGTAAGCTTATCAAATAAGTTATTTGCAAGATTCACTGGAATGGTAAATGTACTCTCACCAATTATGATTTTATCACCAAAGGTCAGAACTGCTTGTCAAATGATACCTTGTAGTTTCAATATAGATAACCTTCTACATTTACTATCTAGAACATGCATTCAGTCACTTGCTTATAGTCTGTCCTATCTTACTATCCAATTGTTTGAAGGGCATAAATTTTTCTTCCCAGTGAATCTTTAATATCTATTTTCTAAAATGGAAGGAATATATGTGTTTCCCTCTATGTCATATTCATAAAAGCATATAACTTAGAAATAGAAGGAACTTTATAAAATCTAATCTAAATTCTTCATTTTACAGAAAAGAAAATATCCACTTTTAGGTCAAGCACTGGACCTGGACTCAGAAAAACTTGAATTCAAAACCAATCTCAGGTACTTACTAGCTGAGTACTTAACTAAAGTGAGTTTTAGAGAGAATGACAAGTCCCATGAATCAAGGCTCATAAATAGTGAAGAAAAGAACTGTTTTACTTCCTTTCCTGTTCAGGTTGCAGTATTCTTACTGGGGATATTTAGCCAAGAGAAGGCATAGAGATAGTTGTCCTCATATCTCTGAAGAACTATGAAAGGGATTTTAAAAATTGTTATTATTATTGTTATTTTTGTTTTTAATAGAGTTATTCTGTGTGATTATAGAAGGCAGAACTAGAGGTAGGTTAAGTGCTCTAAGAGATTGTGATTTCTGCCCTATGCCAAAAAAATTTGTGTAACAATCAGAACTGTTCAGACATGTAATGAGATTCTTCATTATCTCTGACCCTAGAAGTTTTCAAACAGACACTGTGGGACTAACTTAAGAAGCAGCATAATTGGAGTACCTACTTCACTGGGTTGTTGTGAAGACAAAATAAGGAAATATATTTAAAGTGCTTTCTCAACTTTAAAGTGCTATATAAATTTCTCTCTACTTACCTATCATCTATAATCTATCTTCATCATTGCTTTCATTACCATCATCATCATCTATTAGTGTTTAAGCTACTTGTACACTAGATATGTGCAGTGGGAATTATCTCTTTTTTAATCTCTTTTTTCATTTATTTTTAAATTAAAACATATGGTAACAAAAGAAATATTTAAATAAGCCAAGAAAACTAAAACATTGAGTTACAAATAAACCTACAGGCCTAAGCGAGTTGAACAAAAATGAATGGACATATTGATTTTAACTAAATAATAATAATGACATCTCATCCTCATTTTCTTTTTGTGAAAGATCCCTTTGGGTTTTTTTTGTTGTTTTGTTTTTGCTGTCCAAAATTATTATTTGTCTGGGTTATATATGTATTGTCACATTAAACATATTTCCTTATTATTCATTTTTATAAGTGAATACTTTTATAAAACCCAAACCCCAAATTATATGCCCAAATAAACAAGTGGTAAATCATATGTTTTCATCTGCCTTTCTACTCCAATAGTTCTTTCTTTGTAGGTAGAGAGCATACTTTTCCATAAATTCCTCAGAATTATCTTGGATCATTGTATTACATTTAGTAGCAAAGGCTATCATTACTGATTGTTCCACAATATTTCAGTTACTGTGTGTAATTTCTCCTGAGTCTGCTTATTTCATTCTGTATCAGTTTGTGTAGGTCTTTTCAGTTCTTTCTGAAATCATCCTGTTCATCATTCCTTCTAGCACAATAGTATTCCATCACCATCATAGAAGATAATTTATTCAGCCATTTCCCAATTGAGGGACATCACTTTAGTTTTTAATTCTTTGTCACCACACAAAAAAAAAGCAACTATAAATCTTTTTGTACAAAATAGTCCTTTCCCAATTTTTTGAATCTCTTTGGGATACAGACCTAGTAGTGGTACTGCTGGATCAAAAGGTATATATCCTTTTATAGCCTTTGGGTATAATTACAAATTACCTTCCAGAATAGTTGGATTAATTCATGATTTGACCAGCAATGCATCAATGTACCAATTTTGTTGCATTCTATACAACATTTATTCTTTTCCTTTACTGTTATATTGGCCAATAAGATAGGTATGAGGTGGAAGCTCAAAACTATTTTAATTTTCATTTTTCTAATCAAGAGGGATTTAGGACATTTTTTACTATTATTGATAGCTTTGATTTTTTTATTTGAAAATTGCCTATTCATATCCTTTGACCCTTTATCAATTGTAGAATGGCTTTGATTCTCAAAAATTTGACTTAATTTTTTTATAAATTTGAGAAATGAGACCCTTTTCAGAGATTTTTTAATTGTTTTTCCCCCAGTTTGTTGCTTCCCATCTAATCTAGGTTGCATTGATGTTGTTTGTATAAAATATTTTTAATTTAATAAAATCAAATTTATCCATTTTACATCTTGAATGTTCTCCTTCTCTTCTTTGGTCATAAATCCTTCCCTTCTCCATAGATCTGGCAGGTAAACTCTTCTATATTCTTCTAATTTACTTATAATATCACTCTTTATATTTAAATCATATACCTATTTTGACCTTGGCTTGATATTGGGTGTAAGATATTGACCTAAACCTAATTTTTGTCATACTGTTTTCTAATTTTCCCAGTAGTTTGTGTAAAATAGTAAATTCTTATTGTAAAATTTGGGATCTTTGGGTTTATCAAAGATTAGATTGCTGAGGTCATTTACCCCAGGCTATTCCATTGATTCACCCTTTTATTTCTTAGCCAGTACCCAATTGTTTTGGTGATTACTGCTTTATAGTACAGTTTAGGATCTGGTACTGCTGGACCACTCTTCACTTTTTTTTTTCTTTAGTTCCCTTGATATTCTTGACTTTTTGTTCTTTCAAATGAATTTTGTTATTATTTTTATCATTTTATAAAATGTTTTTTGGTAGTTTGATAGATATGGCACTGAATCAGTGAATTAATTTACATAGGATTGTTGTTTTTATTATATTAGCTCAGTCTACCAATGAGCAATTAATGTTTTTCCAATTGTTTAGATCTAAGTTTATTTGTGTGAAAAGCATTTTGTAATTCTGTTCATATAATTCCTGCATTTGTCTTGGCAAATACATTCCCAAATATTTTGTATTGTCTAGAGTGATTTTAAATGGAGTTTCTCATTCTAACTCTTGCTGCTGAGTTTTGTTGAAAATATAGAGAGATGCTGTTGATCTATGTGGGTTTATTTTGTATACTGCAACTTTGCCAAAGTAATTAATTATTTCAAGAAGTTTTTTAGTTGATTTTCTTGGATTTTCTAAGTATTCAATTATATCATCTGCAAAGAGAGATAGTTTAGTTTCCTTATTGCCTACTTTTTTTTACCTACTCAAATGGCCTACTCAATTTCTTTTTCTTCTCTAATTGCTAAAGCTAGCATTTCTAGTACAATATTAAATAATAGTGGTGATAATGGGCATCCTTGCTTCACTTCTGATCTTATTGGCAAGGTTTCTAACTTATACCCATTGCAAATGATACTTGCTGATGGTTTTAAATATATACTATTTATTATTTTAATTTTTTCCTATTCTTATTTCTGTTTCTTCTATTCCTATACTTTCTAATGTTTTCAATAGGAATGGGTGTTGTATTTTGTCAAAGACTTTTCCTGCGTCTATTGAGGTAATAATAGGAATTCTGTTACTTCATTTATTGATGTGGTCAATTATGCTGATGGTTTTCATAATATTTAACCAGCCTTCCATTCTTGGTAAAAATCCAACCTGGTCATAGTGAATAATCCTTGTGATATATTGCTGTAGTCTCTTTGTTAGTATTTTATTTAAGATTTTTACATCAGTGTTTATTAAGGAAATTGGTCTGTAATTTTCTTTCTCTGTTTCTATTTTCCCCAGCACCATATTTGTGAAAAAATAATTTGATAGGACTCTGTTGCTTATTTTGCCAAATACTTTGTATAGTATTGGGATTCATTATTCTTTAAATGTTTGATAGAATTCACTTGTGAATCCATCTGCCCTGGGGATTTTTCCTGGAGAGTACATTGATAGATTGTTCAGTTTATTTTTATGATATGGGATTATTTAAAGATTCTATTTCCTTTTTTATAATCTAGGAAATTTTTATTTTTATAAACATTCATCTATTTCACCTAGATTATCAGATTTTTTTGTCATATCATTGTGAGAAATAGCCACTAATAATTACTTTCATTTCCTCTTCATTAGAGGTGAAATCACTCTTTTCATTTTTGATACTGGCATGCCTAGTTCATTCATCTGCATTTTTCTATTTTTTATTGATATAAGCATTCAGGGATTTAAAATTTCCCCTGAATACCACTTTAGCTGTATTCCATAATTTTTTATGTTTTCTCCTTATTGTCATTTTCTTCAATGAAATCAGTGATTGTTTCTATGATTTGTTCTTAGACCTAATGAATAAAGGAAAACAGTCTCTTTCTCTGATCTAACTAAAATTTTATTTAAAAGGAAGAAAAAATTGGAGCTCTAGCTGTTTGAAAGTAACTAAACCTCCACTTCCCTGAATCTTCTCAGATTCAAAGTTCTCTCCTTGGCATGGAATTGGTCCTTATATAGACCAATCCCATACCTGGAAGTAGGGGGCATGGCCCCTCCCTAGTACTGGATTGGTCCAATTCAAGACCAATCTCATGCCAGGAAGTAAGGGGGGAGGGACCCCAGAACACACTGAGGGATGCATCACAATATTTTAAAACCTACACTATCCATTTTGAATAATTAGATAATTTAATTTCCAATTAATTTTTAAATTGCCTTTCCATGAATCCTTTTTTATTATAATTTTTATTGCATTCTGATCTGAAAAAAGTTGCATTCATTATTTTCACTTTTCTGAATTTGGTTGTGATATTTTCATGCCCTAGTACATAGTCAGTCTTTATATATTTACTATGTGTTGCTGAAAAGAAGTTATATTCCTTTTTATCCGTATTCAATTTTCTCCAGATATCTATCATATCTAACTTTTCTAAAATTTCATTCACTTTCCTTATTTCTTTCTTATTTATTTTTTGGTTAGCTTTATCTAATTATAATAAGGGAAGTACAGTTTTACTGTCTCTTTCCTCCTTAAACTCCTTTAGTTTCTCCTTTAAAAATCTGGATGCTACACCATTTGGTGCATATATGCTAAGTACTAATATTATATCATTGTCTATATTATGTTTTATCAAGATGTAATTGCCTTCCTTATCTCTTTTAATCACATTTATTTTTGCTTTAGCTTTGTCTGAGATCATGATTGCTTCTCCTGCTTTTTTCATCTCATCTGAAGCCTAATAGATTCTTCTCCAGCCTCTTACCTTTACTCTGTGTGTGTATCTGCCTAAAATGTGTTTCTTGTAAACACTATATGGTTGGATTCTGGTTTATAATCCACTGATATCAGCTTGCGTTTTTTGGGTGAGTTTACATTCACATTATGTTTACTTTCTGTGTATTCCCCTCTACCTTGATTTGCTTTTTTCATCCTGCTCTTTCTCCTTTCACTCTTTCCTTCCATCCCAGTGTTTTGCTTTTAGTCATTCTCTCCATTCCTCCTCCATTATATTACTCCCCTCCCCACCACTCCCTTTCTCATTCCCCTTCTACTTCTCTTTAGGGTAAGATAGAATTCTATACCCCAATGAATCTGACTATTCTTTCCTTTCTGGGCCAACTCCAATGAGAGTAAGGTTTAATTACTGCCCATCAAGACCTTTATCCTCCCCTCCACTGTCATAGTATCCCCCTATCAATATGTCTTTATGGGATATAATTTACCCCAATTTCCTTCTCTCTTCCCATTTTTCTTAATACAATTCTCATTTTTACCCTAATTTTTTGACAAAGTATCCTAAACAGCTTAATACCACACCCTCTGTCTATGTATACATCTTTTAACTTATATAATAATGATAATTTTTAAGAGTTACAGATATCATCTTTCCATATAGGAATATAAACATTTTTACCTTATTGAAGCCCTTATTTTTTTCTCTTTCTTATTTACTTTCTTATGCTTCTCTTGAATTTTGTATTTGGATATCAATTTTTTTCTTTAATTTTTGTCTTTTCATAGGAATATTTGAAAATCTTCTATTTTATTAAAGACCATACTTTCTCCTGAAAAAATATAGTTAGTTTTGATGGGTAGGTGATTCTTGATTGTAAACCCAGTTCCCTTGCCTTCCAGAAATATCATATTCCAAGCTCAATACAGAAGCTGTCAGATCCTGTGTAATCATTACTGGGGAGCCATGATATTTGAACTGTTTTTTTTTCTGGTTGCTTGAAATATTTTCTCCTTGGCCTGGGAGATCTTGAACTTGGCTATAACATTTCTGGGAGTTGTTGTTTTGGGATTTATTGCAGGAGGTGATCTGTGGATTCTTTCCATTTCTATTTTAACCCCTTGTTCAAGAATATTGGGGTAGTTTCTTAGATAATTTCTTGTAATGTGATGTCTAGGTTTTTTTTATTATGACTTTCAAGTACTCCAATAATTTTAAAATTGTTGCTCCTGGATCTCTTTTCCAGGTCAGTCACTTTTTTAATGAGATATTTCCTATTTTCTTCTTTTTTCATTATTTTGATTTTGTTTTATTGTTTCTTGATGACTTGTAAAGCCATTAGTTTCTATTTGTCCAATTCTAATTTTTAAAGACTGAATTGCTTTCATTTCTTTTTCCTATTTTCCTTTGGCCTATTTTCTTTGATTTTTGAATTCATTTTTGAGTTCTTGCAGAGCATCAATACAATTCCTGTTTTTTTTTTTAAGTTTTGCATGTAGTTGCTTCTATCTCACCAATCCCTCTTGGTTCTCTTCTTTGTGTTCTGCCCCCATAGAAATTTTTGAGCATTAAGTGTTTTGTTTACTACTTGATCATTTTCCCAGTCTTTTTTTGTCTGAAAGCTGCTTACTGCTTCTGTCTCCTACCTACTGCTCTGCAGGGTTTGGCACTGTGAGTTATTTTGCCCTGGGTCTAGGTCTTTACTGCAGAAGTGCAGGCTTCAAAGGGCCCAGTGCTATGGACTACCAGGCTTCACTGTAGACTGGTGGCAGGGCCTAGGACTTCAAGTGATGGGTCTGAGGTGTTCTTTTGTTGGTGTAGCCCACTTCACCTATGCCCAGTCTCAGAACCTGATGCAGTATGTGGGGAGGTTTGTTGGCCAGCACTCCTCTGTGTGCTGTTTTCCTTCTGGTTCCTCTCATTCTGTGAAAATTATCTCTGCCTACCTTTCAAGTTGTATTCAGTGGGAGAGCCCTGTCACTACATCCTGCTGTTGGTTTTTGGGTCTTGTCTTTTTGAGGCACTTTTTAAAAATTGGTTTGGAAGCATTGTCAGAGTGGTTTTGGCTTTCATTTCTACTAAGTTCCCATCTTGACTCCTCCCCAAAAATTATCTCTAAAAGACCTTTCTCTAAGATTTTATGATTGTTAAATCATTTTCTCAATCTAACAAAATGCTATTTACATGGGAGTTGCTCAACAAGTTGCTAATGAATAGAGAAGAATAGTAAAATGCTTCTATAAATCTTTCTCCGCTCAAGTCCTCTGCTGACATCTCATCTTGGTGCAGACTTATCCAATAAGTTGTACTTTTGCAACACTATCCTGGGTAAAAGTAAACTGGAAAAGCTTTGAATATGGAGACCATTATGAACTATACTGACCTAATGTCTATCATCTGAGGTCCAGCCTAACTAAATTGTAAGAGAATCAGCACCAGACAGGCCACAAAATAATAATTTTTCTTTTTTATTCAGCCACAAAAATTCTCAAAAAAAACATCTTATTTGACAGAGGGTTCATGATCTATGTTGATGAAAGGAATGCCTGAACCATTAAATCACAAATCCTTGAAGTATTCTAAAAAAAGAATTTGTGCATCCAAGGACATGAAGTGAATTTCTGTGAGAAGAGAGAACATTTAGTCAGGAACATTGTTAACACTGATGCTTCTGCTGTCTATGAATCTGTCTACTAATGAACACGGCTGCCGAATGCATAGGAAGTTCAGACCTCACTTTCTCAATTTTGTAAATATGTGTCAGTGACAACAATTAAGCAGTGAAGTAGATGACAGCCTCTCACCAGCAAACAAACAATCCCATGCATATGGTATTTTTGTTGAATCCTCGACAGTTATTACTTTAAGCAAATAATGATTCTGTATAGTGTTGTGACTGGGAAGAATGCTCAACAAATCAACCCATTGGGAAGAAGAAAATCCAGTCAGCTAATTGGCTGATATGTCTACAGAAAGGCATGGTGTAATGAAATTAGCAATGCCTAAAACTCATGAAAACTGAATTTCTGATCCCAAAATTGACATTAATATCTTTGCTCTTGGGCAAGGCACTTCCCTTTTTAGAGCTCAATTTCCTCATCTGAAGAATAAAGAAGTAGAAATAAATCTCTAAGACCCTTATCATGTCAACATTTAATGGTTCTATAATTTTGAGATCCTTTTGATTTCAAACATACTTTTTTCTATCAGTCTAAAGTTTGTTTGTTTTTTTTCTGTCTCAACTTGACATTCATTCTATGTTTCATGTTCTAACATTCTGTTTTCTAAGCTGTGGTTAACATTCTACTGTTCTATACTGTTAAGATTCCTTCCTTAAAATCTGTTTTTATAAGTCTTTTCTAGATCTACTCTTACCTGATTTTGTGAACACCTTTGGAATTTATAGACTTGACACCCATATATTGCCATGTATTGTATCTTAATCTGTGTGTATGTGCTCATGTGTGAGTGATGCATATATGTTATTTAATGTGTATGTGTATTCTCTTCTCCAGTAGATTAGAGCTCCTGAGGACAGGGACTATATATATTTCAATATCTATGCTTGTGTTTGTGCTTTGTATGTGGTGTTCAAAAACA
This sequence comes from Gracilinanus agilis, assembly GCF_016433145.1. Classification (NCBI taxonomy): domain Eukaryota; kingdom Metazoa; phylum Chordata; class Mammalia; order Didelphimorphia; family Didelphidae; genus Gracilinanus; species Gracilinanus agilis. The sequence continues at coordinate 412,225,932 of NC_058131.1, forward strand.
AAATAATATATGTAAAACTATATAAAATAAGCTACCTTTGGAAGTAGAGAGTGCCTTTAATACTAGATGTCTATTATTAAAGTCTAGTATACTAGAAATGTGTTGTCAATTTCTTGGAGATATTTTTAACATTGAATTCTGTTTCAAATGGAGTGTGATCTAGCTGAACTTTGATTAAACTTACAATCTTGATATACCTGTTGAAGTCACTTATTGGTTTCCAAGTCATTCTTCCCCCTTTCTCCTATTCTCTACTTGATTAATGGTATTCTCCATTCTCTGCCTTCATAAAAGGGAATTTTAATATATTGACAATTATTCCTAAAACATTTTACTCTACCGGTAAATCAACTTCTTCAGCTTTCATTACCTTTAAAAGATAGCAGATATATAATTTAATGGTGAGAAGTTAGACTTAAAAATCTTAATAGATGTGTGATTCTGGACAAGTCACTTAACTTCTTTCAATTTCTGCTTCCTTACCTATGAAATGAAGAGGTTGGACTCAATAATTTCTAAGACCCTTTCTAGCTCTAAGTCTATGATCTTATGTATATCTTACCATCACCCATATTTAGAGTATACTCACTATCTGAAACACTTTTAAGTCCTCCCTTTGATGATAGCTTCTTATTTTCTTAGATTTCCTTATGTCTTACTCTTCATAAGCATATTTTTCCATCCTCTGTAGCTTTAATACTGTTTCCTATTCCTTCTACTGTATATGTTCTTGTCAATAACACTTCTCCTTAGTTTCCATAGTACTTCTTGTTTCTCTACCCATTCTTTTTAAATCTTTGCTGGACTATCATCCATCTTCTACTGACTAAGCATAATTGTCCCCTAAGGTGCTGGCTTGGACCCTCTTGTCTACTCTTATCTATATTCATAGTTTTTTTCCTTTGAACTCACAAGCTCCCATTGACCTAGTTGTGATCTTTACAAAGAATATCTATTTATCTATCTACCTATACTGTAAAAGGGAATTCTTAGTTCTCTTTGAGTTCACATTTGTGAAAGGGAATCCTTTATTCTCTTTGGTGGCAAAGGATTCCCTTTCACAAGTGTGAACTCAAAGAGAACCAAGAATTCCCTTTTACACTACCTACCTATCACCTCTCATATATATGCATATATATATATATATATAAAATATATACATTT
>NC_058131.1:412231904-412323116 GCF_016433145.1 Gracilinanus agilis
AGGGAGGGAGGGAGGGAGGGAGGAAGGAAGGAAGGAAGAAGGAAGGAAGGAAGGAAGAAAGGAAGGAAGGAAGGAAATTGAGGCCCAGAGTGGGGGCTTTTGAAATATTATTAAGTTGTAGTCCATAGTTGAGCCAGGCTTTTCACATCAAATTCAACACCATTCCATCAAATCCAATATTGGGGGTTCCTAAAGGCAACTCTGGCATCACTGGACCTGGCCAGATACACATTGGATAAATCGTTCTACCAATTCTACCAATCAGGCAGAAGGATGAGGTGGATAAACTAAGTTATTTTTCTTGGCCCAGCAGCAATAGACTGTGAAAAACCTCTCAATACCTTAAGATTTAATAAATGAAGTCTTCCTAGACTGTCCAGAAATAAAAACAGGTAGCAAGGATCAATGAGAAATCCTTTACTTCTAGTATATACCTTTGCTTCAGCACAGACTAATTTTTAATGTATGTACTTGTCTTTCATTGCTCAATCTTAGACCCAGCTGGGCTATCAAGAAATTGGGAGTAAACCTAAGCATGTTGCCACATGAATTATCTAGGGTATCAAAGGACTAGCCTCCTTCAGAACTGACATGAATATGTATATGTGTGTATATATATATATACATATATATATGTATATATATATATATAATAAAGACGTAGTTAGATGACTTCCCCTAAAATTTTGTGAGAATCAGTATCTAAATAAAATTTTCCTATGTAGTAGAGTTGTTCAAATAGAATGAAATTTCTTCAAAGAAATTTTCTCTCCCTCTGAAGTTATGCAAGCAGATGGATATGAATAAGAAAAACAGAATGGCCTCATGGATCCTCATCTATAAGATGAGAAAGTCAGAGTAGATATCCTCTAAGTCCTCCTCAAATTCTGAATCTCTGATCCTATAAGTAGATGACCATGGATACCTCTTGTGAATCTGTAATGCCTTTATAGTATAGTGTACAGAATGAATGAATAGAGTCAAAATCAAATGTTCATTAATCTAGCTTTTAATTTTACTAGATTACTTTTTCTAAAATACAATCATATCATTCTTCTTCTCAAAAGTCTCCAATGGTTATCCATCACTTACCAAATACCATCCATACTACTTAACATGATGTTCAAGTGCTCAATAATTTAGTTCCAGCTTAATTTACTAAGTCAATATCCTATCTATCCTTCAAGTTCAACTTAAATGATACCTTCAAGCCTTCCTTGACCATGTCCCTACCTCTAACAAGTAGTTGTCTCTCAAATCCCCATACGTTTTTGATGGTATAACACCTAGCTCTTAGCAGGAGCACAATAAATATATATGGAATTAAGATGCCTTCTGCTGTGGAATTTGTGTTTGCTCTTGTTCAATACTGTCTGATTCTTCATGAACCCATTGAGGGTTTTCTTAACAAAGATACTGAAGTGGTTTGTTATTTCCTTCTCATGCTTAATTTACAGATGAGAAACTGAGGCAAACATAGTTAAGTTTCATGCCCAGGAACACATAGGCATTAAGTGTCTGAGCCAAATTTGAACTCAGGTCTTTTTGACTTCAGACCAGCACACTATTTTGTCATGTAGCTGCCCAGAATTTTTTTTACATGACAAAATTACCAGAGTGCTGTAAGTAGTTTTTAAACTGTATGACTTCTGAGTCTGATGCATTTAAATAAATTAAGCAAATCTAAGTAAAATTAAGTTCATTTAAAAGTAGGCAGATTGGTAGAAAGAGTACTAGGCTTAGAGTAAAGAAGCCCTGAGTTCAAATTTAACTTCAGATACTTAATAACTCTGTGACCTGTTCAAGTCACTTAACTTCTTTTTAACTTAATTCACTGGAAAAGAAAATGTCAAACCACTTCAATATCTTTGCCAAGAAAACCTTGGTCAACATTGGAATGCTATGGTCCATAAGGACATAAAGAGTTGAAAAAGACTCAACAACAATAATAACAAAGTTTAAGAGAATTGGAATAGCTGAGATCTTATCTCTGACACTCACTAGCTTAGTGACCTTGGGCAAGTCATTCAACTTTTATCAGCCTGTTTTTTTTCTCATATGTAAAATTGGGATAATTTATATATATATATATATATATATATATATATATAGAGAGAGAGAGAGAGAGAGAGAGCATAGTTGTTATAACAATTAAAAGATAATATGTTGTAAGATTAAAAATTAATATCCAAATACTCCAAGTATTATATTTAATAAGATTTATTAATAATAACGAAGAAAAAAGAAAATAAAAAGCTAGAATGAAGAGGGAGCTAACCCCGCAGCAGTCATGAGAGAAGAGAGTGAAAGGTGGAGTTACATCAAACTTATAAACATTACTTAGAGATGCTACGTGCATGAAGGGAAAAGGCTTCTGGGAGATGAAGTCCAAGGATTCAAGAATTTCTAATTACACAATATGTAAAACAATTAGGAAACATTAAAGTGCTATGTTAATGTTAGTTATTACTTTGTTAATAATATTAATACCACAACATCAATCATTCACCCATTATAGATAGAGAGCACTGTGCTCTCCCTCGGCAGACAAAGATATCTCTGTCCTCATGGAACTTATAGTCCACTGGGTGGGGGTGATATATAAGTAGATAAATTCTGTCAAATATAAAAATTAAATGTTCTACAGAGATGTAGAACAGAGATGTCAAACCTTGTTAGAGGGTCACAAGTGGGAAGCAAATTAAAGCAGATTTTAACGTAATTGGGAAATGTTTAACAAAATAAATAAAAATTTAGTACAACATAGAATAATCTTAACTTGTAGTTTTATAAGTCATTTTACAGACTACTGTATTTGAGTTTGCCATCAGAGTTACAGAACAAAATCCTATTTGAGATATGAGAGGGAAGTTCATTACCTACTGGGAGAATTAGGAAAGGCTTCCAAATCTCAAATCCTGGGATTATTCTTTCAATTATTGTGATATTAAATGGGTTACATTTTAGGAACCTGAGAGACATTTGGGGACAATAGAAACAGAAAAAAAACACATTGAAAGTATCTTAGATTGCTGGAATTATATAGCTTTTTAAGTGTACATTGTCTTAAAGAGAATAAGATCTTTAAAGATGATTTAACCCTATTCCCCTTCGTTTTTGGCACAAGGCAAATGAGAGCTTTTAAAGCTCTTCAGAACGGGGCCCCTCCTACCATTTCAGTCTTATACTTTATAAATATTCAGTCCGGTCCAATTCTCTGTGCCCCCATGGACTAGATAGCATTCCAAATCTGTCCATGGGGTTTTCTTGGCAAAGATACTGGAGTAGTTTGCTATTTTGTTTTGCGGTGGATCAAGGCAAGCAGAGGTGAAGTGACTTGCCTGTGTCACATAGCTACCCCAGGTTTCTAACCAGTGAGCTACCTAGTTACTTCCTTTTATACTTTACTCTCTTCCAGGTACTCAGTGATTCATCACACTGGCCTTTCTGCTGTCCCTTCCTTGAAACACTTTTCTTCTAACTATGCTTTATTTTTTTCTGGCTTTCCTACAGGCTTGGAATACTCTCCTTCATTTCTGCCTTCTGGCTTTTCTACCTTCTTTGAAGCAAAAGCTCAAATCCCACATTTTGCAAGAGCACTTTCCCTTTTCCTTCTCCTCTTAGCCCTTTGATTCTGAGCTCCTTCACTGTGAGATAGTTTCTCATTAACCCTTTGTATATAGATTCTTTTTTTTTCTCATGTTCTATAGTCCCATTAGAATGTGGACTCCTTGATGACAGGAACTATTTTTTATCTTTCCTTGTTTCTTCAACACTTAGCACAAAGCCTGGCACAAAGTAAACTTAATAAATATTTATTATAATCCTGGTAAACAGAAAAACTTTTCTTTTCTCGTTTTTTATGACTATCGTCATCTAGTTCATGATGCCTTTTCTTGCACTTGATTTGACTAACCTCTTTTCTGTTTTATATTATTATCTTCCCTCAGACCTCTCGTTTTCCCTGCTCATTTTTTGGTGCCCAGATTGAGGAAATATTCCTGACAAGGGAGTTGATCAGTATTCTCAGGCAGGATCAAGAAAAATATAAAGAAGAGAACAAGATTCAGTTAGGACAAGTTTGCCTCCCTTTACTCTTCTCCTTGGAATGGTAGAACTGGAAGTAACCTCAGAGTCATAGAACATAGAATGTCAGAAATGGAAGAGGCTTTAGAATTATAGAACACAATCAGAGCCAGAGATGGAAAGGACTTTGACATCATAGAATACAGAATGTAAGAACTAAAATGGGCCCTTAGATACCCAGAAAAAAAGACTGTTACAGCTAGAACAGATCTTAGAATCATAGAACACAGAAGGTCCAAACTGGAAGAAGGGTCTTAGACTACAGAACATAGAACTTCAGAGATCTGGAAGAAACTTTAGAATGACTGATCCAAAGAATGTCAGAGCTATCTGGGGCTTGAGAGCTCAAGCCCAACTCCCTCATGTTGTAGGAGAGACCCCAGGAGGCTAAGTGATTTGCCCAAGGTCATCTAGCTCATTAGTGACAGAGATGGACCTAGCAATTCAGGTCTCCAGGTACACAGTCCAGTGTTCTTTCCACTCTCTATCTCTTCAGCAGCCAGACAGGTCTCCATTCCACATAAGGATTTATAGATTAAAACCTGACATGTTGTGTCAGAAGTGGAGCAGGATTGGTCACCCCAGGGAGGTAAGACACTCATAGTTACCTGACTTGTCTAAAAACACAGAACAATAATCAATCATTATTACCCTAAACAGCACTTGATGCTAAACTCCAGTGCTTCCTCTCTCTCCCCCTCACTATGTGCTTTCACATTTGGGTCCCCACGTTCCCATTCACTGTGTCATCTTCTCCCAAGTTACCTCATGTGTGCTTCCCCCACTGCTCCCAATTTCCCATGCTCGGCTGGGCTGGGATTGAGTGGCAGTTCAGAGCCAGAAAGCAGGTGCTGTGGAAGTGAAGCGTGCCATTCAGACAGTACATTAGGTAAAGGCACAGCCCCAGGGGAACGCTAATGCTTAGCATTGCAGCAGCCCCAACTGTTCCTCCAAGAAGAGGGGAGGGCCAGTTCTGACCTGCTCTGACCAGATGTTTGGGAAATCTGCCAGATTGTAGCAAATAGAATTGCTGTTAATTTATCAAAGGTGTAATAAGTATTAATGAAGTCCCTTTCTAGAGGCTTTGTTTACAAGTGGTGATGCTAAAATCTAAGAGCAAGGAATACTAGGGCTCATTACGGGAGGAGAGACATCCCTTAGAGGTGGTGGTATATGGGTATCACAGAAAAATGGCTGGTCTGAGAATGAAGAAATTTGAGTGTTAGCCCTAGTTTTGTCACCCTCTGGTTGTGCGACACTGAGATACAATCACAACATTTTCCTGAGACTCAGTTTCATCATCTATAAAATAGAGACAATAATAAAAAAAAAAACTGTCAACATAGAATAAGGATTAAAATTAAATAAGACCATAAACTGAAAGCCCTTTACCAATGTAATTGATGGTGACGATGATATTGATGATGGCAATGAAGATTTATAGTGACTCTTGGGATATATTAAAGAGTCTTCAAGTCAGAGAAGCTGGGTTTAAACTCTGCCCTTGATAACACCTCTGTGACCTTGGCCAAAGCACTTAAATTCCTTGGGTCTCAGTTTCTTTATTCATAAAAATAAAAGATCTAAAGCAGAAATGCTTTTCAGCTCTATATCTTCGATCCTATTTTTTATGATTATACTGTTCCTTAAGACTTTTATAGGTATATGCTGCTTTATCTAACAAAGTTGATCTGGATTCAACTCAAGTACATATTGAGTTTCTACTGTAAACTTAGAATATATTTTCCAAACAGATCCTTGTCATTCTTTTCAAAATATATTTTAAGCCCCAATCTCAATATTTGCAAACCGTTTGGTCCATGGTGGCTCTATATACTTAAAGTGGATTAAAATGACCTCAATATGTATAGTGTGTCCAGCTGTGGCTGATTAGACCAATATGAGCTTGAAAGACTCCAACATTGTTCAACAACAAAGCAGTATGCTTCTAGCCTTGCAATACAAATGGAAGAAGATGTAGTCACTGTCTTTAGGAAGCTTTCAATGTAAAGAGGAGAAGGATATGTATGCAACTAACTACTAAATAAATGCTATTATTGCTAAGGGCATAGAAGAGGTGCAGTCAGTAAATAGAAAATTTATTAAGTGCCTACTATGTGCTGGATACTTTGCTTAATGGTGAGGAAACAAAGAAATGTAAAAAAAAAAAAAAACAACTCTCAAGTATCCCACTAATAGGGGAGATAACATGCATATGCAGAATAAATTTGGGAAAAAATCAACAGAGAGAAGGCACTAGAAATTCATGGGGAGAAGAAAAGACTTCCTGTAGAAAATGGAATTTAGATAAGACTTGAAGGAAGCCAGAAATCAGAGATAAAGGTGGAGAGAATTTTAAGCAATAGGTTCAGTCAGTAAAAAAAAAATGTCTGGAGCTAGAAGATGGCGTGTCTTGTTCAAGGAATAGCAAGTTCTAGAATCATTGGATCAAAGAATAATATATGGCAGCTTATTGGATGTAGGGAGTGGTAAACTGGTAAACTATAAGAAAACTAGAAAAGTAGATGAGGATAATAAATTAGAAGAAATTCAAGAGAGAGATCCCTTGCTGAAGGGGAGAAAGAATCAGAAAGGTAATGTCTAAGTTCATTCTTAAAAGAAAAGACAGATTTCAACAGAAGTACTTAGTACATATTAGAGAGGTAGGGATGAAGGTCTAATAATATCCAAATCTTGATAAGAGAATAGCTGTGGTTTCACTAGATAGCCAGTAATTTAGTTCATTGCTCCATGAGTGTCAATAATTAGATGATCAGATATTTGATTACTTTAAAAGATTCATATTTACTCCCATAATTCATATTTTGTTACCAGGGGACAGTGTTATAATAAAAGAGTATAATTTTTTTAAAGTATTCTGTGCTCTATCCCCCAAGGTAAGGTTAAGTTTCAACTTCTTATAAGTCACCTGATTTTAGGAAAGTCACTCAATGGGAAAATCACAATATTACTCCCCCTGTCAGTGTCTTACAGTCCCTTCCACAAATAAGAAATTGGGTATTTCAATCCTTACATCTTTTTTTTATACTTTCTTCAATTACATAAAAACTGTAGAGCCTAATTGATAAATGGTCAGAGAATATGAATGGACAGTTCTCAGATGAAGAAATTAAAACTATCTTTAGTCATGAAAAACTGCTACAAATCACAATTAAGTAGAGAAATGCAAATTAAAACAACTCTAAGATACCACCTCATACCTATCAGACTGGCAAATATGACAAAAAAGAAAATGATAAACATTGGAGGGGATGTGGAAAAAATGGTACACTAATACACTATTGGTGGAACTGTGAACTAATCCAACTATTTTGAGTAAATCTTGGGTATCACTTGTGGCATGTTTCCCTAGACTGGGCAACATGTCCAGGGCAATCTACCCTCATGAGGAGGCAGACTCTATGAGATGGGGTTGATGACCTTATATAGTGTCTAGTGGAATAGTAGCCCAAGGTATTGAAGTAGTCAGCCAGTTGGCAGCCAGCTGGATGGGGGTGGGACAAACAATGGTGAGGAAGTGTTCTACCTAAATTTTGGTGCCTGGGGCAAAGCCCCAGCTGTCCTGTACTATTTCTCATTCAGATGAAGTCTTTCTGTACAGGGTTTGGTAACCTTTCATGTGTAACATGGGATTATAGGATAATATATATGGAGCTAGAAAAGACATCAGAGTCCAGCTAAGCTTCATTATTTTCATTCATCCACTATTTTAGTAGAATTAATATTACAACTCTTCCCTCATGCATACATACATGCCAATTAATTTTTAAAAATACTTTCTGAAAGTGTAAATGCTTCTGGTGGTAGGGTAAGGGGACTCTAAATGTTAACAGAGCTAATAACATCTCCATTATCTATTAACACCTTAGCGGGTATTGAGATCATAGGGCTTAAAAGTAGGAGAAAACTTGGAAAGCATCTAGTCCAAATCCTTCACTTTCAAAATGAGGACACTGAGGCCTGGAAAGGGAAAGAGATTTAATTAAGCTCACAAGGATGTAAATGGATGACAAGTAGGAGGAAAATTAGGAGAAAGGAATGTCACAAAAATCTAGAAAGTATAAAGGAGAAGAGGTTGATTAAAAAAAAGTCAAAGAGAAAGGTATGGATTAGAGAGCTAGAAATGGAGATTGTAGGTGCAGGGTTCAAATTTGGCTTCAGATACTTCCTAGCTCTGCGACCCAGTGCAAGTCATTTAACTCCATTTGCCTAAAACATACCACTCTTCTATGTCAGTACCCAGTATGGATTTTAAGACAGTAAGAAAGGTTAAAGACAAAAGAGTCAGACTGCACAAAAATCAAGAAGAATAAGTAGTGAGAAAAGATCATTAGATTAGGCAATTAAGAAATCACTGATAACTTTAGAGAGAATAGTTTCAGTTAAATGAGGTTGAAAGGTTTAAGATGAAAGCAAGTTTGTTACTGATGGAACAAGCATGCCAAAAAAGAGGAAAAGGGTAAGTACCTTTAGAGTGGACATGTGGGGAGGTTGGAGGAAGGAAAATTGAGTTCTGGAGGGTGAGAATAAAGGAGTAGTCCTTAAGGAACAGAAAATGGTGTTGAAACGATATCACCTGAGTTTTCAGAATCCTTAGGATGAGGAGTATATAATTGGCTATAAGTATGTTAACATCAAAGAATTACTTCAGGTACCTTATTAATGTCTACTGGAGTCTGGTCTCCAAGTGGAATTGTCCCATGATGTCAGGCAGCTATGTGTAGATGATAAACTGGAAAGAGTTGAAGGGGAGGTAGAACAATAATGAAACATACCTTATGGAGCTCTGGGTAACTGGAGAATCCACACTCAAATGAATGCTCAGTGAGCTAAGAAGGTTTCTTCCTTACCAGGAAGTTATTAAGTGTTTTCTCCATCAAATAGACTACATACTTCTTGAAAGTAATGATGGTGTTATCTATACTTTGAATCTTCCTCAGTATTCATTACTCTGCACAGAGAAGACATTTAATTAATTAATAAGAACATTATTTTGTATCATAGCATAGCATAGTAAACTATCATAATGAATCATATATTGTATTAATGATGAGGGTTCCCTGAGTATGGAAAAAAAATTCCAATTGAAAAAAATTCGAGCTTTATGTGCCCCCCAGCCCCCAACACATACAACTGTTCTTCACACAAGGGGAATTTATTTTTTTTAGAGATATTTTATTTTTCCAATTACATATAATACCAATTTTCATCTGGGGATTTTTAATTTGTTCACTTTCTAGTTTTTTAAGTTGCAAGGTCAATTCATTAACCTCTACCCTCCCTAATTTGTTAATATATGCACTCAATGATATAAATTTTCCCCTTAGTACTGCTTTGGCTGCATCCCATAGGTTTCGGTAAGAAGTCTCATCATTGTCATTGTCTTCAGTGAAATTATTGTTTCTATGATTTGTTCTTTAACTAACTTATTTTGGAGAATCATATTATTTAATTCCCAATTAGTTTTTGGTTTGCCTCTCCATGTATCCTTGCTAATAACTATTTTTATTGCATTATGATCTGATAAGGTTGCACTTATTATTTCTGCTTTTTTGCATTTGTTTGTCATGTTTCTGTGCCCTAGTACATGGTCAATCTTTGTGAATGTTCCATGTGCTGCTGAAAAGAAGATGTATTCCTTTTTGTCCTATTGATTTTTCTCCATATATCTATTAAATCTAATTTTTCTAGGATTTCATTCACCTCTCTTATCTCTTTCTTATTTAATTTTTGGTTTGATTTATCTAGATTTGATAGGGAAAGGTTCAGGTCTCCTACTAGTATTGTTTTACTATCTATTTCCTCCTTGAGCTCTGCCAGTTTCTCTTTTAGAAACTTAGATGCTATACTGTTTGGTGCATACATGTTGAGTACTGCTATTTCTTCATTGTTTATACTGCCTTTTATTAGGATGTAATTACCTTCCTTATCTCTTTTAAATAGATCTATTTTTACTTTGGCTTTATCAGAAATCATGATCACCCCTCCTACCTTTTTTTTCTCAGTTGAAGCCCAATAGATTTTGCACCAGCCTTTTATTTTTACTCTATGTATGTCTGCCTATCTCAGGTGTGTTTCTTATAGACAACATATGGTAGGATTTTGGTTTCTAATCCACTCTGCTATTTGCTTCCCTTTTATGGGAGAGTTCATCCCATTCACATTCAGAGTTGTAATTATCAACTGTGTATTCCCAGACATTATGATTCTCTCCTTGTCCTGCCCTTTCTTCTTTCACTATTTCCTTCTATACCAGTGTTTTGTTTTTAATCAGTTCCCCTAATCCCCTCCCTTATTTTACTTTTTCTTTCCCCTCCCTTCTTATTCCCCTCTTATTGTTCTTTAGGGTCTTTTTAAGCTACCCCCAACCTTCTCCCTCCCTACTGTTTCTTCCCTCCTCACCAGTTCTTTGGTTACCCTTCTACTTCTCTATAGGGTGCAAATCAATTCTCCTCCCCAATTGATCTGATTGTTCTTCCCTTGTTAATTTCAATGCATTTAAGAATTAAGTATTTCCTCTCTCCAACCTCTTTACCCTTTCAGTGTATTGGTCTTCACCCTTGTTTGCCCCCACACACTTCTTTATTGAATATAAATTTACCCCATTTTGTCTCTTTTCCCATTTCTCTTAATGTTATTTCTTTTTTTCCCCTCTAATTTTATATATATTTATACATATATTTATATCTTGACATTTCATTCTATACAGTTTGTCACTGTTCCCTCTAAGTAAATTTCTTCTAATTACCTTGTTGATAATAACAATTTTTAATATTTAGCAATCTTTTTTTCTTCTTGGGATACAAATTGATTTAAAGAAAATGTTCCCCTCCCCCCACCCCACTCTCTTAATTACCTTATGGTGATTCTCTTGAGTTCTGTGTTTGAGCAGCAAACTCTCTGGTTAAGTCCAGTTTTTCTTTATGAATTTTTGGAAGTCCTCAGTTTTATTGAATGACCATACTTTCCCCTGCAAAAATATAGTCAGTTTTTCTGGATAGTTAATTCTTGGTTGTAGACAGAGTTCTCTTACTTTCCAGAATATTATATGCTATGCCTTCCAGTCCTTCAATGTAGATGCAGCCAGATCCTGTGTTATCCTAACTGTTGTTCCCTGGTATCTGAATGACTTCTTCTTAGTAGCTTGTAATATTTTGCCTTGGTCTGGTAGTTTTTGAATTTGGCTATAATATTTCTGGAAGTTGTCAGTTGTGGATTAGATGTAGGAGGTGATCTGTGGATTCTTTCACTTTCCACTTTTACCCCTTGTTCAAGAATGTCAGGGCAGTTTTCTTGGATAATTTCCTGTAGGATGCTGTCCAGGCTTTTTCTTTTGTCATGATGTTCTGGTAGATCAATAATTCTTAAATTCTCTCTTCAAGATCTGTTTTCAAGATCTGTGGTTGTGTCAATGAGGTTTTCATATTCTCCTCAAATTTGTCATTTTTATATTTTTTATATATTCTTGCTGCCTTGTGAAGTTATTTGCTTCTAGTTGTTGAGTTCTATTTTTTAAAGACTGAATTTCATCTCTGGATTTTTGGTCATCCTTCTCCTGGTCTGATTTTCTTTGTAGATCATCTTTTGTCTTCTTTGCTTTGTTTTCGAGCTGGTCAGTTTTGGCTTTTAAGGTCTTATTTTCTTGTATCAGAACATGCTTTTCCTTTTTCAAATTGTCTTCAGCTTATCTTGATTATTTTTTGAGTTTCTGAAATTCTTGAGTTAATTGGATTTTGAGATCTTCCAAAGCCTGTGTCCAATTCACTGGGGCTTCTTGATATTCTTCTATTTCATTTGCTCTTTTTTTTTTGCTTCCTGGAAAGAAGTTGTCAATTATAATTTCTTTTCTCTTTCTTTTTTTATTTACTCATATTTTTTCCTTCTCTTTAACGCTAGGTTAAGGAGATGGATTTAATGAGCTTTGATGAAAGATCTTCCCCTAGCTGGCAATGAAGGTTTGGAGTTACTTTCTCTGCAATCTATGGGGGAGGGGTATTGGAGTTTCCCTGCCCTCTGGAGACTTCTTGTCTGTCCAATTGAAGGGATTAAGCCTGTACTTGGTTAATCTGTAGCATTTATTGTGCCCTGTTGCTAAAACCATGAGAGAAGAAGTGGGGAGGGGCAAATTGGAGTATTTTCACTGAGCTGTCCAGCAGTGTAGTCCCCTTGCTCTGTCCTGGTTTTAGACCTGATTTTCTTTCCTCTCAAAGCGTTTTGTTCTCTATCTCAGTGTGGTAAAGTATGTAGGACTGAAGTTGTGCTCCATCCTAAACCACCATCTTTTGAACATTTTTGCTATGTTTCTCTGCCTTTCTCCTCTAGCCCTTGAGTCTGTGTTCAACTCCTTGAGTTTGGTGCTATCAAGGCCCTCTTCTCTGGGCTATTGTGTTTGCCCATCCAGAAATTTCAGGGGCTGTTGGAGACTCCACACAGCCCATGGGGGAGGGGTCCTGGGATTCCCCTTCTATACCCTCAGACCCAACAGTTCAAGAATTCAATCCTTTTTCTTGGTGTACTTCTTAAGCTGTCTAGCAGTAGGATCCCCCTGCTCTGTCCTGATGTTAGATTGGGTCCTCTTTCTTCTCAAAGCACTTTGTTTTCTATCTTGGTGTTGAAAGGGTGCAGAGATTTTAAGATTTTCTCCGTCTAAGCTTCCATCTTCCCAGGATCCCACTCAATTTTCAGCTTACATTTTTCCAACATTATAAGATCCAAATTATCTCCTTCTCTCCTCTATCCTTAACTCCTCTCTGAGATAGTTAACAATTTGATCGGGGTTAAAAATGTGTTATCATGCAAAACCATGTAAAACCAAAAGTCCAAAATAATAACACAAATAAGCTAATGTGAAAAATATTATGTTTTGATATTCATTCTGATTCCAACAGTTCTATCTTTGAAGGTGGATAGTATTTTTTATCATAAGTACTTCAAATTGTTCTAGATCATTGTATCACTGAGAGTAGCTAAATCTTTCAGAGTTGATCATTCATTGTACAATATTGATGTTATTGTGTACAATGCACTCCTGGTTCACTCATTTCACTTTGTATCCATTCATTTAAGTCTTTCCAAATTTTTCTGAAATCACACTACTAAATCATTTCTTATATATATATGAAATATAGTATTCCACCATAATATAATATAGTTTGTTCAGCTATTTCCCAATTAATGGGCATCCCCTCAATTTCCAATTCTTAGCCACCACAAAAACAGCTGCTAAATCATTTTTGTACAAGGTCCTTTCCCCTATTTTATGTTGTCTTTGGCATACAGACCTAGTAGTGATTTTAGAAGATCAAGCAGTATACATAGTATTGTAGCTTTGGGGTCATAGTTCTAAACTGATTTGCAGAATTGTAGATTAATTTACAACTCTACCAGCCATGTATTAGTATCCCAATTTTGCCACATTCTTCAAACATTTATCACAGGTATAAATCTCACCTGGTAATAGTGAAAAAGCTTAGTGATATATTGCACTACTCTCCTTGCTAATATTTTATTTAAAATTTTTGCATCTATATTCATTAAGGAAATTGGCCTATAATTTTCTTTCTTTTTCACAGTTGGTATTTAAAGAATGCTTGTTGAACCTAATTGTACTGAATATGATAATATAAATAATAAAGAAATTAATAATACAAAAATATTCCAGAAGAGAAGTAGAAAATGCCAGATTACTATTAAATGGAAGGTGGCAATAAACTTAGAAGTACCTATTAATTTATAGAAATTTAATATTTCAGCTTTTCATGTTTTTCTCTTTTTTCATTCCTTTGATTCTGCTTTATTGTTTCTTGATTTCTCATGAAATCATTAGTTTCTATATGGTCAATTCATATTTTTAAGACCTGGTTTTCCTCTGTCAGTTTTTGTTTCTCCTTTTTCATTTGGCCCATTTCTTCTTGCATCATTTTCATTTCTCTTCCCCATTTTTCCTCTACCTCTCTAATTGGTTTTTGAAGACTTTTTTGAGCTCTTCCAGACTCTGTCCAATCCATATTTTTCTTTTGGAATTTGCATGTGTTTCCTTTGCTTTTGCTGTCCCCTTCTGGGTCTGCACCTTGTTCTTTGCTTCCATAAAAATCCTTTAGGGTTAGGTGTTTTGTTTTTGTTTTTGTTTTTTACTCCTTTTTCCTATCTAATTATAGGTAAGCTCTGTTTTCTGGGAAGTTGGGGTACCCTCTTAAACTTCAGTCCTTCATTGATTCTATTTTTCAGCTTATTTTCTAGGTTGTTACTAGTTTACCAGATGGTCTGGGAGCTGAGAGCTCTGAGGGCCCCCTTCCATTGCTGATTCAATTAACTCTTTGAGTTTAAGTCTTTGAGTTTAAAGACTTTCCTCAGGCTTGGGTATAAGCTTTTTTTCTCAGTCTGAACTTGATCAGGTCAGGGGCTGATAAAATTCTAGCCCTAGGCTTAGGCTCAAGTTTTTGGTCTCAAGGTGTTCTTGATTCAGTCAGGCACACCCTTGATTGCCCTGTCCTGGAGCTCCATCTTTAGTTTGAGGCAAAAAGATCACAGGGAGGCTCTCCCGAGAATTGTGTCCTCACTCCAAACCATGGATTATATACTCATTCCAAGCCCAAACTGGGATTCCTTGCTTCACTTTGGACCCACATGGATTGGCCCCCTTCAGCCCAGATTGCCCTGGGCTAGGACTTCAGACTTTTCTACAGATTTGAAATTTCAAAGGGTGTGTGTTGGCTTGTACCACTATTTGCCCAGGCAGGCTCTCAGGGTCTGAATGTTAACTTGACCTTAAGTTCATAATCTGTGATAGAAGATGAGAGGTGGGGAGAATGAGAGGATGGGGGTGTTGTGGTTTGTTCTTGGCTTGCTCTTCACTCCATGTTATAGCCTCCTGCTAGCTCTGTTGCCTCTCACCTCAGTTCCCCAGATGTTGTCTACCTACCTTTTGGGTTTTTCTTTTTTTTGTTGAAGGTTGTTTCACTCTACCTCCTTGTTTGTTCTTTCACTCCTATATTTATTTTGTGGTGGTATTTTACTCTTGGTCAGAGAGGTTTTTTGTGGTGATGCAGCTACTCTAGTTACTCCTCCATCTTCGCTCTACCTCTCTACTTCAGCTTTCCAAAGATCATAAACCATGTATCTACCTGCCTACCCCATTCACTTAGGAGCACTCTTAAGGTGTAGTATGCTGGTAAAGAAATGCATTGCCTGTTGGCCACAACCTTCTAGTGAAGAGCATCTCTGCACTTGTCTATGCTGGTTTTTGGATGAAATACCCACATTCTATTAGTAGTACCATAAGTTAAACTTTTCCTTTTGCTTGCTATCTATACATAAATCAGGTCTAGAGGAGTGTGGATTAATTCTTTCCAAATGTCTGGGAGTGAAACAAGACCTGAGATCACAGCACTTCTAAGGGACCACATAGCATGCTGTGCTAGCTAGTCCTCTATATCTTAAATCATAATTTTTTTCACCAAGCTTAACATATTATAAGGAGTAAAAACTGTGGCACTTTTAGATCAGTTTTGTGTGTGAAAAATTCACTTATGAAACCTGAAAGAATATGAACCTAGTCAACTCTGAGGGAGGTTTGGGGCAGGGGAATGGTGTGGTCAGGAGGGTGTTGTCAAAATGTGTACTGAAAACTGGGGCCCATTTTCTTTCTGAGAGGCCCATCCACAGTGCCAAGAGATATAAGTTGCTTGTGATGTTAACTCCTAGCCAAGAAAAAGCAGAGAGCTTCACATGGGCCCCAACTCAAAATGAAACACTGGGCAGCATGAATTCACATAAATCGAAATCAGAAAGAAAATTTAAATTTAAAAAGCTTTGAAAGGTGTTAACTGTACTCTTCAAAACAATGATTTTCCCACAGGTCCACTGGACCCTGTGAGGCTGAGTTCTGTGCAAATGAAATAGAAACCCCAGAATCACATCCTGGTCATTACTTCCACCTAAGTGTCTTTTCAAAATAGTATCACAGGTTTGTAAGATTTAGATTTGAAAGAGATTTTTGAGGCCACTTGGCCAATCTCTCATTTTACTTATAAGAAAATAGAAACTCAGAATAGTATTAAGAGTCTAAGCCAGTTTCCCTTAAACCAAATCTTTCACTACATCACATTTTTTCATCCACCATGGAGGTCAATGGATGTGACATCAAGTTGTTTTGGACAAGACTTTGAAAAACATCTTTACATTTCATCATCATTGTGTTTTTAGGACTTGTAATATCTAGGATCAAGATTCCAAGAGGCCAATAACCAAAACGTAGACAACCTTCTTAAACTATAAAGAGTAAGTCAGCATATCCATCATAGTAAGGGATCTTTAAGAATTGCCCTAAACTCCTACCAGCTGCAGAACAGGCTTCATTCATGCAGATGAAGAAAACAATAACTAGAACCATGTAGTTCTAGTTATTATTATTATTATTATTAATTTATTTTCAGCATCCTGGATGACCATTTTCATTCTGGAAACATTTAGAATCTCTGTGTGCACATCTTCCTATGTCCCCACCCCAAACCTCACCCCTCTCTCTTCTGTTTTGCTCATTGAAACCTGCTTAAAAGGCTCAGGGCAGCCTGCCAATTTCTCTAACCCCTTAAAACACACACATACACACACACACACACACACACACACACAGAGCCAAATGTGTTCAAAATGCAGACACCTCCATTTTCATTTTTAAAGTACTGAAGTTTGTAGAAATCAGGCACTCGGCATTTCTCAGGCATTTATCCAAGCTCTTTATTCATGATTATGAGGCTCAGCTTACTGAGCGTCAAGAAACAAATGTGAATTCTGCTTGAGAAATGAAAATGTTGTGGTCAGACTCCACTCCCCAGGATGCTTTCTGAAGGTGAAGAAAAATGTGATGGAATAATTGAATGGTGGCATTTCGTAATGCTTTTTGCTCAAATTATTTGGTTCAAAACGTGCTGTTTCAGGTCAAAATAGGAACATGGCTGGGGAT
This sequence comes from Gracilinanus agilis, assembly GCF_016433145.1. Classification (NCBI taxonomy): domain Eukaryota; kingdom Metazoa; phylum Chordata; class Mammalia; order Didelphimorphia; family Didelphidae; genus Gracilinanus; species Gracilinanus agilis. The sequence goes on from NC_058131.1 coordinate 412,248,976, forward strand.
TTTGGGGGTGTATAGGCATGGAAACTGAAAATGAATTTCATTTCCTATGCTATGATTTTTTCCTATTTTAAAATAGGTATAGGCAAATTATTTTGACATAAGCATATATTGTATACCTTATGCCAATATGATAATTAATATTGCATGTTAATAAGTATTTTTATCTGTGAATTCATCAATGTTTAGAATTCCCAGTGTGGAAACTTCCTTTCCCTGTGCAGATGGACTACTTAGTTTTCCATAGGCATTAAAAAGTTACACAGTATATACCAGAAGCAGTACTTTAATCAAGGTCTTCTTGATTTCATAACCAGTCAGTGGAGAGTTCCACTATCTTATACTTTCTCTTAGAATATTGATTTCATTAATTAAAGTCTTCTGATCCTAGATCTAGAGCTAGAATTAATGTCAGGTCCTATTCTGAGACCTTTTTGATGAAGAGATTACTTTGAGTGTTCAAAGATCCTGTTCACAAAGCACAAGCTATGTGGATCCTGCCAAGCTGAAAAGGCTCCAAATACTGACCAGTGATGTACTATGAGTTCAAGGACCAGCCTGTCTAGATCCAGATAGCATCTGATATCCTTTCGATGTACACAAGGTAACAATTTTTCAGCCTTATCAATGCTCAAAGGAGATATAATAGATTATAGGGAGGTTATAATCTACAACTGTGAAAGGAGAAAAAATGTATAAATATAAGATAATGGATCATGGAAGTACTGAAGAATATTAATTTCTATCCTCCAGTTTTTCTTCTCTCATGTCTTCTTGTCAGATGAAAAGATAACATCTAGCATGGTTTGGAGTTAGTGCTGGCCTCTAACAGGTTATGTCAGTGGCACCCATCTCTAGAGAATCATAACAGGCTAGGAAAGGGTCCAAGTTTAATTTTCAAAACTCCCATCCAATGACCAAGGATAAGTCCAGATTTATCATCAAAGGGGTAACCATTGGGTGATTATAATTTATTTTAATTTATAGTAATTAACAAAGATTATTTGCTAAGAGTAGAGAGGCTATGGTGTTTGTTGGTGGAGGAAAGACTAACATGGATATAATCATAGATGTCTGAACCACTGAAGAAATCATTGTTCCATGTAGTATAGGATCAGTCAGGCGCTCCACATATTGGAAGTGAAGTTGGAGTGAGGGAGGAAGTCTGTGTGAGGGGCAGGAGTATTAGTGACTATATATTTAAATCAAATGTTAATAATTTTCTAAATGCAGCAGAAATGATAATGTCATTGGTGACTGAAACTGGATAGGTTGGAGTCTCTTTCCATAAGAATTATTTAGAAGCACCAAGTAAGGCATATTATTTTTAAGGTAATGGAGGACAACACTGGCCAAAATGGCTGAGAGAAGGATTTTGATCAAATTTAACTCACTCCACCTTTAGGAGAAAATAATGATAAGAAATGTAGTAGAAGAATAATAAAAAAAGAAGAAAAATGCAACTTTGTGGAATAATGGATAGCATGCTGGACCTGGAGTCAGGAAGAGCTGAAGTCAAATGTGGGTTCATACACTTACTAGCTATGTAACCCAGCACAAGCCACATAACATCTATAATATATTGATTATAATAATAGATGCTCAAAATACTTGTGAAGATAAAATGAGATAAAATTTGTTAAGTTCATTGTAAACCTTAAGATAATATATGCATGCTATTATTATTATTAATTTCAACACAGTTATTCATAATTATTTTTAGAGGCTGCATATACTGTTATCCCCATACTCTTCCCAATCCAATCTCAACCTGAGTGCACTCATGGATGGCACAGAAATTCGGGGATAGTTCTGTGCTTCATGGGATGTTCTCTTCCCTAACCTGCTCTCTGAAACACACACACACACACACACACACACACACACACACACACACATGCATACACACACGCATACACACACACATTTGTAATGCCAAGGGTCAACCTTTTTCAATGAATGTAAAAAAATGGAAACTGCTTGCAATAACCTGTAGATATACATCAGTGATTCCCAAAGTGGACACCACTGCCCCCTGGTGGGTGTGCAGCAATCTAGAAGAGCAGTGATGGCCACAGGAGCATTTATCTTCCTATTAATTGCTATTAAAATTAAAAAAATTAATTTCCAGGGGCCCTAAGTAATATTTTTCTTGAAAGGGGATGGAGGCCAAAAAAAGTTTGGGAACCTCTAATATACATACACAACCATTCATAATTATATTGATAAACTGAGATTGTTTTTCTTCCTAATATTTGAATCCTTGTTAAAGTCTAGTCCATCTAGGACAGCATTCACATGTAGAATTCTAAACAAAACTTGCAAAAGCTCTGTTATTGTTATGTTCCAAAGAACATACCTCAAGGCCATTTCCCTTCACAATTGAAAAATCTGCTTAGAAGATGAAAGGAAACTTTTTAGGATACTGATTGTTTTCTGTTTATTTATTCAATTTATTACAGTTTTACTATTTTGTCTTATTCCTATAAGCTATCAGGAAAATATCTCATTTCCATTTCTGAAATTGTGATGATTCATCTCAATCCGAATGAAGAAGTTTTTGTTTGTGTTTGGTTTTTGCACTTCAGTTCTTATATGTAACAGATTTTGAAGTCCTATAGGGAGAAAAGAAAGAGGAACCTTTCAATCTCATCTACATAGCCACAGTCTTAGAAGACCTAGAAACTAGAAAATTGATACATTACTGATATAATCCTATCCAATGTAAGAAGAGGATCAATCAGATTTAAGTATGTCCTCTGTTAATGTTTGTAGTCAGAATAGGTGGAGGGAAGGGGTAAAAGCAAGAAAACTCTCCATTTCTCTCTCTTTATCCCAACTTTACTTATAGGAATAGACAGTTAAGGATTTAAATATCTGGATCATTTTCTTCTTTTTCTTTAAGTTCTCTAACTTGGTGACATTATCTACTCTCATTAGTTTAATTATCATCTCTGTAGATAACTCTAAAATCTATAAATTCAGCCTCATTTGATTTTCTAAATTCTATTCTTACAACATCAATTGATTATGAAATATTTTGAACTGGATATCCCAAAGGTATCTCAAACAGAACATATCCCAAACTTAACTCATTATATTTCCTTCCAAACTAACCACTCTTTCAACTTTGTTTTTACTCCTGAGGGCACCATCTTGCTTTCGGTCCCAAAGGTTCACATCTTCAACTAGCTAGCTCAGTGGATGGAGTGTCAGGCCTAGAAATGGTAGATCTTGGGTTTAAATGTACCCTCAGACATTTCCTGGCTGTTTGATCCTGGGCAAATCATTTAACCCTAATTATCTAGCCCTTACCATTCTTCTGTCTTGGACCTGATACTTAGAATCAATTCTAAGACAGAAGTCAGAGTTTTTTTAAAAAATCAACCTCTGAAACATCTCTCCTATAAAAATCTCTTCTCTTTGCTCATGGTGTCAATCAAGCTCTTCCCCACTGTTTCATATTATGCTAAAGAAGCACAAGCTCTGGTAGCATCTATTAAGTTGGAAAGGATTTAACAGCTCCATTAAGTGACTTTAATAGATTAGTGATCAGAGGACAAGCATGGCAAAATTCAAAGATGTTCATTATCAGGAGATCAGTTATAAGTTTTACAGCTAGAAAGGGCCTTTATTTTACAAAGGTGGAAGCTGAGGTTCAGAAATTTTAAGTAACTTGCCAGGATTTGAACATAGGCCCTTTGATTAAAACTACAACAACAACAATAATAACAACTATATTTTCTATGATACCATGCTGCACACTACACTATTTGTTTGTTAATTAATTAATTAATGCTAAACATTTCCCAATTGAAAAATGGTCAAAGTAAATAAATAGGAAGTTCTCAGATGAAAAAATTAAAACTATCTTTAATCATATGAAAAAATGTTCCAAATCACCATAAATTAGAGAAATGGAAATTTAAAAATCTCTGAGGTGCCATCTCACATGTAGCAGACTAACCAACATGACAAAATAGGAAAATGATAGATGCTGGAGGGGAAATGGAAAAATCAGGAAACACTGCTAGTGGAGTTGTGAACTGATACAACCATTCTCTAGAGCAATCTAGAACCATAAAACTATACATATTCTTTTACTCAGCAATACCACTCCTTGAGTTATATCCCGAAGAGATTAAAGATAGGGAAAAACAATCTATCTCTAAAAAAATATTTACAACAGCTCTTTTTGTGGTGTCAAAGAATTGGAAACTGAAGAAATGACCATCAGTTAGAGAATGGCTGAGCAAGGATATGCTTATAATGGAATACAATTATGCCATAAGAAATGACAAACAGGAAAATCACAAAAAAAACCTGGAAAAACTTATTTGAAGTGATGCAAAGTGAAGTGAGCAGATCCATAATTATAAAACAACAATGTATGGTGATCAACTATGAATAACTATTATCAACAAGATACGAATTCAGGACATCTCCAAGAGACTTATGACAAAAAAAAAAAAAAAAAAAAAAGGATATCCACTGCCAAATAAGGATCAAATGGATCCAGAATGCAAATTTAAATATACCATTCTTCACTTTATTTCCTACATGAATTTTTTTCTAGTGTTAGCAATGTATATCTTCTTTTTCAGCATGATGAATATGGACAGATAGATCATATGATAATATATATATATATATACAACCTATATCATATTACTTTCATTTTTAGAGTGTGGGGAGGGGTGGGGAAAAGAGAGAGAAAATGACTTGCAAAATATCAGAAACAAAATATTAAGAAATTGTATTGACATGTAATCTGGGAATCTTTAATTTAAAAAATAAAGTTGTACCCAACTATAAGCATTGCAATATTTTGAGATTATTACAAAAGTAGACTTTTTTAGTTTTGATTTTTCATATGGAATTTTTTCAAAAGTATTCCTTTTTTCCTCCTTTGTATATAAGCTTTCTGAAATTCATGGATTACTTTTTTATTTAATAATCTTAACCCCCGACTCCCCCCCCCCATAGCCGATGTGCATTTCCACTGGTTTTAACATGTGTCATAGATCAAGACCTATTTCCAAATTGTTGATAGTTGCATTAGTGTGGTAGTTTCGAGTCTACATCCCCAATCATGTCCTCCTCAACCCATGTGTTCAAGCAGTTACTTTTCTTCTGTGTTTCTTTTCCTGTAGTTCTTCCTCTGAATGTGGGTAGTGTTCTTTTCCATAAATCCCTCAGAACTGTCCTGGGTCATTGCATTGCTGCTAGTACAGAAGTCCATTACATTCTATTTTACCACAGTGTATCAGTCTCTGTGTACAGTGTTCTCCTGGTTCTGCTCCTTTTGCTCTGCATCAATTCCTGGAGGTCATTCCTGGTCACATGGAATTCCTCCAGTTCTTTATTCCTTTGAGCACAATAGTATTCCATCACCAACAGATACCACAATTTGTTCAGCCATTCCCCAATTGAAGAGCATCTCCTTATTTTCCAATTTTTTGCCATCACAAAGAGTGTGGCTATCAGTATTTTTTGTACATGCATTTTTCCTTATTCTCTCTTTGGGGTACAAACCCAGAAGTGGTATGGCTGGATCAAAGGGCAGACAATCTTTTAAAGTCCTTTAGGCATGGAACCACCATTTTAAGGAGGATGCCTAGGCCAACTATGTCTTATTTTCTCACCAGGCTGCATTCCTGACTCTCCCATATTTCTACCATTTCCCCAGGTACCTTCATATCTTTTCTTTTTCCTCCTATCCTCTCTCAAAAATATATGCTTCTAAACTTACTTTTATTTGTTGCTTTCCCTCATTAGAATGTTATTTGGGGGAAATATGCCTTTCTTTTTGCTTTTATTTGTGACAAATATTGGACAGTAAAATTATAATTATTTTCATGATGGTCTCTTTATGTTCATTGTACAATTTGTGTTAAAAAAAGATTTGCTTTTTTAAAATTCATTCGCAGAATGAGATCATGAACTTTAAAGCAACATGATTGTGTATCTGAAAAGCAAATCCAGTCAAAATCTTTCTTGATTCCATCACCAGCATATACCACAATTTGTTCAGCCATTCCCCAACTGAAGGACATACCCTCCTTTTCCAATTTGTTGCCACCACAAAAAGTGCAGCTATAAATATTTTCATACAAGTCTGTTTATCTATGATCTCTTTGGGGTATAAACCCAACAATGGTATGGCTGGGTCAAAGGGCAGGCATTCTTTTATAGCCCTTTGAGCATAGTTCCAAATTGCCAGCCAGAATGGTTGGATCAGTTCACAACTCCACCAGCAATGCATTAATGTCCCAATTTTGCCACATCCCCTCCAACATTCATTACTCTCCCCTTCTTTCATTTTAGCCAATCTGCTAGGTGTGAGGTGATACCTCAGAGTTGTTTTGATTTGCATTTCTCTAATTATTAGAGATTTGGAACACTTTCTCATGTGCTTATTGATACTTTTGATTTCTTTATCTGAAAATTGCCTATTCATGTAGTTGCTCTCCATCAATTAATCAATCAATATTTATTAAGCACCTAATACTTGTTAGGCCTTCTGCTAAGCATATATGAAAACAATATATATGTATATATAGTTGTATATATGTGTGTGCATGCATATGTTCATATAATTTTTTATATATTCTTATCTGTGCACATGTTGTCATCCTTCAGTAAAATGTAAGCTTTTGAATTGCCTTAATATTGCCTCAGTTTTGTACTTGTATCCCTAGAATGGAGCACCATGGTTGGTGCATAGTAGGGATTTAATTTTGTTGTTGATTGATTGAAGAGAATCCCTTAAACAATGTTTCATATAGCCTTTGGGGGCTAAATGAAGTCAACTATGTTAACTCCTTCATTTGCCTCTCTAAGGAAAACCTGTGAGCCATCTGTCTAATTAGCTATAATTTCCTTTTGTCTTCTGGTTTCATTTATACTGAGAATGTCATTATTGCTATTGGTAATTTCTTCTAGGAGCATGCTCATTGCATTACATTTATAAAACTAACAGTTAAATTAATATTCCAAGGTCGTCTAAGGTTTATTTGATGCTTAGCATCTTTCTTTTTCCCTTCTAGCCACTCTGATGTCAGTATGAAATAGCCAGAAAGAATACTGGCTTCAGAATCACAGGGCCAGGGTTCAAATTGTCTTATTAATTATTAGCACTTGTGTGACCTTGGGCAAGTCATTTAATATCCCTGGATCTCAGTTTACTCATTTGCAAAATGAAGAGATTGGGCCAAATGGCTTCAGACATCCTCTTCAGATCTGGACCTATCATCATGGAGAAATTTAAGACTAAAAGCCACACACATTAAATCATTCATTTGTTTCTGGGTTGCCATAGCTAAAAATTTTGTCATCTAGTTTATAGCCTGATTGTGAAGAGCTCTTCCATACTTTCGTTTGGTTGGTTCTCAAACAACAGAGACCTTCTTTTATCAAGAGAACTTCTGAAGTCTTTCCAGTGCTTTTGTCTTAGTCATGAAAAACTCAGCATTGTTTCTAAGCTATAACAATCAACTGGAGCAAGACTTATGTAGAAAGCTTAAGTTATAGTTTAACTTTTATATTAAAAAAGAATTGCAATTAGAATTCAGTAGGAGAGGAAAGTCATTTTGAGAGTAGAATGGAAATAGATTTGAGAGTGGGAGACCAGAGAGGAGGCTATAGCAATAATCTCATCAAAAGGTTATGGGGCTTGAACTAAAGTTGTGTGTAATTAGAATTTTGTACCCCAGGACTCTGTTTCCCAGAATCTTACTTTGGTCGTTGCATTTTGGAGATAAAGGTTCTGTAACCCCTCTCTTCTTCACTCTCTCTCTTCTTCTCCTACTCATGGGGTCAGAGAAAACTTCTCTTTCCTCAGCATCTTTCTATTTCTTCTACTTCAAAGTATTATTAATAAATCTCATAAAATATAATACTTGGAGTTTTGGGACATTACCTTTAATCTTACAGTTGTAACTGTACAAATAGAAAGAAGTCAGATTTAAGTGACAGTATAAGGCAGAAATGGATAGATATGGTCAAAGTTGAGCTTATGTAAGGTAAGAGAGAGAGAGTGAAAGGTTCACAAAATTGTTATAGAGATGAGCCTAGAAGCTTGGAAAGAGAGTGATACCTTTGAAAGAACTAGTGAAATCTGGAAGAAGAAGGAATTTGAGTGGAAAGATAATAAGAGAAATCTTTGGGTCATGTAATTTGATTTGTGTAACAAACAATTATTGATGTCAGAATGAAACTCAGGGGGAACATTGTAATTATGTCCATGAATAAAACTATATGAGTGTGTATGTAAGTATGTATGTATGACTGGATGGATCGCTATACATATATGCAAATAAAAATAGGAATGCATTGGTATACATATATGTTCACATATGTATATGTGTATATGGACATAGATGGATCCCTCCACATCATGGCTTTCCCCATCATAGTTTCACTATGCCATGAATAGACATAAGAAATTAAATGGGAATTTTGGGGGGAATTTAGCAGAATTTTGCAGGAGCTATAGATGAGGCCAGCAGATGACACATAAAAAGTTTAGAAACTCAGAAACGCATAAAATCTACATGTAGTATTATGAAATGTCAGCATATTTTATCTTTCAATACAATAAATATAAACAATTTCTTTTTTACAGTAAAAAGTAAAAAAAAAAGGAAAAAGTTAAAGTTTGCTAAAAGTAGATGAACATCAATAGTCAACACTCAAAGGCTAGAAATGTAAAGATTTCTTTAAAAGTTTAGCAACTGATAAATGCATATGCTATTGTAAACATCTCATAAAAGAAAAAGAAAAAATAGACTTTTCTAGTATATAAGGAGGGCCAAAAGTTTTTATGTAAATTTTCCAAACTGTGGGGGCACTGTGCCCTTAAACCCCATGAAATGGAATACACATATACTCATACTATATATATATATACATACACATGTACACAAATATAGACATACATATCCAAATGTAAATATTTGTGAAGATATATAATCTCTCTTTATATATATGTATATACATATATATATACATAATATTTCTACGAATCATCTGTATAATCAACCTATGAAAACTGATTTTCCCCACAAGAGAGAATATTAGAAAGGAAAGTGAAGAGAGTCTAGCATAGAACCTTTGGGAGCTCAAAGTTAAGAGGTCCAGTAAAGGACAATAAGAAGGAGTGGTAAGACAGGTAGGAGGAGAACCAGAAGAGAGTAGTATCACAAAAGACAGAGAGGAGAGATCATCCAGGAGGAGAGAGGATGTTCAACATTGTCAAATGCAGCCAATAAGTCAAGAAACATGAGAACTAAGAAAAGACTACCAAATTTGGCAACTAAACTCATTTAAGATGAGAGAGAGCAGTTTCAATTGAGTGATGAAGTTGGAAGCTAAACTGCAAAAGGGCAAAGAATGTGCATAAACTGAAATATTTATATTTATTGACATTTTTCAAATTCATAATAAAATAACATTTTTTAAGTTACCTCTATGTTTGCATTCATCATTGATTTGTGTGTGATTTGAACATGTTTGGATGATTCGATTTTAATCTTGCTACCAATAAATAGAGGGATTTACATTTTCTTACTTTGAGTTAATTATGTGACTTTGAATTTGTATTTTTAAGGTAATTAACTACAAAAGTCTGACAATTTCCTTCTCATGCTTTCTAAGAGTATGTATACTCAATGCATAAATAAGCCATACTCATCAAAATTTTATGCAAATCAGTAAATAGGGATATAGATTGCTGCTTAGCTTCCAGTACTTGTATATAATAGGTGCTTAATAAATGCTTATTGATTTATAATACTTACTGATTTAATGATTCATAGTCATTGAAATAAGGACCAACTGAAAATCTATATAGTAAAAAAAGGTGGATAAAAATATTGCTCAGATTTAACATTAAATTTAATTGTAAGTTCATGGAGTTAGCTCATTATTATCTTTGGCAGGAAGATTAATAATGAGATGGTCACAGAACTGAATAAGAGGTAGAGGATAGCCTTGAGGAAATTATGTAGTACTACCAACAATCCCAATACACATTGACACAAAAAACAATTGTTTTCCAGTTTAATATTCTGATGATGAAAAATGCTTTCCAAACACTCTCTCTTCCTAAGAGGTGAGACATGAAGAAAATGGAGGTCAGGAGAAGTACTGGGCTAATAACCAGTTAAGTCATCACTAATCAAAAGTTCCATGGACAATAAAATTTGAAGAACCATGCAGGAGAGCATATGTGAGGCAGGAGCAACAATGAGACCTTAATTTTGCAACAGATGTCTGCTTCAGCAAGAAATTTCTTTTATATTTCTTCCCTAGCAGAACCAATGCAAAGTTATACCAACCTAGACCAAAAAAATGGTAGTCCTGAAACCTAGAATAATCATAAAACTAAAGAATAATAAAACTTTAGTTTGGTGGGACTTAAGAGGTAATCTAATATAATGATATCAAACTCAAAAGAAACAGGAGCCACAAAAACATTGATAAGGATCCCTGTGCACTACATATTGACTTAGAATGCTACATATTAATGTTCTCTATGTTCTTTTGCATTTTTATTTTAAAAATATTTCCCAATTACAATTTAATCTGGTTCCAACCAGCCCAGGAATGTTGGGCTGCATGTGCATGTTAGACACCTCTGATCTAGTCTAAACCCCACTTCACAGGAATCTACAATAACTGCAATAAATTTGACTTCAGATTTGTTGAGGAATTCCTCAGCCTGGTGATCCTATGATCCCCATAGAAAGGCATTCCTCCCACCTGGGTCAATAAGTTAAAAAGTAAAGCTAGAAAATAAAAGTTTCAGATCACAGGGAGAAATACATATGAATAGTTTTTACACACAGCTTTAGCACAGGTGAGTTTGATAAGCCACTTTCTTTTTTTGAGAGGTTGAATAGAGATAGATTGTCAGGTGATTTGGAGGAGTGGGAAAGGAAAAATTTCTTAATTTTGGTGAGATTTTGTTATCCCCAGAATTGAGTGTGGTCCAGTTGGGCTGTTTTCTGTAGCCAATCTCATCAAGTGATTCTGGAGGCAGCTAGGTTACTCAGTGGACAGAGTGCTGGGATTGACCTGAATTCAGAATTCACCCTTTATATACTTTACTAGCAATGTGACCTTAGGCAAGTCACTTAAACTCTGCCTTCATACTCTGGAGAAAGAAATGGCAAACCACTCCAGTATCTTGCCAAGGAAACCCCATGGACAGGATTGACAAGTCAGAATTCAAGGGGGCAGGAAGAGCAGAACATGACTGAACAACTAAACAAAAATCTCATCAGGTTTTCTTGGTGGGATAGGAAATTTCTAGTTTATCTCTTTAGAATTTCTAAGTGAAATTAGAAAACTAAGCCAGTGGAGGCCTCCATTTGAGATGGAATCAGACTGAGAGTCCATCTTTTTATATAACCAAGCAGATTATGTTCTATAGTAACTAAGGTTACTATTTAAGAGAAGACATTTTTCCCCAAACTTACAGTACAAAGGTTTTGTACATTTCATCTACAAACTAAGAAATTTAGTGACTTTAATCTTAATATTCTGAATTAAGATCAAAAGACCACATTGATTCAGTAGGAAGAACATTGGACTTGAAGTTAGAAGACCTAAATTTAAATTCTGCTTTTGCCATTTACTATATATTTTTTGCCATTATATATAGGCCTCGGTTTTCTCATTTATAAAATCTGATAAAGTAGCTCCACTTTGGTAGATTTGCTAGGAAAATTTTCTGGGTATCCAAAATCTACTTTTTAAACTTTTTTTGTACATAGATCTTTTAGGCTTAAACAAAACAAATTTCAACACCCTTTCTACATGATCTCCCTTTAGACATTTGAAGGCAATAATCACCATCCTCACTCCTCTAAGGACATTTTTGTTCTAGTTTAAAAATCCCAAATTCCTTCAGTTGGTCTTTGTGTGATGTCTAGTCTTCTTCAAAATTCTAATCACTTTCATACAGATGCTCTCCAGCTTGCCAGTGTTCTTCCTTAAATGTGGTAGTCAAGAATAGGCATTAGATATCCACCAGGAAGAGGAAGGAAATAAAGATAGAATAGATGTGAAGAACATGATGGGAAGAAACAGCTTGTCCTCAAAGAGCTTATGATCTCCATCTATAAATAATATATATAAGAGCCTTGAGACCATCTCATCACCTGAAATGCTTTCATTCCTCCTCTCCAACTCTAGGAATCTAGATCAATCTATCAAAGACCAGCTCACAGCTTCCTGCAGGAAGCCTTCCTTGAATTCCTATAGCATATATTATCCATGATTTTCACTTTACAAAGTAAGTTCCCCAGAAATCTTTGAAGTATGGTAGGAACTCGTTTTATGCAAAAAATACATTTCTAGTCTCTTCACATTAAATTGAAAATCAGTCATAATTTAATAAGTATTTCTTATTAAGAACATATGTAGGCACTTTTCTTAGGCTTATCAGAACTATCAGAATCACTACTCTTAATCTTTGGGACCATTATTTTTTTTAATTAATTTAAAAATATCTTACTTTCTGACCTAGAGAGAAAAATTCAAAGAGAGAAAGGCAAAGGCTAGGCAAATGGGGTTAAGCTACTTGTCCAAGGTCACACAGCTAGGAAGTGTCTGAGGACAGATTTGAATCCAAGTCCTCCTGTCTCCAGGACTGGTGCTTTATGTACTAAGATACCTCATTGCCCTTTAGGGGTCAGTATTAATGACTAAATAGTGTTAATGAGACAAAGAGAGACAATGATCCAATGCAGTCACAACTTGTTAAAAGTGAGAACTTCAGACAAAAATTAATGCAGGAGTTAATGTTTGGCACAAAAAGTATAATAATTCACAGTAACTCTTAGAACTAGAACAAGAGTGATTGATCAAAATTGCTGCTAGACATTACGCTGTTGGGGAAAATGTTTTGGATTTAGTGAATAATTAAAAATGTTCATTTTGTGTATTTTTCTGCCTTTACTATTTTCATTGCCATTATGTATACCTGAATTTGCATGAGTAAAATGAGGTCCTACAGTATTGTTGCTGGTGGTGTTGTTCAGTCATTCATTTGTGTCTGACTCCTCATTCCCTCATGGACCATGGAATGCCAGTACTGCCCATGGAGTTTCTTGGCAAAGATAATAGAATGGTTTGTCATTTTCTTCTTTAGTGGGTGAAGGCAAACAGAGGTTAAATGACTTGCTCAGGGCCACATAGCTAATAAGTGCCCGAGGCCAAATTTGAAATCTCGAATTCAGGACTCTTAAGCCCAGAGTGCTCCATCCACTGAGGCACTATATTGTATTAATGCCTTTGCATAGACATGTTACTCTCCCTTACCCAGAGTACAATTCCTTAAAACAAAGAATTTTTTATTTTATTTTTTTATTATTTATTTTTTATTTTGAATATTTTCCCCTATTTACATGTTTCATGTTCTTTCCCTCTCCCCTAAGTCCCCCTAAACCCCCTTAGCCAACGCACAATTCCACTGGGTTTTACATGTATCATTGATCAAGACCTAATTCCATATTATTGATAGTTGGACTAGAGTTATCGTTTAGTGTCTACATCCCCAATAATATCCCCAACAGCCCATGTGTTCAAGCAGTTGTTTTTCTTCTGTGTTTCTCCTCCCACAATTCTTCCTCTGAATGTGGCTAGTTTTCTTTCTCATAAGTCCCTCAGCCTTGCTCTGGATCCTTGCATTGCTGCTAGTAGAGGAGTCTGTTATTTTCAATTGTACCACAGTAAACAAAGAATTTTTTTTAAATGGGCGGAAAATGGTCATCCAAAATCAACCAACACATAAAAAGTCTGTGTATGTATATATCAGATATATATTATATAAGTTATTCAAAATATACTATACTATACTTTACTATACTATACCATAATATAATACAATATGATATGATATGATAAAATATATGATATATAATATGATATGATATAATGTAATGTAATATAATAATTTATTCTACATCCATAGTTCCTTACCTCTGCCGAGTACATTCTTATATCCTTTTTTGAGTGTTAAGATTGGTCATTATTGCTCCTTAGCCTTCTGTTCTTACTCTTTTGTTACTATTATTTTCATTTGCATTATTGAGGTCATTTTAAATGTGGACTTGCTTGTTCTTCTTTTCTTTCATTTTGTACCTGTATTTTTGATTCCCTAGAACTCCCTAATTCTCTGTTCTTCATCATATTCTTAATTTCGTACTTCATAGTAATATGCTATTTCATCTATATACTTGTTTAGGCATTATCCAATCAACTGACATCTGTTTTGTAAGGTAATATTTCCTTCTATACCTTCTATTGTTGTTGTCTTGAACTTTTACTTTTTAACTTTTTAAAATTTCTCTTCATGTACTATAGACTACATGAAGGCAGTAGTTGTTTCTTAAATACCATTGTATCCTTCTAAATTAAAGGTTCTTACCTTTTTGTGGCTTGGACCTCTTTAGAAGTTTGATAAATCCTATAACACACATTTAAGATTGCTTTTAGTTGCATAAAATAAAATATAGATGACTATAAAATAAATTAGATATGTTGAAATACAATTATCAATATTTCTTTTATAAATTCATGGATAGTACATTAAGAAACATTGTTCTAAATGATTTTGCCCAAGTTTTGGTCACTGATGACAACATTAGCTTTCCATCATAACCAATACTTGCAGAGAATGTGTCCAGAGGATCCATTATCTCAGATCTTTTTTCTTCTATAATTTCTAATACATGCTTGATCTTTAACCCTTACTTCAAAGATGCAAGTCCCAGATGTCTTTTTTTTTAGTTCATTTTCATTCATATGTTTTGACTGTACTGTATTCTTTAATTACCTGCCCCACTTGGAAATGTGCAAAGTCATGGAGTTCCCTTCCCACAGATATCTAAACTGATTTCTCTTCTTTGAGTTTTGGGATATGTTTCTAGTTTGGTTTTCCACATCACTATGATAATTAAAATAAAGTTATAGTAGTAGTAGTGAGAGTGGGGTGAGGAAGGAGTCCATTGGAGTTTTGGCAAACTGTAAACTTATTATGAGTAAACCATATGATATTGTTTCTAAGGTATCACAGAATATATGGGGGTGGGAGTGGAGGTGGGGGTGGGGAGAATTAGTGACTGGTAATGTCCAAAAGTGCAATGGACCAGCTTTGGAAATAGCATGTTACTTATTATTGTACTTGTTAAAAGAGAGGCTGAATGACCACTTCTTTAATCATGATATAATGGGAAGAGCTCTGGATTTAAAATCAAGAACCTTGGACCTTTTTCCAATTCTTATACTTACTAGTTGTGTGACCCGAATGTACCTAACTGTAAAAAAATGCAATTAAACTTATTAAAGCCTATGTCGTTGGAGAGAAAGTTCTAGACTTGGAGAGAGGAGTTTACAATCTGGCTCTGATGTCCCAATTATAGGAGCAAGTGTAAGTTATTCAGCCTATTTAAGTCTCACTGTATTCATCCATAAACTGGGTTTAGTCATTGTTGAAATTATTTTCCTCATACTAATGTCATAAGGAAAGTGATCTGTCAACCTTATAGGCGTATATAAACATAAGTTATTGTTATTGTGATTATTATTCCTTTTCAAGTACCAGTTTGACCACATATCTCTGAAGTCCTTTTCTAAGGACTAAGATTCCATGATTCTTAGAGTTGGGACCTCAAAAAGCTGATATATTTTATCATAGCCTGAAACCAATTCTAAATTTTTATAATCTTGCCACCTATCCCTCTCACTGAGAGTGAAGACAGATCTGTGCACTTTGAAAGGGATTTGAAAATTTGGGAGGGAATTACTAGAGAAACCAACATTGGTACTTTGTTGCCTGAGACTATATCAGTTCTGTGCATAAAAAGCTCCAGTCCTCGGGTCTATATCAAGTTGATGTCCTTCCCAAGTACTAGCATTCTCATTTAAAACAGGAAACAATTTGACTATCTTTGTTGTTTCCACCATAAATCCTATTGGATACACTTCAAGTGGGACAAGCTTCAAATTTCACCCTAGAGATTTGTATAGTTTTCCTTTCCATTCAAAGATCCATGGGTGGGAAATGATTTTCAAAATAGCCTGCATTGCATTTCGAAGTGGAATATTTTAGAACATGAATGCATAAGTAGAAATTGGTGTGGGGCAAATAAACCCTACTGACCTTTAGTAATGAGTGATATCGACTCTACTACTTTTTTCATAGTGTTATAGCTGAATTGCTTATCCAACAGATCACTACCCATATTCTCATAAATTACAGCAGCTAAGAGAGTTGATTGAAATTTCTCCATTCTATTTTCTTCCATATTATTTCCTTCCATAACTGCTTTTTCCAGGCATCTTTGCATTGCAGTTCGCCAAACAAGACCTCTTCTGCAATCACTGATTATGTGAATTTGCACATCATTAGTTTACAAACTGTGCATCTGTGGCTTAGAAAGTGGTGAATGATGCCCTCTCTACACCTGGTGAATGGAATCAATTCATACATGCACTTTTGGAAAAAGCCATTATTGAGTATAGAGTAGAAGGAGGACCCAGCTAGGAAACAGAAACAGGTTCCAGTTTCAGTTCTTCTGTGTGGCTGCGCAAAAGTCATTTCTTCTCTCTGGGGCCTCAGTTCTCTTTTGTGGGAAATAAAAATAATAGCTAGCATTTACATAGCACCTTCTATGTGACAGGCCACTGTGCCTTAAACAATGTTAGTTAATTTGATCCTCATACCACCACCAGGATTATCCTCATTTTACAATGTGGAAACTAAGGTAAATTGAATCAATTGTCCAAAAACATATAGCTAAGTGTCTGAAGCTGACTTTGAACTCAAATCTCCCTGATTATGTGCTAATACTATAGCTCAAGTTTTACCTTGCTGCCATAATATAGGCTAGAACTTATGTATAGTAGTTATTTTTAAAGGAAATGAGGAAGTTAGAGAATCTCTCATGCCCTTTAATTCTTTTACATTCTGTGATTCTGATTTTAGATTTTATTTAAAATATGTCATAAAATGTATCTATTAATTCTAGCTTATAGGAAATTTTTTGGTACTTGAAATGGTTCATATCACATTAGTTGTTTCACATAATATTATACCACAATACATTAAATTGTATTAGTGACTTTTCATTTTTATAAAAGTTATTATTTTATCAATTTCTAATCACATTCTCAATCTTTTAAACTTTATCTTGACATCTATTCCACTCAAGTCACTAATAAGATACAATTCTCTATTTCTATCATTGATTTTCCATGGTTATCCTATTGTCATAATTTATTAATTTTTTATCATTCACACATACTTTAATTTTTGTTTTATGCATATTTTGAAATGCAAATAAAATCTGCCAAAATTTTATAAGACTAAAGGCAATGAAATTATTGTAATGATTTCTTTTTTCAGAAGACATTGATATTAGGAGATAATGAAATTGCTATAAATACTAATAGAAGTATGGAGCACTGAATACAGAATCTAAAGGCCTGGGTTCAAGTTCAAACAACAATAGCAGTGTGACCTTGAATGCATCACATTACATCTTTGGGTCTCATTTCATTCAACTGCAAAAGGAAGGGCTAGGTTAGGTGATCTTGATAGGATCTTTTTATTTTATTATGATATATGCTATCTAATATGTTCAAATCTCATTAGAGCTACAAAAATCTAGGGCAATATTTTTGAGAGTATTCATGCTGCATTATGGAGGTGATTACATATCCAAACAATATTTGACTGTGTTTTAGTCTGATTGAATTTTTGAATTATCTTTCAATACCTCTTCAACTTAGAACCCGTGGGGAAATTCTACAACTTGGATACACACCATAGAAGACCTTCTCTATATATGAAAAGATAGCACTCTACTTCGAAGTTTGTTTTTTTTTTTTAATTACTAAATCACTTCAAACACTTTCAACATGTAATAGAAACAATATGATGTGATTCTTGATGTTGGCTTCTACAATTAGTGTGTTATTAATTAAACTCTTGAGTAATATAATAACTTGACAGTTAAGGCTCCTCTTTGCATTTAAAGTACAGGCAGTCTGTGGCTATAATTATAAATAAACTGTACAGCTACAGGCTGAAAAGTAGTCATTGAGTTATTCTGGGCATGTCGTGGAATCTATGCTCTCTTCTTCAGAAATGCCACTTGGATTCTATACGTAATTCAACAAGAATCCATGGCTAATAGAAAGGAACTAGAAGGACATGGGGAATTGAACATAACCTGGATGTGATTCTGTACTGGCTAGGGAACAACTTTGATCCAATCTGAGAAGTAAAGAGGAACAAGAAAATTGTGTCAAAGTGTCTGAGGATCTTAAATGGTCCTGAGATCTTTTTACAGGGGAGTACAGGAAATTGATTTTGAAATCAGAATCCTACTATCCTCTCTCATTGGTTAAATGGAATGGAGTGTCACATATAGTTCTGGGCACCACTTTTTAGGAGTGACAATGACAGAACTATAACTAGGTTTGTATTGTTTCGTTTTATAGAATAGCCACAACTGAGAGAGACTAGTTAAGGTAAGGCAAAAGCTCCTAATTATGTGTTTTAATTTAATTTTATTAATATTATTTAGTTGCATGACAATTTTTTTCAATTTAATATTTTCTCCCTCTTCAACACTCCTCTACCTACTGAGAAGGCAAGAAAAGCAAAACCCCATTACAAACTTGTATCAAACAAACTTCCACATTAGCCATGCTCAATTAAAAAAGAGAAGAAAAAAAAGGAAAAAAAGAAATATGCTTCAATCTATACTCTGAGTCCATTAATGTTCTTTTTGGAAGTTGATAGCTCGATTTATTGTCAGGCCTTTGCAAATGTGGTCATTTTGTTGCTAAGAATTACTAAATGTTTTAAGTAGATTGTCTTGTTTTTGTTGTTTATTGCTGTTACTATAAAAATTGTTCTAGCTTTGCCCACTTCACTTTGCATCAGTTCATATGTCTCCTCATGCTTTTCTGAAATGATTCCCTTTATCATTCTTGCTTTACAATATTATTCTATGGAATTCATATGCCATAACTTGCTCAGCCATTCCCTAAATGATAGCCCCTAAGTTTCTAATTCTTTGCCTCTACTGCAAAAAAAGAGCTGCTATACATATTTTTGTGCACATGCATCCTTAACTTCTTTCTCTAAATCTCTTTGTGATACAAAACTTGTAGCAGTATGTCTGGCACAAAGAGGATGTACAGTTTAATGTTTTTTTTTTTTGTTTTTTTTTTTGCCATAGTTCCAAATTGCTTTCCAGAATGGTTGGACTGTTTTACAGCTCCACCAAGAGTACATTTGTGTGCCATTTCCCCATATTTTCCTCCAGGATTTTTCATTTTCCATTATTGTCATCTCAGCCAATCTGACAGGTATGAGATACTAATATAGACTTGTTTTAATTTTTTATTTCTCTAATTGGACTCAGAACTTTTTTCATTTGGCTATTTATACTTTTGTGTTCTTCTTCTGAAAATGGTCTGTTAATGTCATTTGACCATTTATCAATTGCAGAATGGTCCTTATTGTTGTAAACTTGAATCACTTCTATATATATCTTAGAAATCAGACCTGTATCAGAGAAATTTGATGCAAAGATTTTCCCAGTTTCCTTTTTTCTTCTCATTTTAATTGCATTGACTTTATTTGTGAAGAAACTTTTATGTAATCAAAGTATCCATTTTACCTCGATTATTTCTCTTATTTGATCATAAACATTTCCCAAGTCATTAGATCTTACTTATTTTTCTGTTGTTAAAGAACATTAAACATAGGTTTCTATGGCCACAATATAACTGAAATTGCCATCCAACAATGACAGTAATCATATTAGTAATCAATCAGTCAATCAATAATGTTTTAATTATGTTAGGAAAATAAGGAGAATAAGAGAAAGGATAAGATTATTGTTTCTATTATATGAGATGTTCCTTACTAGAAACAGAGAAAATATAAAACTTCTCAATTTTCCTTTGCTTTTGTTTTCTCTGACTGAGAAAATAATCTGTAGGAAATGGCCAAGCAAAAGTATTTAACAAGGAGTTGATTCCCAAAATAAATACTGTAATGAAATGATAATAAAGTACCTAGCTGTCCTTGAGTGCAATTCAACTGACTCAGACTGATTTCATCATTTGATACTGAAAGAACTGATGGTTGTGACTGCTGAGCTATTATTAGTACTACTAGAAAGTTTGTGGAGGTTAGGAAAGAAACTGAAGGGAACAAGTCACAAATGTCCTGATTTTCTTTTACTTTTTTTTTAAATTGAAGATTTATCTGCTTTTATCATCTTTTTTTACTCATAGATACAATTTTTAATAATCATTTTCTGACATTTTGCAATCCATATTCTCTCCCTCCTTCCTTCCCTTTTCTTCTCTCCAAGATGGCAGATAAGATGATATAGGTTATACATGTGGTAGCATAGAATATATACTTCTATATTCATGTTGTGAAAGAAGATACATTGCTTATAGAAGAAAAAAACTCAGGAAAGAAATAAAGTGAAAAATGGTATGCTTCAGGCTTTTCAGACTTTCAATTCCTTCTGTGGGGGTGAATGGCCTTTTTTCCTCTTGAGTCTTTGGAGTTGTCCTGGATCCTTGCATTGCTGATAATAGTTGCCATTCACATTTAAAATCATAGATTATTGCTTTTCTTGTGTTCCTGTGGTTTTTCTCACTTCACGTTGCACCACTTCATCTGAGACTTTCTAGGTTTGTTTGCTTGTTTTGGTGATCTTCCCGTTCATAATTTCATATGGCACAATAGTATTCAATTACAAGTATTTACCACAAATTGTTCAGTGATTCCCCAATTTATGTACATCTCTTCAGTTTCCAATTTTTTGCCACCACAAAAAGAGTTGCTATAAATATTGTTTTATTGCATAAGTAGGTCCTCTCTCCCTATTTTTGATATCTTTACCACTGCCATATTAAGTACCTAATCTATTCCGTTGATCCATTTCTCTATTTCTTAGCTAGTACTAGGTTGTTGTTGTTGTTGTTATTGTTGTTTTAAGCCCTTACCTTCTGTCTTAGTAATGAAAATAAATACCTGTTCCAAGGCATAAGTGTTTGTAATCTGGTACAGCAGTATCACCTTCCATCATATTTTTTCACTTATTCTCTTGATATTCTTGGCCTTTTGTTTTTCCAGATGAATTTTATTATTAATTTTTCTAGCTCTGTGAAATAATTTTTGGTAGTTTGATTGGTATGGCATTGAAGAAGTAAATTAATTGAGGCCGAATTATCATTTTATTATATTGGTTTGGCAATTAATGTCTTTTCAGTTGTTCAGATCTGATTTTTTATGAGAAAAATGTTCATGAAATCCATGAATTTGTCTTCTCAGGTAATTTGTCTTGATTTAAAAAAAATCATGGAGCTAGAGGAAGAAGAAGAACAACAACAAATAAACAAATTACAAGAAGAAACACAAAGAAACAAATTACAAAAAAGGTTACATGAAATCATGCAAAACTAACCTTAAGGGGGCAGCTGGGTAGCTCAGTGGAGTGAGAGTCAGGCCTAGAGACAGGAGGTCCTAGGTTCAAACCCGGCCTCAGCCACTTCCCAGCTGTGTGACCCTGGGCAAGTCACTTGACCCCCATTGCCCACCCTTACCAATCTTCCACCTATGAGACAATACACCAAAGTACAAGGGTTTAAAAAAAAAAAAAAAAACTAACCTTATTTCTATTTTCTACAGTTACTAAACTGTCAGATCAGGGTATTGTTGTAAAAGTAGTTTCTCCAAATTTTAATAAAGTACTTAAAAATTATACCATGCTACTATTGTCAAAGATAGGGGAATTTTTATAGTAGATGACAATAGTTAGATGAATTTGGAATTGCTTGAGTAACAGGTTCAAAGAATAGTAAATGGCTTAATATCAACTTGAAAGAGATCTTCTAGGGAGAAACCTAGAGATCTGTGTTTGATTCTATGATATTGACATTTTCACCAAATATTCATATAAAGCCAAAGATAGCTTTGTCATCATATTTACAGATATCACAAAGCTGGTATGGAGAGAAAAATTGGAGGACAGTCATGAACCAAAATACACTGCTAGGCTAAGCACCAAGTTGAATCTAAGATGAAATTCACTTGTGATAAATTTAAAGTCTTATACTTGGGTTCAAAAAATCAATTTCACAAGTTCAAGGTGGAGGAAGCATGGTTAACAGATAAGTTTTCTAAAGATGACCTGGGATTAGTAGGCTGTGAGCATAATATGAGTGATAATCAAGAGGGATACTATAATCTTAGAATGATTTAAGTAAAGTATAGCTTTCAGACATAAAATTATAATAGTGCCATTGTATTATGCTTTAAATGATCACAACTGGAGCATTTTGTTCAGTTCTGGGTAACATAGTTTATGAAGGATATAGATATGGTGAAGTGTATTCAAAGGAGAGAAGAGAATGTAATAAAAAAGCCTTGAGTTTTCATGAAGACTGGTGGAAGCAACTGAGAATGTTTATCCAGAAGAAGACTTGAAAGTGTTATAGTATCTTCCTTCAAGTGTTTGGAGGGTTGTCATGTGAAAAAGAAATTAAAATTGTCCTACTTGAATTTAGAGGAAAGAACCAGGTGTGTTGGGTAGAAGATCTTTCTCTCTGTCTTTCTGTCTCTGTTTCTGTCTGTCTGTCTCTGTCTCTGTCTCTGTCTCTGCCTGTCTGTCTGTCTCTACACACACACACACACACACGCGTATATATACTTGATAAACGATCCCATTCTATTATTGTAGAAGATATGGAAATATAGTAGATGACAATAGGTAGATTGATGTGGAACAAATTGAGTAACCAGATTCAAAGAATAATAAATGGTGGATAGATAGATAGATAATTTAGTAAATATATTCAGAGAGAGAGAGAGAGAGAGAGAGAGAGAGAGAGAGAGAGAGAGAGAGAGAGAGAGAGAGAGAGAGAGAGAGAGAGAGAAAGGAGGGTAAAGTTAGACTAATTTTTTTTTTGGTGAGGTAGGAAAATTATAACCATTAAATCTGTTCAAAAGTAGGCTGCCTTAGGAGGCTATAGAATCATTTTAATTGTAAGCCTTCAAAATTAATCTGAATGACTGCTTCTAAATCATATTATAGTGGAAGATTCCTTTTGGGTTTAGGTTAAAAGATATGTTCACTTAATTCATTTCTATGTCTGGAATTTTCTGATACTGTGAGTCTATCATCTATGGAGTAGTCATAAACTTTGCTCTGGGCTAGGCTCTGTGGCAGGTATCAGAAAATCATGACACCTTTTATCTTCATGAAGTTTACATTTCACTGTGGAGACAGAATACAACAAATTATAAAGCAATTCCATTTTTGGTAGTGACTATATATGCAAGAGGGGTTCAAAGAAAGAGGAGTTCAATGAAGGTTGTAGTATTTGGGGAATACTTCCATGTAAGAAATGAACCATGCAATATAAATAGATTTTGTATGAAAGGAAGGTAAGGAAAGGGGCATTTCAGCCAGAGAAGGGGAAAAGCAGAAACAAAGTCTATTAGCCTGTCTCATGTGGGTTAATGGTGATACCTTTCTGAATAGTGTGATGGTAAAAATTTCTATAGTTTGGGGGAATTGATAGATAGTTCAATCTTTGCCCACTTACTGATCTCAACACTTATTGATTACTAAGGATATAAAAAATTGAATCTAACACCAATTAGAGAATTTACATGGACATAAAAGGGACAAACCATGCTTAGCTATATTACTTAATTGAGTGATATATAATATAAATTTTCAAAAGGAGGATAATAGGAATTATGAGATTTGTGAGCTAGGTGATGAGCTCTAGAAATCATCTAGACTCTCCTTTTCCCATTATAGATGAGGTAGAAATTGAGTCCTCATGAGATGAAAAGTGGCTTTCTGACCTCATGTAGCTAATGTGTGGCAGAGCTTGGATTTGAGTTGAAATCATGTTCTTTATGCTCCACATTCTCTAATCCATTGCTATCATCATCATCATCACTACCAATAATTAGTCTCCTTATATTGCCCAGACTAGAAGTACAGTCTACTTATGGGTGTGGTTCCAAGTTGATGTGTAAACTTTGACCTGCTTCATTTTCAACCTAGACTTGTTCTTCCCTCCTTAAGCAATATAGTGGCCTTGAATTCTGAAGGGCAACTACCTTAATACTGAATTTAGTGAGGATACTTGATCTATTGATTTCTAAATATGAGGAATCTGAGTTTCAGAGTAGAAATAACTTGCCCAAAGTTAGTAAAAAAAAGTCCCTCTCAGACCTGCTAATCCCAAGAGACATGTTCTTTCTACTATATCTTGTTGCATCCTTTTTTCAGTCTCAGTACTCCATTAATTAGTCTAGGCATTATGTTCTAGAGGGAGAAATTTGGTTCTGACTTTATAACTGTTTTTTAAAAAATGCATTTGGATTTTACAGGTCACAAGGCAGTATACACATCTTAAACCTTCCCCCTGCCCCCAATATCAACAGCTCTCAGGTGTAACTGTAAATAGTACATGCTTGAGAAGGGAAAGTGCTTGGGATCAGGATGGATCATTAATGTTGGTATTATTAATAGTGTTATTAGTGATTATGTCAATTTCAAGGCTCAAAATGAACATACAATGGAGTTAATTGCACATCAATTTGTCCCATTCAGAATAGGAAACACATAAAGTAAAAATAAAATTAAAATTTGAAACACGTTTACATTACTAAAATATTTTGACTTTTCATCAACTGTTCTTGTCATCTTCTGATCTTATCTCATAGGTATTTAAATTTCATCATGCACACATTTTCAAGTAATAGTGCCCAAGTGTGGGTGGATAGAGATGGGAAAGCAGATGCATCTAACTCTGAGAGGTAATATGGCAGTGGGGATTATAGTTAAAGTCTGAGGATCTCGAGGCAGATCTCTGCCCATTTGCCAGGTCACTCCAGGCCAAATTACTCCTACATTCTACCTCTCAAATTAATTGAGAACCAATCAACTAACCATCAAAGGTTTATTAAATTCCTACTGTATTCAGAGTGTTGTTAATAGGGGATATGTACCATATAGCTAAAATCCTGGGAAAGACATCATAGACATAAACAATCCTAGACACCTTTAGTGATAATATTAAAATGGAAGCACTTTTAAGAGGCTATATCAGGAGAAAGGAAAAATAATGAATATAAGTACTTTGAACCGACTGGATAGTAAATGCAATAGCAATAATAATTGCAGTAAGGGCAACATAGGCTAGGAAAAATAGTAGAGAGAACTCTGAAATTCAAATCAGAAAACCTGGGTTCACATTTAAACTTTCGTATTTGCTAACTGTGTAAATTTGAGTAAATCACCCCTAAAGTCACAGTTTTCTCTTTTTTCTGAAATTCGTATAATAATAAACATACTACCTTTAAGTGTTATCAACAAAGGACCTTATAGGAGGCAACTGGGTGGCCCAGTTGATTGAGAGCCAGTCTCAGAGATGGGAGGTCCCAGATTCAAATCTGGCCTCAGATGTTTCGAAGCTGTGTGACCCTGGGCAAGTCACTTGTCCCCCATTGCCTAGCCCTTACCACTCTTCTGTCTTAGAACCAATATGCAGTATTGGTTCTAAGATGGGAGGTAAGGGTTTTATAAAAGTATCTTATAAATAATAGATAATTTTTTAAAAGAGATTTACTTTCCCCCTTTTATTGTTTTGGCTATTCTTAGGTGATTGTGTGATAGCACATGTCAACCTAAGGGAATGTGTATTGGGAAGGAAGGGAGAGAATGTAGAAATAAGTAATAGTAATTAGAATTTATATAGAATTTTAAAGTTTTCAAAATATTTTATCCACATGATTTCAATTGAGCCTTTCAACAACTGGTATTATTACCCACATTTTGCAGATGAGAAAACTGAGGCTAAGAAAGGTTACATGAAGTATAAGACTATAAAAATAATAGCTGTCAAAGAAAGGATTTGAACCAATGTCCTTCAAATGGAACTGAACTCCATTTCTAATATTATATTCCCTATACTGAGTAGCCAGCCTAGATAAGTTTAAGACTGAAAGGTACCTTAAGGTAAAGAGACACAAACAAGGTCAGCTCTAGAAAAAGAAATTGACCAAGGCTAAAAGGAAAACTGAAGGTTCAGGCAGAAATGGCATTGTCTATAGATTCACATCTCAGAATCTGAAAGGTACTCAGAAGTAATCTGGCCAAACCAGTTACTGAATACAAATTCCATTTACAAGAGGCTTAATCTTTTTTGTGTGTGTGTCACAGATCTTTTTTGACAGTCTGATGAGCCCTATGGACCCCTCAGAATAATGTTTTAAATTCATAAAATAAAATATATGAGAGTAATAAAAATATGTGCCATTTACATAATACTTTAAGATTGCAGAGTTTTTCTTTTATGTGAACTCATTTAATACTCACAACAAGACTGTGAAGTAGGTGATATTATCTCCATTTTTAAAATGAGGAAACTGAGCTATGGAGAGATTGAATTGCCCAGGCTTACAAAGTCTGAGGTAAAATTTGAACTCAGTTCATCCTCACTATACTCCATCCATTGTGCCATCTTTCTGAGTAAAATCAGAAATAAAAGTGGAAGAATGGAGAAAAAGTCTTTTTTTTAAAAATCTCCCACACATACTTTTTCTCTGTAGATAGATCAGACTTTGGAATGGCATTAATGGAACTGATTCTCTCAGCATAATTCTGTCCAAATACAGGAAGATCCAGAAGAGATGGTGTTCCTTCTCCATGTAGACTGCAGTGGACATCCTCCATGTCTGTTGCTAAATAAATAAATATGTTGGTTCTATTCCTTGCTTCATGTAAATAATCAAAGAAGTTCTGAACAAAAGTTGTCTCTACTTACAAAAGTATTATTATCACAATCATATGCTACAATTTATCAGCAATTTTTAAACTGATGGATATCCTCTTAATTTCTAAGTCTTGACTTCCACAAAGGCAGATGCTATAAATATTTTGGAATATATAGCTTCTGTTCCTTTTTCCCTGATTTCCCTTGGAAACAGACCCAAGAATGATATTGCTAGGTCTAAAAGTATAAACAGTTTTATAACTATCTGGACATAATTCTAAATTGCTCTGCTGAATGATTGGATCAGCTACCAGTTCCACCAACAATGTACTGGTGTCCCCATTTTTCCACATCCTTTCAAATATTTGTCATTTCCTGCTTTTATCATTCTAGCCAATATGACAGAAGTAAGATATCTTACAATTGTTTTGATTTGTATTTCTCTAATTAGCAGTGATTTTGAATCTTTTTTTCACATACCTACATATGGCTTTGATTTATTCATCCAAATACTGCTTGTTCATATCTTTTAAAAACCCATGGATAATACTAAAACGATGAAAGAGATGACATCAGAAGATAAGCCCCATCTATCAGAAAGTGTCCAATATGCTATTGGGAAAAAGCTGAGGACAACTACAAATAGTTCCATTACTAATGAAGCAGCTGGGCCAGAGTCAAAAGGAAGTTCTGCTATGCATGCATCTGGTAATGAAAGGAAAGTCTGAAGCTATTACAAACTATATTGCATAGAAATCTAGAATGGGTGATCTTTGAATCAGGAAATGGAAAGATAAACATCAACATCTTGGGTGTTGTAATAAAAAGGGGAATAAAGAAAAGGTAAATGGAAGTTTTGGTCCTTTGGTGGGAAAGAGGGTGCAATAGTGGATTGAGGTCATAAGGAGAGATGTAAGGGAATGGCTGAGTTTAGGGAAATAGAGGACAAGGTAGTATAATGAACGGTTAGGGAGATGATGAGGTAATTAGGGGAGGCTGCTGAAACAGGGAGACACTCAGACTAGAGACAGAGGTTACTGGGGAAGGAAGGCTGGACTCTTCCAGGGAAAATGGTATTTCTACAGATACAAAGATTAGGGCCAGTCAGAAGTGGTTTGAATCTGACTAGAGGCTTTCTAGTCAGTTTCTCAAGTCCACAAAGAAGGAGTCCCAAGGCTCTTCCTTGTTAGTGAAACTGAAGGGTTTCTAGGAGGAAGTATGGAGACAACTACTTCCTCCCAAGATGGACACTCCCAACTTCCCTCAGGAAAATAAAGAGAAAATTCCTTCTCTCCTTCAACTCTCACTTATCGTGAAGCCAATGATTTAGCAAAGGGTTTTATTAGGTAACATGGGGTTTATTAAAGTTTCAGGGTTGATTATAAAGTGGAGAGGAGTTCAGGGTTTCCCTAACAGCCATTAGGGAGAAGCTCAAGGAGGGGGAGAGTCACAGGAATGGCTTGGACTGAGAGAGAGTCTGCTCTCTCTCAGCCATGGAAGTTTGGCTGCCCTTGAGGTTAGGGCAGGGGTCAGCAACGTATGGCTCTCAAGCCATATCTGTCTCTTTTGAGGGCCAGATATGGCTCTTTCTGCAGGAGCCATAAAGTCAACCGCAGCAGAATAACTAACAGTTCACGTATGACATTGTGCGTCATGTGATACGTCACGTGAGCCTTTTGGTACCGCGACTGTCTTCTAAGATAGAAGGCTCCCTCGTTGATATTGCTGCACAAGAAGAATCCTGGTCTTTAGTTCGGCTTGGTAGGTGTGCTGTGTGTTCCTCCTTCTGCCTTCTTTTTCTCTTTCCACACCTGTTACTGACATCTTGGGGTTCTGTATAGTGATTGATCACTTTTGTCTACATTCTTTACCCCTCTGCCTCTGATTTCCATGGCTTTATCTCAGGGCATTCATCGAGTCTGCACTCCCTATTTGTGGGATTGTTATTGTTTTTAACTTTTCTGCCTGCTCTTAAAAGGGAACTATAGTCAGATTATATCTTTACATATGCTTCATTAGTGAGAAGCATTTCTCCACAGTAGTTGTTCATTCGACACAGAATGATTGAGTAGGCAGCACTGATAAACACCTGTACCAGGAAATTTGTGTGATGTGTCCTGGCCAGTTTTCTATGAAAAGGTACCCTCCTCCCCAACTACTTACTAATGCCTACACACAAGTCATGTTGTTTTCTGTAATCTCCTGATCTCCTACTTAATTTATGTGGCCAAATGGCTTAACCAGCAGGCCGGCAGCTTTTTCTTTTCCTGTTGCCTGACTTGAGAGAGGGAGAGGAAAAAGTATTCTTCCCTGAATTTTTCTCTCTTTATTTCAGCAATTTTCTTAGTTTAAAGGAGTTTTATATGTATGTGTGCAGTTATATCAGTACTATAGTGCTCCATTAAGTCTTATTTTTTGATTAATAATCAAAATAATTTTGATTAATAATCAGCAAAACCATGCAGCACCAGAAGTTACATTAATGTACTTTGTTCATCATTGGTTAGCACATAATAACATTATTAAAAATAGTTCAGAGACTTATTGTACTTTAAAAATGTTGTTCTTACACAAAATGCACATATTTACTTGTATTCAGTGTTAAACATATTGTACGGCTCTCACGAAATTACATTTTAAAAAACGTAGCGTTTATGGCTCTCACGGCCAAAAAGGTTGCAGACCCCTGGGTTAGGGAGTACTAAAACAATAAAGCAGGGGATAGTCTATTTCAAGGGTAAGCCCTACTTGTCTATGGGGAACTAATCCTCAAAGTCTAATTGCTAGAACCCAAAAATCCACCCTTCTACCAAAGCCCACAGAAAAATCAGGAAGGTAATAGGGGAATGATATAGGGAAGATGAGGGAAGGTCCAGAGAAGTTAGCTAAGCTCCAAATGTCCAAAGACAAAAGCACAGATTCAAGGCAAGGTTTCAGCTCGAAGGCAGAGCCCAGTTCTCCCCTCCTCTCTTCACAAGCTTCTGGGACCAACTGCCCTTTGTCAGAGTTCTAAGGCTGGCTAACTGCCAGAAATTCTACAGTTAGGTTTTGCAAGGGTAAATGCCTTGATTGCATCTCTGCATTACAGTGTCAGTGTATTTAAATGGATAGAAATGGGTGAATTTAACTCAGATGATCACTATATGTTCTACTGTGGGATAAGAATCTCTTAGAAACAATGGACTAGCCATCACAGTCAATAAAATGGTGAGAAAAGCAGTATGTCAACATAATTCCCCCAAAGAAAAAAAATGATATATGTTCAAATCCTAGGAAAACTGTTCATCATTATATAAATAAAAGTCTATGCACTAACTACTGATGCTGAACGATCCAAAGTTGATCAGTTCTATGAAGACCTACATGGTCTTCTAGAAATACCACCCCCCAAAAAAAGACATCACATTCACTATAGGGGATTGGAATGCTAAAGTAGACAATCAAAAGATGATTGAAATAGGGTTAGTTAGGTAGCACAGTGGATAGAGTGCCTGGTTTGGAGTCAGGAAGACCTGGGTTTATATATGGTCTTAAATGTTTCCTAGCTTTGTGACTCTGATCAAGTTACTTAACTCTGATAGCCTAGCCCATGCCATTCTTCTCTCTTAGAATTGGTACTGACAGAGGGTAGGGCGTTAAAATAATAGTAATAATTGGAATAACAAGCAAATTTGACCTTGGAGTAAAAAATGAAGCAGAACAGAGACAGAATTTTGTCAAGAAAACTCACTGGTCATAGCCACAATCCAAAAGACAACTCTACAAATGATAGTATTACTGAAAAGTCAATATTGAAATTAGATCGATTATATACTTTGCAGCCAAACAGAAACTGAATATAGTCAGATAAAACAAGACCTGGAGGTGACTAAGCCCAGATCATGAATCTCTGTTTTGCAAAATTCAGTCTTAAGTTGAAGAAAATAGGAAAAACTGTCAGACTATATAGGTATAGCCTAAATAACATCCCTTAGGAATATGAAATAGAAATGGTGAATAGATTTAAGGGATTAGGTCTGGTAGAGTGACTGAATAACTGTGGTCAGAAAACTTCGATACTCTTTAGGAGACATAAAAAAATTCCAAAGAAAAATAAAATCAAGAAAGCAAAATGTCTATCTGAGGAGGCTTTACAAATAGTTGAGGAAAGAAGGACATTGGAAGGGAAAGTTGGAAGAGAAATATATACCCAGCCAAATACAGAATTCCAGAGAATAGCAAGGAAAGATAACAGAGTTTTCTTAAGTTAGCAATACAACTGTAGCAGATCTCAAACTATATTATAAAGTGCCAAAGATCAAAATGATCTGGCAAGAAGCAGAGTGGATGACCACCGAAATAGTCAAGTACAAAAAAAAAAAAAAAAAAAAAAAAAAAAAAAAAGGATAGCAAATGATCATAGTTACCTAGCATTGGACACACCTAAAGATCCAAGCTTAAGGGCGAAGAACTCACTATTTGACCAAAAAAAAAACTACTGGGAAAACTGGAAAATTTTATGGCTGACATTAGACAAAGACCAATACCTCACATTATATGCCAAAGTAAAATCAAATGGATACGCGATTTAGAAATAAAAGGGAAGTACAAAACAATTTACTTATCAGACCTATGGAAAAGGGAAGAATTTAGGTCAAAGCAAGACATAAAGAACAGGAAGAGATATAAAATAAATTACCTTGAATATATTAAATAGTTTCTGAACAAACAAAAGTAATGCAACCAAGATAAAAAGGCTAACAACAAACTGGGGAAAATATAGCAACTCTGAAAAAGGATTCAGTTCTCAAATATATAGAGAACTGAGTTAAATCTTTAAGTATACAATGCATTTTCCAATTGACAAATGTTCAAAGGATATGAACAGATAATTTTTAGGTGAAGAAATTAAAACTATCTTTAGTCATGAAAAAATGCTCTCAATCACTATTAACAGAGAATGCAAATTAAAATTCTGAGGTACCATTTCAAAAATATCGAACTGAATAACATGACAAAAAAAGGAACATGATAAATGCTGGAGGAAATGTGTAAATGTCAGGATACTCATACATGACTGATGGTGCTATGAGCTGATATAGCCATTCTGGAAAGTAATCTGGAACCATGCCCAAAGGGTTATCAAACAGTACATATCCTTTGACCGAGCAATGTCACTACTATATTCCAAAGAGATTAAGATAGGGGAAAAGAATCTACTTCTATAAAAATATTTATAGCTGCTTTGTGGTGGCAAAGAACTAGAAATTGAAGGGATGTCCATCATCTGTTGTACAAGTTGTGCTATATATTTGTAGTGGAATGCTATTATGTCATTAAAAAATGACAATCAGAAAGATCACCCCCCTCAAAAAAAAACCCTGGAAAGACTTATATGAAGTGATGCAAAGAAAAGTGAACAGAACCAGGAGAACAATACATACATAAACAATAATAATGTATCATGCTCAACTGTGAATGCCAACTATCATCAAAAGACAAGAATCCAAGTCATCTCCAGCAGAGTCATGACAAAAAATAGGATATCTGCCATAGAAGGGATAGCTGGAATCTGAATGCAAAAAAATGCCATCTTTCACTTTATTTCCTTCATGAATTTTTCTCTAGTGTAAGCAATATTTGTCTTCTTTCATAACATGATGAACATGGAAATGTGTATTATATGATAATATATGTACAATTTATATCATATTATCTACTTTATTAGAGAGGGGAAGGGAGAGCAGGGAAAGAATGCCCATGGATTGCAAAGTATTAGAAAACAAATATTAAGAAATTTTATTGACAATAATCTGGAAAAAATAAAAATGAAAAAATGAGGAATGCAAAGAAAAAGGAGAAAACAATAGAATGGAAGAGCTGAGATAACTTCAGTAAAATTAGAAATATCAAGTGAATTTTTCATCAAAAGGGCATGGTCAAAACAAAAATGATATGGGTTTAACAAAAGTACAAGATTTCTAAAAGAGGTGATAAGAATACATAGAAGAATTACACAAGAAAGATCTTAACATCACTAATAATCAAAATGGTGTGGTTACTGATCTAGGCAAACATCTTGGAAAATGAAATCAAGTGGGCTTTAGGAAACATTGCTAAAAATAAGGCTAGTGAAGGTGACAGAATTAGAGCTGAACTATTTAAAATCCTAAACAATGATTCTCTTGAAGTGCTGCAATCAGAATATTCTTGATCTTTAAAAGAAAAGTTATGGCAAATATGGGCAATGTAATAAAAGGTAGAGACATCATACTTGCTGACAAAAGTCTATATTGTCAAAGGTATGGTTTTTCCAATAGCAAAGTACAGCTATGAGAGCTGAACTATATGGGAAACTAAACTGAGCACAGCAGAATCAATACTTGTAGTGCTGAAAAAGACTTTGAGAATCCCTTGGACAACAAGGAAATCAAATCAGTCAATACTTAAAGAAATTAACTCAGACAATTCACTGGGAGGCCAAGTACAGAAGCTGAAGTTTAAATACTGAAAGATTAAAAATTAGTATCCAAATACTCCAAGTATTATATTTAATATATTTATTAATAATAACTTGAAGAAAAAATGAAAGTAAAAAACTAGAGCAAAAGAGGGAGCCAACCCAGCCACGGTTGTGAGGGAAGAGGGAGAGAAGGTGGGGTTACCCACAACTATATACAACACGTAAGAACGCAAGGTGGGGATAAAAGAGGAAAGGGATGCTGGGAGATGAAGTCCAAAGGTTCGAGATTTTCTAATTACACAATACTTTGGCCAAATAAAGAGAAGACACACAGTGGAAAAGACCTGATGTTGGGGAAGATTGAGGGCAAAGAGAGACAAGGACAGCAGAGGATGAGATGGACATATAGTATCATGAAAGCAATGAATATGAGCTTTGATAGACTTTAAGAGACAGTGAAGGATAGGAAAGCCTAGTGTATTATGGTCCATGGGGTCATGAAGAGTCAAACACAACAAAACCACTGAATAATAACATAAAATGAAAGAATAGCAACACTGTTCAGCAGTTATTGATGTCATTCGCATAGCTTTTTTGTTTGTTTTTTGTAACTTTGTACTTTAATCCCTTTACACTCTCACAGCACAGATTTTGTCTATATATACTTGTTCAAATCTGGCTACTTTCTGTATCTTTGTTTTCTTTAGTGGCATTACTACGTTCTTCATAAGCACATCTTTGGACCCATGTTAAGATCCAAAAATGATGATTTCCCAGTCATTGATATGATTAATCCTTTCAGAGTTGGGAAATATAACTTATTTAAGATTTTTCATCCTAAGTGGCTCTTATCTATGTCTTCTCATAAGATCTACTCAGAGTCCATCCAACATGCTAAGGATAAGTCCCTCTTAGCTTTTTATGACAGTGCAAATCAATTTATAGAACATTTTGGATACCTGTTATCATCTTTTGTGCTTATCATATGAGTCCATCTTGTCTTCTTATTGTATAATTTCTTGATGACAACTTTTACAGCTAAATTTTGTTATATATATATATATGTGTGTGTGTGTGCACAAATATACACATGTAGACACTCAATGCATATACATATGAAAATATAATGTGTATGTATACATGTATGTACACACGTTCACATATATATGTATATATATATATATATATATAGTATGCATGTGTGTGTATCTACAAGGAAATATATCACAATGAACAGAGAGCTGCCTTAAATCATGAAGACCAGGAATCAGTT
The DNA here is from genome assembly GCF_016433145.1 of Gracilinanus agilis. Lineage (NCBI taxonomy): Eukaryota > Metazoa > Chordata > Mammalia > Didelphimorphia > Didelphidae > Gracilinanus > Gracilinanus agilis. Next base: position 412,283,535 of record NC_058131.1, read on the forward strand.
CATGCCTCTGAGACAAACTGTAGTGTGACTCTGGAAATTCATATCAACCTCTTGGTGTCCCAGGCAACTTTTGAAGACTAGAGGTTTCAGAGAGGGTGCTAATCTGCATTGTAAGAATCATGATGAGAATTCTCTCTACAAATGAAATCATAAGTCTGATCAAACCAACAAGAAGAAGAAAATGTACATGTATTTTATCACTATACATTTATTGTATTGTGTATATATATATAAATACATACATATATACATATACATATAAATATTTAACAGTGCCTTTCACATAGTAGGTACCTGGTAAACGTTTACTAACATATATACTCATAATCAGTTAATAAGCATTTAAAATTTTAAGATAGGCCAGGTACTGTGCCAAGTATTAGCAATACAAAATAAAATCATTTTAAAATCATAAAAGAAAATAAAATCATTGCTCCTGCTCTCAAGGAGATCACATTCTAAAGGGGTAGATGACACAAAACACCATTAGAAAGAAAGAAAGAAAGAAAGAAAGAAAGAAAGAAAGAAAGAAAGAAAGAAAGAAAGAAAGAAAGAAAGAAAGAAAGGAAGGAAGGAAGGAAGGAAGGAAGGAAGGAAGGAAGGAAGGAAGGAAGGAAGGAAGGAAGGAAAGAAGAAAGGAAGGAAGGTCAAACCACTAATATCCTTGCCAAGAAAGTCTCCCAGGGATAATATTGCTCATGGATTCATGAAAAGTCAAACAAGACTGAAAAACTAAACAGCAACAAATATGTGCGTATGTATGATATAAGAAGTATTTCAGTATCTATACTTCTTTACTCCTTTAGGAGATATGAACAAACTATTCAATAAAGATTATGGGATTGAAGGATAGCTAGCCACCAAGTAATTGAAGGATCAGCTATGCCACTGTTGGACTTATCGGATGGCCAAGTTTGGGGAAAGCTATCTCTGGGCATTGAGATAAGATCCCAGGATACAAGAAAAACCAAGTTCTTTAGGGGAAAAAATCACTCTTTCCTTTGTCCCTAGTTTCTCTTCCAGACTGTGAAGAATAAAGGCATGCCTTTGTCCTTCCTTCCCACTAATGTCAATGATGTTTTGCAACCAGGCAAGTCATAAAGGAGATTAGTGGATTGAGGAGATAGCAAGCCCAGAGAATCTAGCTGCAAATTTTAATTGAATTACTCAGACTAAGCCCAGGAAGACCAGCAAAATGATCTACTCAATGGGATGCTACATATGGGGGAAGTATAGTCATTATACCACAAATTCATCCATTTCCTTTAACACAACAGAAATTAATAGTCTTGGCAACATGTTTAACCTGCAATCTATGTGTCTCTACTCTTTCCAATGATGAACTAAATCAGGGTTGGTGAACCATTTCCCAGTTCGAGTGCCCAGTGGGCAAATTCAAGTTGTCTGTGAGTTCCCCCCTTCCCTCCCACTACCAGAGAAAACTGAGGGAGAAAGTGCTTGCTTTGGGTGGCTGGATAGAGAGATAGGACATGCAAAATTGTCCTTGGGTGCTGAGAAGAGAGGGAATGGAGCAGCTCCCTGAGTACCAAATTTGCACGAGGCAGGGCTGTGCCAACATGGTTCTAAGAGTTTGGGGGAGATTTTGCTTAAGATTTATAGGGCTAATGCCTTTTAGCTTCAGCCCTTAATGTTGTTACCTCATCAATATTTTTGCTATGATGTAATTGAAGTGTTTGGCTAGGTATGAAAGCAAATGCATAAGTAGGGGCTTATGGGTCATAATTTTAAGAATGTCGACTCAAAGCATCCTGAAACTTCTGGAATAATACTTATAAGACCCATTCTAAGAACACAAGTTGGAGGAGACTTGTCCAGAAAGGATGCTATGAACACACCATGTACACACCTACACAAATAAATATTTAACTATGCATGTGTGTGTACATATATATACTATTATATATGCATATATCAGAATCATGTTATTTATGTAATTATTGTGTAATTATATTTGTAAATACAAAATGTAAATTATGTAAAAATTATGTAATTTTTTGTGTGTACTAAATTTAGATATATAACTATGCTGGCATGTATATCTAGATCATCTAGTGCTCTACTAATGCATCAATCTATATAACTTAGGTCTCTATATCAATATTGATATATATAAATCAGAAATAGTAGAACTAATGAAATACAAAGTCTTATAACAGAACACAGTATGGCTGACACCAGGAATAAAAGTCATAACTAAGAATAAATTTACTACTGCTAAACAAGGGTTTGGAAAAATTATTCAACAAAAATAAGATAGTTGCATTAGTAATAATCATAGCATTATTGAAAGAAACCATCTAACTCATCCAATGAAAGGAACTAATATAACTGTGATCTTATGATCATGATATGTTAGTATATAGTTTTCTCCGATATCAGATCACATAGCATAGGCCAAAATCACTAAAATGACTTGCTGTTAGAGTAAGGAATTATTTCCCCCACGAAAAAGGACTTGCCTCTCGGTTCTTCTTTCCTTAAAGTCTCAGTGTATGTAAGAATGAAGCAATACTATCCTGGCTGTGTCTGATCTTTGTCAAAGGGACATGAGATTGCTGGATTCCACAGCAATTCAATGATTCTTCTCAAGGTCTGGGGTGTGAATTCTCTCCTCAAAACTGGATTCTAGTCCTTCAGGCTAACTCCGAGCCAAGGAATTGTTAACTTTTAATTAAACTTCCTTTTGGCTTTTCAGCTTGTGTGTGAAATGCTGCTACAAAAATGCCAATTATTGACAAAACAGGTTTATTTAAAGAAATGAATCTCTGGGAGTACATTTCTTCTCTATTAAGAATGGGGTTGAGTGCTATCCTGAGGACTTAAATGAACTTGCTCATTGAAACTCACATTCACATAGACAGCATTCAACATCACACAATAGCTTGGAGTTTGGCAGGTGCAGCAGAATTTGCTTAAAGGGAGCTGACCATTAAAGAAGTAAAGGGCTGCATGCATTTTCCTCTTTCCAAGAGTATTTCATTTTTACCTTCAGGTCAAATTTAAGGTAAACATATAGTGAACAGGAGAGAAGGGACCTGCTGTGTCTGGATCCAGAAGAGAGGATTAGGTCCCATGAGTTTTCATCTTCATGAATTCTTTATAATGATAGTTTCACAGAACTCTTCACCTCTTTGGCACCATATAAAAGAGTAACCTGTACACTTTTTTAAAAAGAAAGCCATATTTCCTAACTTGAAAATAAAGTGTCTTATTACATCTCACCTAGTCAATAAAATTATTTGGCACCTATTATAATAATTACTCATAATAGCATAATTTGGGGGGTTTACAAAATATTTTTCTCAAAACAATCTCATGACGTAAACCAAGTTTATAGATGAATAAAGTGAGTGTTAAGAGTGTTGAAGAGATTTTCCCCAAGGTCATGAGTCTAGTAAATAGCAGAGCTAGCTCTCAAGTCCATGTCTTCTAATTCCAAACATAATGTGCTTTCCTTTATGCTCACCAACTTCATTAACAAATGATCATTAGTCTTCCACATTAAGTAATTCCACAGCCAAAATAGTGAGGTATCCCTGTCTGACATCCCCACTGAACATTTTTTCTTCATATGGGAAGTCACAATCAATAACAGCTATCCACAGCTGAACTTTATTTAGAGAAGAAAAGATTATATACATCTAGGGTCCATGCTTTGTAATGTAAATACAATCACACATGAAACTTTTTTGTTCAAGGTCAACTTTCTTTATACCTTGTTTTTGGACCTTGTGTAAGGTCAATTTTCCAGCTTGTCACCTTGGGTTATATTGTCACCACATGGCTACTGCTTTGGTCCCTTTTAGTTTCATCTGTAATTTATAGGGCATAGGTTCTAGGAGTCTAGAGGCCATCCATTCAAATCCCTTTATTATTCAAAGGAGGATGCTAGAGTCTAGAAAATTAAAGTGACTTTCTCAGAGGCATACAGCTTACAATTGATTGGTAGTGCCAAGTCTTGAGCACAGATCTTTTGACATTAAGTCCTGAGCTCTTTCCACTGTACCATGGTAGCAAGATAGTAACAAAGAAAAAAAGAAATAGAGTGAGAGCATTTAGATCAAATACAGACCAAGTCATTCATCTAAGATCATGGGACTTGGGACTGCAATGGACCTTATTAATCATTGTCTTTAATAAAGAAAACTGAGACCCATAGAGGTTTAAAGATGTGTCGAAGGTCACTTAGATAGTAAGTACAACTGTTCTGATTAATATGAATAATGTATTCTGTGAAGTAGTAACATTATTTGAATTTACATTGCACATTTCCATTGATCTAGAACAACTTGCCATAATTTCCTAATTTATAACTTTGTTGTTCAGTTTTGTCTGACTATTTTTAACCCCTTTTGTGGTTTTCTTGGCAAAGATCCTAGAGTGGTTTGACATTTCCTTCTCTAGTTCATTTTACAGTTGAAGAAATGGAGGTGAAACAGGTTTAAGTGACTTGCCCAAGGTCACATGGCTAGTTAAGTGTCTGAGGTCATATTTGAACTCAGGAAGAGGTATCTTTCTGACCCCAGGCTTTATCCACTGAATCACCTAATTTCCCCATTTATAACTTTAAGTAATGCAGATTCTAATTCATTATTTGTACTGATTCACTAATCATATCTTAGCTATATTTATGATGCTTTTGCTCCAAAAAAAATCTGATCTTTTGTCTCTGTTCTTTCATCAGGACCCTATCATTAAATAATGCCATTCTGCCCAGATTAAGTTAAGTCTGTTGGCATCATAACTTGGGCCGTGGATATTTATAAGGTCAAATCCTGACAGTAAAGCCAAAAAGTGCAATATCATAATAATAACATTAAATCTGGCATTTAGAGAGGGCTTTAGATCCTCTTACACACTTTTTTAAAAAATTTGAACCACATAATAACCCTGTTCTTAGGTAATTTAAGCGTTACTATTCCCATTATACAGAAGAAGAATAAAATGTGCCAGAGAGAAGTGAATTGACTAGCCTACAGTCATATCTCAAGTAAAGGGCAGAGCCTGAGATTATAGGTAAATCATCAGCCTCTAGGTCTAAACGCTTTCTTATACTACACTGCATCTCAGAGCACTGGATATCAACCAATCAGTGAGCATTTGTAAGGAATTAGCATATGCTAGGCTCTGTACTAAGTGTGGAGGATACAAAATATGTAAATGATAGTCCTTATACTCAATGAGCTCACAGTCAAATGGGGTAAATAATAGATACAAAAGATAAATTAGGAAAATTTAACAAAGGGAAGGTACCAAGGTTAAGAAGGATAGGCTTCTTGTAGAAGTTGGGATTTTAGTTGGGTCTTATAGGAAGCCAGGGAAGATAGTAGGTAGAGATGATGAAGAGCATTCCAGGAATAAGGAACAGCCAGAGAAAATGCCTGGAGCAAATAGATAGACTTCTTTATGGAACAGGCAAGACACCAGTGTTGCTGAATTGAAGAGTTCAGTTCAGGATCATTTACTCCTTTCTATTCTTTTACTCTCTCCCTTCTTTTTACATATCCTCTCACACTGCAAAGTAGATCCCCCAAAAAAACAAAAACAAAAACAAAAAACATTCACCTGGAGGCAGTGTGTTGCCTGATTCTGTCCCTAATATTCAGTTTGCCTCTCAGCCTTGTGCCCTTGTGTACATTTAGAAAGAAGTCTCCTACTGGCCCCTCTATTGTCACTCTATAAACTGTTGCTTGTCTTTGTCTATTACATTTATTTACTATTCCTGAATTTTTAGTGTTTGAGGTGTTTAAGAGGCAAATAATCTCTTCAGTTCTGGTTTTCTTTTGTAACATGTTTCAAATTCTTCTTTGTTATTTGAACATCCAGTTTTCTTCTCATATAGTTAAGCTGAGGTTTGCAGGACAGATTACCTTGAACTGCATCCTGAATTACATTATTCTTCAGAACACATTATTTTGTTACCTCCTTTTTTCTTTTTGGTAGGTGTGGAAGAGTCATGCATTATTTGAATATCCTTTCTTTGTATTTAAAGGTCTTTCTCCTGATGGCATGTAGAACTAGCTCCTACTGAGATGAATTTTTAAATTTAACCACTGTGTCTTGGAGCTCTCAACCTTAGGTTTTTAGGGGTTTGTTTGGTTAATTTTGTTTGTTTGTTTTATTTGTGGGGACAAGTTGTGAAATTCTTTCAATTGGAATTTCTTTTTCTGGTTTTAGAAATTCTGGGAAATTCTCTTCTATTAAGTACCTTCATTATGGTGTCAAAGTTTTTTGTCCTGTTATGTTCTTCTGGAAACATATAATTCTTAGATTATCTCTGAAGATCTTATAATAGAGTTCAGTATGTTTTTCTTGAAAAATAAGCATATTTTCTTTTATTGTTCTTGTTTTAGAGAGGTGTTAGATGTTAAAGAGAGATGGGCCAGTGAGTTGCCACTAACACTTGGCAAACTAAGGTGGGGTTTTTCGGGAAGGGTGGACTTCCAGAGAGCAGGAGCTGGGCTTCAGAGGTCAGCGGGATGGCTATCACAAATGTTGAGGTAAGTGGAGAGCCTGTAGGGACTGGCTCAGAGCCTCGGGAAACTAAAGCCACTTAATGACTCTGAAGGGGGTCTGGCTCTATGATGGTTTCAGCAATTGCTCTCAGACCCTCTTCTCCTCTTTGTCTGTGAATAAATCTGGAACTTGCTGTCTGACTTCTCTTAGTTTATTGTGGATAAATCAGGGTTGTTGATGAGCATGGTGGGCAGAGGGAACTAGGTAGCCCTAAGGATCTAAGCCCCAAGGTACATCCCTTTGGGGAACCAATTCAGGCTTCGACTCAAAGTTTCTCCTTCCTTTCCCTCTATCTCTAGTTCCTATCTTATTAATATATTATAAATATATTTAGGTAGGGTCTCTCAGTAAGGCAAAGTGAGGACAGTGAGATTTGGGGGTCTGCTCCCGGATAGAGTCCAGACTCCCCAATGATCAAGAGATCTTGGTCTTGATGGTAACAATGGCTGCTCACAGAGAAACAGGTTTCCAGGATTCACACCAGTTCAGGAAAACCCTCAGGTTGGCTTTTGGATCTTTTTGAACAAACTCGTCTCCTCCCTTCCCCCTTGAGCTCTCAAAACCAAAAAGCCACTTCCTCAGGTTTCTCTCTGTGAATTCTCCACTGTTTCCAACTGACACTCCTGGCTCACACTCCCCAGCATGCAACATTCTGTGTAGAAATTCTCTTTCCTCACACTTTGTTCTTAAAGGGAGGTTCTCTTCTTTTAGTTAATTTTTCAGTCCTTCATTTTTATATTCCCAATCTTGTTTTCTCTCTTTAACAGATTCCATTTTTTCTTTTTTATTAATTATTTTTGCCATGTAGCACATAAATTGTATACTCAGAATTCTCATTTCTATCTTTTAAAGTACTCAAGAAAGCATGTTGGGGCTTAATATTGATCTAAAATTATGTATCAAATGTTGATTTTTTTTCAGTATTTAGTCATAAATGCCTGAATTCATTTACTAAATATGGAGGTTTTATTTCCTTTTTTAAAATTTAAACCATTTTTTCCCTGCTAATTTGTCTTTTTTATGTTCAAAGTCTTCGAGTCTTCTTCCTGAAATCTTTGGTACTTTCAGGCTCCTTGGGGACTGGATCTCAAAGTGAGTGTCTCAGCCTTCTCCCAAAAATGTGAATCAGCTTGCTTCTGTTCCAGTTGACTTTTGGGTAGTTGGAATTGACTTCAGCTTGGTACTGTGCTCTTACTTTTAGGATTGGTGAAGTATTGCACATCTCCCAACATTCAAAGTATCTTGTCCTGGTGAGGTCTCCCTCTTTTATTCAGTTCTCTAGCACAGCATTGGCAGATCAATGTCTGGATACATATTACAGTTTAATGGTCTTTGTTTCTGTTTGAGTTTGACACCAGTTGTCTATAGGAGCAATTATAAAATTGTCTGTTAATTATCCAAAGCCCAGCATAACTTGGCCTCCCAATTTTTCTAGTCTATTTTATAATTTAAACCTCAACCTCACCCTATCCCATTACTTCTTACCTCTTTACTATTTGGTAACCCTGGACTCTGGAAGACTAATAATGATCTGTTAGTCACATCCTAACAGAGATGTAACTAATTCACAATGAAGAATAAGGCATACATTTTTGGACATGGCCAGTGTGAAATTCTTTTTGTATTATTATGCATATTTGTTACAAGAATGTTTTTTCCTTGAAAGATTTTTGGGAAAAATAAATGCTTAATAGTAAATTAAAAAATAGAAATAATCAGATCCTGGGTGGGGAATGTAAATTTTAGACTATAACGGTCTTTGTCCTAAGGGTCAAAGTGTTCTTTTCATTAGTATTTCCCTGGCACATAATAGTCATTTAGTAATACTTGAATGATTGATTAATCATTGTCACCCATAAAAATTAAAGGCTTCTGAGGGAGGGAAGCAGACTTAGAATATAAATAATATGTTAAGAATATGTTGTCTAAAAATAGAATTGTGTGTTTAAAATACAAAAATGATGGACTTTTGCCTATTGATGAAGTAGCTCTAATGAAGACCAATAAGCAGGAATTTTTTAGAATATTGCTAGAATATATGCCAAATTAGATTCCAAATAAAAAACTGCATTACAAGAAGAGGAGCAGAGACACCCAAAAAATGACAAAGAGAAATCCAAGAAAGAAGCAGGTATTTAAGTTCATACTTTCAGATATCAATATGTTAATAAGTGATAAGGGATAAAGAGAAATTCATAGGTTGTCTTTAAGAGGAAAGGAGGAGAATTTAGATACAAAGCATGGAAGAAGATTCTGGAAGGAGAGAAGGATCTTGGAAGTTGATGTTTTAGTTCATTTTACTGAACTTTTCGGTGTGTTTCCTCTCTCACTCTTTTTTTTTTATTATTATTTGTTACAAGGGAGAGCTCTCTGGTCAGGGAAGAGGAGGCATATATTTGGAAATGAAAGTGATGATGATGGGAAAAAAACAATTGCAATATAGGAATTTAGCAGATGTGATAAGAGGATTAGTCTAGGGGTAGTAGTAGCTGGATGTAATAAGGGAATATGGCAGGGATGTAATTAGGTACTGAGGTAATGGGGTGATATGGGACCAAAGGCTGGAGGTAATCAAGGGAATTAAGGCAGAGGTATGATTGGAATAGAGGATAAGGCAAGGCAATGGACTAAAGGTAGATGTGAATAGGGAGGAGGCACTGTGGATAGGGGTTTGTGAATCCCTAAGGCAGTAAAGTGAATAAGGAAGGTACAATGGTGAAGGTGGTAAATTGAGGTGATAGGAGAAGTGAGGGAATGGCTGAGTTTAGGGAATATAAACAAGGAGGTATAAAGATTTACAAGGGAGAGGATGAGGTATTTTGGGCAAACAGCTACAGCCTGGGAGAGACTGGGACACAGTCTTGAGACTGAGACACTTAAGGAAAACAGATTGAGCCCTTGAAGCAGGAAGGACACTTCTACAGACAAGGTTAGGCTAGCCAAGAATGGCTTGAAACTGACTAGAGGGCTGCTAGTCAGTTTCTCAGGTTTACAAATGAACAGTTCAGACAAAGTATAAGATTGCACTTCCTCCAAAATGGACACCTCCAACTCCCTTCAGAAACTATATGATTCCTTTTTTCCTTTCTCCCTCTCCAATCAATCAACTAATGGAGTAGCCAAAGGTTTTGATTAAAAGACAAACTGGGGACTTCTGGTTAAGATGGCGGCAAAGTAAGGAGCAGCTGCTCGATCTCTCCTAACTGAAGCATACAGGACTCCTCAAGGGGACATAAAAACGAATCCAGACGAATGAAAGAACCCCTCAACAGGGCGCAGCATTGAAGGTACAAGGAATTGGGGCATTTCCATGCTATAAAGGGGTGAAACAGCTCTCACTAAAACGCGAGAGAAAGAAGCCCATTCACCCACACACACACACCATGCACAACGCCAAGGCCAACGCACAAGAGTGAAAACAGGATTGGGGCAACCAGTAAATCACTAGCAGCCCCAGGGCTTGTACCTGAGAGCTGCAAGATGTGGGACCTCAAGTGACTGGGGGGCTCCCACGGACTTTCCCCAGTGTCTGCGCAGGTGAAGGCAGTGCCCTAGGTGTGAACAAAGATCTCGAGCCCAGGATTGGACCTCAATTGGACTTCAAGAGGGGACCAGGTGCAGATGGGAGTGCGGCTGTGGAAGCAGCCCCTGAGACTGCTGAAGGAGCCTCGGGCAGAGGGGCAGACCGGGGACTACCAGAAGGCTTGACCCCAAGGACAAGGAGACCTGAGCCCTCGGGAGCTTAGAAAACGCAGGCAGACCCTGAGTGTGAAGACAAAGCTGAAAAGGGGTGGGGCTAACAATGGCAAGCCAAGAACCCCAGAAGAAAAAGATTATCAAGAAAAATTCTGGAACACTCAACAACTTTTACACAGAGAAAATTCAGACAACAGAGGAGAACAAACAAGTATCCAAACCTTCCCAAAACAATGAAAACTGGTCACAAGCTATTGAAGAGTTCAAAAATGAGATGTTGAGGAAGATGGAAGAGATATGGCAAGAAAATAACAGCTTAAAAGGCAGAATTTCACAATTGGAAAGTGAGGCAAGTCAACTGAAGACCAGAAATGACCAGATTGAAATGGAAAACTAAAAGATTATAACTGAAAACCAGTCCCTAAAGGCTAGAATTGAGCAATTAGAAGCCAATGATCTCTCAAGACAACAAGAACAAATAAAACAAAGTCAAAAGACTGATAAAATAGAAGGAAACATGAAATATCTCAATGAGAAAGTGACAGACCAAGAAAACCGGTCTAGAAGAGACAATTTGAGAATCATTGGTCTTCCTGAAAAAGCAGAAATTAATAGAAACTTGGACTCCATACTAAAAGAAATTATTCAACAAAATTGCCCTGAAGTCCTACAACAAGAGGGCAATACAGACATTGAAAGGATCCATAGATCACCCTCTACACTGGACCCAGAAAAGTCAATACCTAGGAATATAATAGCCAAATTCAAGAGCTTTCAGGTAAAAGAAAAAATCTTACAAGAAGCCAGAAAGAGACAATTCAAATATCAAGGATCCAATCCGGATCACATAGGATCAGGCAGCCTCCACGCTAAAAGACCACAAGGCTTGGAATACGATATTCAGAAAGACAAGAGAGCTGGGCCTTCAGCTACGGATCAACTGCCCATTGAAACTGACTATATACTTCCAGGGAAAAGTAGGGGAATTCAACAAAATTGAAGATTTCGAAGTTTTTGCACAAAGGAGACCAGGACTAAATGGAAAGTTTAATACCCAACCACAGAAATCAAGAGAAACATGAAAAGGTAAATAAGAAACAGAGGGAAAAGAAAGAAAACTCATAATTTTTTAAATTTGACTCTTTAAGGGCTTAAATAAGATCTAATTATCTGTATTACTATGTGGAGAAATGCTATGTATAATTCTCTGTAGTGAACTCTATTCACTATTATAGTATTCACTATTATAGCAACCAGAAGAATAATTCATAGGGAGAGGACAGAATACTAAATGGTCTAAGATGACATGGGGGGTGGGAAAAAGGGGGAGAATAGTAGGGGACACCAAGAAAAATCTGAGTAAATAAGAAAAATAGGATATTCTATTACACACAAAGAGGGCATGGGAAGGGGAGGGGATAAATACTATTATAAGAAGGAGAGGAAGAGAGCATTAAGAGGTAATAATCAAACCTTACTCTCAGTGTGATCAAACCGGAGAGGGAAGAGTAGCTTTATTATCCATTCAGATAAAAAACTCTATCTAACCCTACTGAGAAAGTCAGAAGGGATAAACCAAAGGGAGCAGGGGAGTGGGGAGGTCAAAAAAGGGAGGGGAGGAGAAGGGGGAGGGAATTCATTAGGCCCTTTAAAAACAAAAAGAAGGGAATGACAAGGGAGGGGACAGAAAGGGAAGCTAATCAAGGGAGGGGATAAGGGATACTGGCTCAAAGCACACCACTGGTTTAAAAGAAAATAGTATAAGAAGAAGGGGTGGGTCTAGGGGAGGATACAAAAATGTCAGTGAATGCACAACTAATAATTGTAACTCTGAATGTGAATGGGATGAACTCGCTCATAAAATGGAAGCAAATAGCAGAGTGGATCAGAAACCAAAATCCTACCATATGTTGTCTACAAGAAACACATATGAGGCAGGTAGACATACACAAGTTTAAGGTTAAGGGCTTGAGCAAAATCTTTTGGGCATCAAATGAGAAAAAGAAGGCAGGAGTGACTATTATGATCTCTGACAAAGCCAAAGTAAAAATACATATGATTAAAAAAGACAGGGAAGGTCATTACATCCTGATTAAAGGTAATATAAACAATGAGGAAATAACACTGCTCAATATGTATGCACCAAGTGGTATAGCATCCAAACTCATAAAGGAGAAACTGGTAGAGCTCAAGAAGGAAATAGATAGTAAAACCATAATAGTGGGAGATCTAAATATTACTCTTTCAGATCTAGATAAATCAAACCAAAAAATAAATAAGAAAGAGGAAAGAGAGGTGAATGAAGTCCTAGAAAAATTAGATTTAATGGATATGTGGAAAAAATAAATAGGGACAAAAAGGAATACACCTTCTTTTCAGCTGCACATGGTACATTCATAAAGATTGACCATGTAGTAGGGCATAGAACCATTGCAAACAAATGCAAAAGAGCAGATATAATAAATGAAACCTTCTCAGATCATAATGCAATAAAAATAAAAATTAGTAAGGGCACCTGGACAGGCAAATCAAAAACCAATTGGAAATTAAACAATGTGATTCTCTAAAACCAATTTGTCAAAGAAGAAATCATAGAAACAATCAACAATTTCATTGAAGAGAATGACAATGATAAGACATCTTACCAAACTCTGTGGGATGCAGCCAAGGCAGTACTCAGGGGGAAATTTATATCCTTGAGTGCATATATCAACAAATTAAGGAGGGCAGAGATTAATGAATTGCGTATGCAACTCAAAAAATTAGAAAGCGAGCAAATTAAAAACCCCCAGATGAAAACTAAATTAGAAATATTAAAAATTAAGGGAGAAATTAATAAAATTGAAAGTAAAAGAACTATTGAATTAATAAATAAGACTAGAAGCTGGTGTTTTGAAAAAACAGGTAAAATAGACAAAGTACTGGTCAATCTAATAAGAAAAAGGAAAGAAGAAAACCAAATTGACAGTATTAAAGATGAAAAGGGAGACCTCACCTCTAATGAAGGGGAAATTAAGGCAATCATTAAGAACTATTTCGCCCAATTATATGGCAACAAATATAACAATTTAGGAAATATGGATGAATATTTACAAAAATATAAATTGCCTATATTAACAGCAGAAAAAATAGAATACCTAAATAATCCCTTATCAGAAATAGAAACTGAACAAGCCATCAAAGAACTCCCTAAGAAAAAATGACCAGGACCTGATGGATTCACAAGTGAATTCTATCAGACATTCAAAGAGCAACTAATCCCAATACTATACAAATTATTTGATATGATAAGCAAAGAAGGAGACCTACCAAATTCCTTTTATGACACAAATATGGTACTGATCCCAAAGCCAGGTAGACCAAAAACAGAGAAAGAAAACTATAGACCAATCTCCCTAATGAACATAGATGCAAAAATCTTAAATAGAATATTAGCAAAGAGACTCCAGCAAGTAATTAAGAAGATCATCCACCATGATCAGGTGGGATTTATACCAGGAATGCAAGGATGGTTCAACATTAGGAAAACCATCCACATAATTGACCATATCAACAGTCTAACAAACAAAAATCACATGATTATCTCAATAGATGCTGAAAAAGCCTTTGACAAAATACAGCATCCATTCCTATTGAAAACACTGAAAAGTATAGGAATAGAAGGACCTTTCCTAAAAATAATAAACAGTATATACCTAAAACCATCAACAAACATCATATGCAATGGGGATAAATTAGAAGCCTTCCCAATAAGATCAGGAGTGAAACAAGGATTCCCATTATCACCTCTATTATTCAACATAGTACTAGAAACACTAGCAATAGCAATTAGAGAAGAAAAAGAAATCAAAGGTATCAAAATAGGCAAGGAGGAGACTAAGCTATCACTCTTTGCAGATGATATGATGGTATACTTAAAAAATCCTAGAGAATCAACTAAGAAGGTGGTAGAAATAATCAACAACTTTAGTAAAGTTGCAGGATACAAAATAAATGCACATAAATCATTAGCATTTTTATATATTTTCAACACATTAGAGCAGCAAGAGGTAGAAAGAGAAACACCATTTAAAATCACCCTAGACAATATAAAATCCCTGGGAATCTATCTACCAAAACAAACACAGCAATTATACAAAAACAACTACAAAACACTTTCCAAACAAATAAAACTGGATCTCAACAATTGGAAAGCCATTGATTGTTCATGGGTAGGATGAGCTAACATAATAAAAATGAACATTCTACCCAAATTAATTTACCTATTTAGTGCCATACCTATCAAATTACCAAAAAACGTCTTTACTGAATTAGGAAAAACTATAACAAATTTCACTTGGAATAACAAAAGATCAAGAATATCAAGGGAAATAATCAAAAAATATGTGAAGGAAGGGGGTCTAGCAGTACCAGATATTAAATTATACTATAAAGCAGCAATCATCAAAACAATATGGTACTGGCTAAGAGATAGAAGGGAGGATCAATGGAATAGACTTGGGGTTAATGACATCAGCAAGACACTGTATGACAAACCCAAAGAGCCCAACTTTTGGGACATGAATCCACTATTTGACAAAAACTGTTGGGAAATTTGGAAAACAATATGGGAGAGATTAGGTTTAGATCAACATCTTACACCCTGTAGGGGTAAGATAAATTCAGAATGGGTGAATGACTTGAATATAAAGAGGGAAACTATAAATAAGTTAAGTGAACACAAAATAGTATACCTGTAAGATCTGTGGGAAAGGAAAGATTTTAAAACCAAGCAAGAGTTAGAGAAAATTACAAAATGTAACTTAAATGGTTTTGATTATATTAAGCTTTTGTACAAACAAAAACAATGTAGTCAAAATCAGAAGGGAAACAACAAATTGGGAAAAAATCTTTATAACAAAAAACTCTGACGAGGGGTCTAATTACTCAAATATAGAAGGAGTTAAATCAATTGTATAAAAAATCAAGCCATTCCCCAATTGAAAAATGAGCAAGAGACTTGAATAGGCAATTCTCAGGTAAAGAAATCAAAAGTATCAATAAGCACATGAGAAAGTGTTCTAAATCTCTAATAATTAGAGAAATGCAAATCAAAACAACTCTGAGATATCACCTCACACCTAGCAGATTGGCTAAAATGAAAGAAGGGGAGAGTAATGAATGCTGGAGGGGATGTGGAAAAATTGGGACATTAATGCATTGCTGGTGGAGTTGTGAAATGATACAACCATTCTGGATGGCAATTTGGAACTATGCTCAAAGGGCTATAAAATAATGCCTGCCCTTTGATTCAGCCATACCATTGTTGGGTTTGTACCCCAAAGAGATCATAGATAAACAGACTTGTATGAAAATATTTATAGTTGTGCTTTTTGTGGTGGCAAAGAACTGGAAAAGGAGGGTATATCCTTCAATTGGGGAATGGCTGAACAAATTGTGGTATATGCTGGTAATGGAATACTATTGTGCTCAAAGGAATAATAAACTGGAGGAATTCCATGTGAATTGGAAAGACCTCCAGGAAGTGATGCAGAGCGAAAGGAGCAGAGCCAGAAGAATACTATACACAGAGACTGATATACTGTGGTAAAATTGAATATAATGGACTTCTGTACCAGCAGCAATGCAATGACACAAGACAGCTCTGAGGGATTTATGGTAAAGAACGCTACCCCCATTCAGAGGAAGAACTGCAGGAGAGGAAACAAAGAAGATAAACAATTGCTTGAACGCATGGGCTGAGGAGGACATGATTAGGGATGTAGACTTGAAATGACCACACCAATGCAACTAACAACAATTTGGAAATAGGCCCTGAACAAGGACACATGTTACAACCAGTGAAAATGTGCATTGGCTATGGGTGGGGGGAGAGCAGGAGGTGAAGGGGAAAGTAGGGGCATGAAGCATGTAACCGTGTTAAAAATGAATATTAATAAATGTTTAAAAAAAGACAAACAGGGTTTTATTGATTTGAGGTTGATTGGAAAGGATAGAGTATACAAGGTAACCCTAACAGCTGCCTAGAGAAAGTTTCAGGTCGGGGAGGGATACAGGAACGTGAAACTGAGAAAGGACCTGCCTTAACTCAGCTCTCAAAGTGGTTTTGTAATCAAAGGTGTTAGGAAAGTTGTATATAATGATTCAATAGATAATTTGTAACAAGGGTAAGCCCTATTTGACTATTTAAAACTATCAAGTTTAAAACTAACACTCCGAACTACCCTTCTTTCAAAACCCTCACAGAAATTCAGGCAAGGAAGGAAAAATGAATATGGGGAATAAGGGTGGTTAGGGGGATTCAAAGGAAATAACTAAGCTAACAATTTTTAAGAGAAAAGCTGCAGAGTATAGGCCAGGTTTCAATCCAAAGAAAGAGCTCAGATTGACCCTCCTCCTTACCACAAGTCCCCTGACTCTTCCTTAAGATTCCAAACCCTATCAACTGTCAGAAAATCTCTGCAGCAAGGCTTTGCAGGGCTGACATGCACTACATTTGGACTATACAATACATTGTATATTTATATGTATATAAAATATATTTTATTTAAAAATATTTTGTGTTATATACTTGCCAGGAAACACTGAAACAAATTCCTTTACAAAATATAATATTATAAAATGGTTAAGGAAAATAATTCAGTACTATGAAAGTAACTTATTTTACATGTAACTCTACTTTCTCATAGTTTTCTGATTATTAATAAATGGGAAAGATATTACAAGATTTTTGTATTTGAACTGATTTTTATTGCCTCTTAGAGTAGACTTTATTTACACTATTATAGTTATATATATATATATATATATTGTTTTCATTCGGTCAATAAATATTTATTAAGCACTTCCTTTGCAGAAAGAGCTAAAGATTTAAGGAAAAGCTATATAACACGATCCCAGTCATCCAGGATTTCCCATTCAAATGATAGAGACAACACACAAAAAAATCTAGATTCATATAATATATATGTGTCTGTGTGTCTATACAGAGAGAGAGAGACAGAGAGACAGAGAGACAGAGAGACAGAGAGACAGAAAGAGACAGAGAGAGACAGAGACAGAGAGGAGATAGAGACAGAAAAAGTCAAAGGTAATCTCACAGGGAAAGTACTGGGGCCTGGAGGGGGAGGAAGAGGTGAGGTTGGGAAAGGAATCCTGCAAAAAGGTGGGATTGATCTTAGACTTAAAGGGAGTAAAGGTAGCTAGGAGATAAATGTGAGGAGGAACAGAATTCTAGTACAAATGCAAGGTAGCTAGAGATGGAGTGTCATATGTGAGGAACAACAAATAACCCAGTGCAATTGGATCACGGAGTGAAGTATAAGAAGATTGGGAAAATAGGAAGAAATCAGGTTGTAAAGGCCTTTAAATTCCTTACAGCAATGGTACATTTGTCATCTAGAAATCATGCATAGCAAAATTGATTGAAAGAACTGGGGATGTTTAGATTAACGAAGAGCAGACTTAAGAGGGATATCAGCCTGTTTCTAATATTTGAAGGTTAGTTTCTGAAAAAAAGTATTAGACACATTTTGTCCTAGAGAATAAAAGCTTGGAATAATTAATACAAGTTACAAAGGTCAAATTTCAATTTTGCATAAGGAAAACTTTTCTAATATTTAGGTATATTCCGAAGTGGGGCACACAACTTTTGGAGATAGTGGTTTTCCCTCTTCACTAAAGGTCTCGAATCAAAAGTCAGATGTTCATTTGTCAGGGATGTTGTAGAAGGAATTTTTTGTAGATACAATTGGACTAGGTGACATAGAAGGTGCCTTCTAGGCTCTGAGACTCAGTAATTCTATTTCCTCATTTATAAAACCAGGTTAATAATACTTGCACTGGTAACCTCAGGAAGTTGTGAGAAATAGATTTCAAAAACTATAAAAGTGAGCTATTGTTTAAATGGAAAGGTGGCAGAATGGAAGTGGAATCCTCCTTAATGGATTGTTTGGAAGAGGAAGCCTTCCAAGAACTCCATGATTTCTTATGACCACACTGACCATATGCCAGAGGGATCAGCTACCATTCTCAGCAAAAACCCAGCAGTGGCCACAACCCTCATCATTTTCCACACAGTTGCAAAAATAGTCTGGCAGATGGTATTTCCCTTGTTAGTCATTTGTATTATTCTAGTAAATATGACCATCTTCTCAGAGAAATACTGCTTAACCCTCTTGTCCACAAGATTTAACTGGAATGAAGTGACCTTTCCTTTTTAGGACTTCTCCAAACAATTTCTGAAATGGAATTGAGAATTTTATAAATCTTATATTTCATTTCTGCATCTAGCACTACTGTGTGATATTGGACAAATGTTTCATTCTTTATAAAATGTGAAGCTGGAAATAGATGAATTCCAAGGTAGCATTAAGTTCCACACCATTCTTTGTTTCTATCTGTTGACATTCTATTCTAGTGTGTGTTCTAAGGTCTCTTCTAGTTCAGCATTTTATGATTTTGTGACTTTACAAATTGTTTCAACTCTCATATTCTATATTCCAAATTCCTTTTGAATTTTAATGTTCCATAGTTTTAAGTATTATTTTCTCTAAACGTGGTAGAACATTTTTCTGTAGTATAGTTTTTAAGACCCTCGTGAAAACCTGGACACAGAGATACAGTAGATATAGCACTGCATCTGAAGTCAGGAAAACTTGATTTTATTTCTGACTTCAGACATCTACTAACTGTGTGACCCTGGACAAGTCATTTAACCTCTACCTCCCTCACTTTCTTCATCTGTAAAATGAGAATAATAAGAGCTCCTAACTCCCAATGTTCTAAGGATTGCAAAGGTATTATGTGGAATGCACTTTGAAAAAATTTAAAAGATGATATAAATATTACATATTATTATGCTGTAATAAAAGAAGAATTAGATTAAAGTCTGGAATATTTCAGTTCTTGTTTCTGCTTTGTGACTCAATTAGTGACTTTGAATAAGTGACTCTCTCTCTCTCTCTTTCTCTGTCCCAAATTTAGAGAATGGGACTAAGAAGCAGCAAGTCTTATTAACACAATGTCTGGCACATAATAAGTGCTTACTAAAAGTAATAAATGTTTATTGACTATTAACTTACTGAATCTAGTGTTAGCCTAATGTAAACCTTTAATTTTGTGATCATACTGGGGGCCCCAATGAGATGGTGTAATTTTCCAAAAGTCATACAGATAGGAAGTACTAAGCTGGAATTCAAATCCAAATCCTTTGAAATCCAAATCTAATGTTCTTTCCATTACACTGGGATACAATATGCTAACAATGAAACTAAAACACATTTAAAAGTCATTGGCCTTGACCACTAGTGAGACCCACACAAGAAAATCCATACTCTCAGATATTTCTATCTGGCTAAATTGCAAATATAATCAATCCCTAGAATCACAGCTTTTATCAGTTTTCTGCTTAATCTATTCTTAAGAGCTATCCTGGGTTAAGTTTGAGTCAATAAGTATGTGTATGTTAATAAAAACTATCGTATAATATTCATATTCAGACATTTATAATCATTTGGTCCATTTTAAAAAAGGGTATATTGAATCCAAGGGCACCAAATATCTTGTGAAGAGGAAAATTCAGAAACAAGTACATTTATATTAAGTGAGATTCACTGTAGATTTCTTGGTTCAGCAATGAAGGAAATAGGATTATAATTTTATTTAACCAAAGTAAACTGTTTGGAACACAGAATGTAACAACCCAAAATGACAGTACCTAGAACACTGGGACAGAATGATATCTTGGAACCATAGGATATAGAATCTTGCATCTAGAATATTATGAACCTACTTTTTTTTAGCATTGCTACATTAAGGGATCTATGAATTCAGTGATGTGGGTAACCCCTCTAGTGTTGCAGATCATAACCAATCTTCAATTTCACGAATTATATGCTTTTTTTTACATGTCCTCACATCAATCTTTTACAAAAGGATGACTATCAGACTTCCCTTAAATGTCTTGACACTACATGGATGATAATCTAGTTGGCTATTCCTCTTGAAACTTGATTTTCCCAAGTTCTCTTTTGGTCTTTCTCTACTTTTTAAAAATATCCTTTATTTCACTTCTCTTGTATGATCCTTCACTGATACTATGATTCAGTTTACTCTTACTCAACCTGATCTGCAGAGGAGGGGGAAAGTCATAATAATGAATACTTCCTCAATTTGGTTCCTTCCAAAAAAATAAAATGAATTTAAGAAAACAGGAAGAAATAATTGGTTTGAAAAGGTATCTTTCTAGTGTTAATAATGTCAGATATCTTTTATTCAAAACTGGCCTATCTTATAAATAAAAAGGAGCAGCCCCTCCAGTGACTCACAGATCTGGCATAGAACTTAGAATGCTCCAAATGCAGTTTGGCTTCTAATTTCATGTGTCAGGGTTTATTACATAATGCTGTGTGTGTGTGTGTGTGTGTGTGTGTGTGTGTGTGTGTATACGTGTAATGGCCTCCACTGTCAGTGTTGTGAAGCCTATGGACCTCTTCTCAGAATATTTTTAAACATATAAATAAAATACACAGGGTTACAAAGGAAACTAATTAGACTGAAATATAATGATAAAAAAAAGTAAAAGCAAATACAGAAAACCTAAGTTAACAAACCATATTTGGCTGTAAATGAAGAACAAATCCCCCTAGCTAAACAGGTAAAAAATGGGAATAGCAGGAAGAATAGAAGAACATAGAAGACATTTGGCTCCTTTCTTTTTTCCTTGGGGCCTTCATTTCTAGAAATAGTTGTATTTCTTCTCTTTTTACCAACAAAGCAAAAGTTCATTGGATTATTCTTTCTGTCTTTCCACAGTTCTGCTTTTCTTGTGACTCTGAAAGAGGAAGTAGCTTTGACAATTCAAATGGCAATAAGCATCTTTCTCCTCTCCCTGTGAAGCCAGAGTCCTCATGTCAAAATATGCCCAACTTCCTTTTAGGCAGGTATAGACTTCCAATAATCTTTTCTCATTGGAAGAATGTTTTTCTGGATATTGATATCTGTCTGTCTTTAGGGATAAAATTAGGAACTATGTTCTCAGTTTATACAAGTCTTTTTTTAACCTGTTTGTAAAGCAATATTATGCTAGAAAATTTCCTGGAAGTTCTGGCCCATACAAGTATTCTCTAAATAACTCTCTTCAACAATCAATAGAAAAATTATCTGTGAATTAAATTTTTTTCTTTTTACATAATAGTTATTTCTAGATATACCAAACAGAAGTTAACATCCATGTCTAATTCACCTAGGGACTGACAATGGTAAATCTATTTTTGCCAAATGATTTATCTCTTGTAACAAAAAAATAGTTAAATAAAGTCAAAAGGCAAAATAGCAATCTCTGACAGGGTATGTAGGATATAAATTTCACTTCACTCCTGAAAGGAAGTTGATGTTTCTCAAGTGGACACTGACTATGACAATTGCTTGGGATTCAGATTTATTTTAATGTTCTTTTATTTATATGATTGTAGACAGGGTGCACATTGTTCTCCTTGTACTGCTTACTTAACTCTGCATTGGTCATGTGTAATTTGTATATTACATTTATACCAGTCTATCAAAGTGTTCCATTAGCCATTTGCCTGAGAATTTGGGAATACTAAAATCAATTACTTGCACCCCCAAACCCTTCTTAATGCTGCCTAAAAAATTGAAGAAATCAGCAAAGACAGGATATTTTAAAAGGCTTCAGGGTTACTAATGTAGAGGAATATAAGAATCATAGAGTATAGAATGCAAGATTTAAAAATGCTTTTAGAATTATGCCCATCACTTACATTCTACACAAGAGTAGACTGAAACCCTGTAGAGATTTGACCAAAGTCACATAGCAAGTTAGTGATAGAACCTTCCAGTCTTTAGCAAAATTTTTTGGAAAAGATATTAAATTCTCTCTTTATCTTTGTTTCCCTCACCCTCTAATCTCTTTTTTTCTCTCTCACCACACACACACACACACACACAATCATAGTTCAATCAGTGGTTGTATTATTCCTAAAATCAGATATTAGTCTTGAGCTTTTGTGTGATAGGAATACAGAGCCAAAAACAAATCTTTCATTGTTTCTTTTCTTATCCTTTCAAAATAAAAGTTGTCAACTTATTGTAGAGTTCAAATCCATTTGTCAGCAACATATATAAACTACACACATTTTAAATAACTGAAGAATACTTTTCAGGGCTATATAAAAGAATCAAATTTTCAACTAAGAAAAGAAAATGAGAAGTCAGATGACTAGAGAGACAGCACATGAATCATTTTCTTCAGACTCCTTCAATCTTCAGCAACAATCAAAAAATAATAATTCATCAAATGTGGAGCAATTACAGTGAAATCTATAGAACAAATAAAAAAGACCTCCAAAATTAAAGTAAAATCTTTATGATTTTAGAGAACTTAGAAGCATTTGTTCAATGTTTGTCCCACCAGCCTATACTCTAATAGGAGCAGGTTCTAATTCAAAGGCTTGTACTTGAGAATTTTCTTGGGATCCTCACTAGTCACCTGCTTCAGAAAACATTAGAATTACAAATTTATCCCTGAATGAATGGCAGTCATTGGTTCTGTCCAACCACAAGTAGTTGAAGAGGAGATACAAGGTTGAAGTAGAAAGGGAAATGCTGAAAATGGACACTTTTGTTTAGAAGATTGGTCAAGATTTTAGTCTGGTGAAGTTCTAGAAACTCTACCCAGAACATGTTTCTGGCATCTTGCAAAGAATGGCAAGTGCTTATTCATCCCAGCTGAGAGAAGAAAGAGTCAAGAAAGAGATGAGGATAGAATACCAGGGTGTACAATTACTCTAAACCTTAGAGAAAGTAAACTAAAAGTCAGCTAAGTCTGGTTGTGTCCCCAAAGAGCAGACACAAGGAAAGGAATATACCAGGGATCACTATGTCCCAGCTTTGGAGCTTCAAATACCAGAAAAACTGAAAGAGCCAGAAAAGTAGAGGATAACAACAACAAAAATCAAAATACCAAATATCATAAGAGAAAAAAAGTCTCAATAAATGCTCAGAGAACATATTAATAAATTAAAATATGGGACTCTCCATAAATCCAGAAGGAAAGATAACTAAATGGGTCCTCAAAGAGAATACAAAGTTCATTTTACCAACTTTAAACCAAAGCATAATGAACTAATAATTGATGAAATAAACAAATTTGTGGATTCCCAATGGCTTATGGAACACACACACAAAAAAGATTCTGAAATCATTCAAATAAAAAATGATACCCATAAAAAGGAAACCATTAATAATGGCTGGAGTTTAGAACTTAGAGTTCTCATTATGAATTTTAAAAGCCTAATTATGAGATTAGAATATAATAGAATATAATAGAATATAAAATAAATCCACAATAGGGCATCTCTTTAAAGAAAAAAAATTAATGTATATGAAATTCAAAAGTCCTTTAGTGGAACAAAATCTCAAAGAAATAAAAGAAGGGCAAAATGCTAAAAGAATACAGTCTAAAGTAACTGATATTGAAGCTAGGATGCCTAGAAATTAACTGAGTGATTATGGGTCTCTCAAAAGAACATGAGAAATTTAAACAATCTGAATACCATAGTGCCAAAAATAGTATTTTGAATCATAATTTTTGCAACAAAACAGCTATCAAGCAAATATACAGATTGCCCCCAAAAATAAAAAGGAGCCCTCATTTTAAACTACAATGTATGAAATAGTTTGAACACTTTCGATCAAAAGCAATATATTTTGCAAAGAGCCAGGAGAAAGACTTTCTAATACATAGGAAAAGATATTTAAATAATACAAGATTGTTATGCAGGCACGAGAAATCACAGTCAGGAATGGAATACTAAAAAGGAGAGGAACTATAGCTGCAACCCAGAATGATATGCCTTATAAACTTAAGCCTAATCATCAATGGAAAAAAATGATTGAGGCATTTGAGGAATTATAAGAAAAGGGTACAGAAAAGAGAAAATAGAATATTTAACTTCAAATCACCCCAAGGAAACACAAGAAAAGTAATAAATTCCTCCTAAATAGAGATTCAAAACAAAATAAAAGAAAAAAATGTTATCTAAGGAGATAAAAAATGAAAAGGGGGTAAAAAAAGCATGCATGGGTGAAGATATGAGAAGATTTTAAAGAACAGGGCAAATAAAGATGGAAAAGTACAACAAATACTGACTTTTAATTTAATCCCAAGACCCTCCTATAAATGAATCAATAAAAATAGAAAATGCATAAAGGTTAGAAAGAAATTGATAATGCATTCCTATAAGGTCAATATATAGTGAAAGAGATGGTGATTCTTATAGTCTTTTATGAAGTATGGAGGTTGCAGGAGAATGAGAGAGGTGTTGGAAAGGAGAAATTAAATGAAGGCATTTGGTGGGAAGGTCTCACCCCAGCAAAGTTTGGAAGACCCTGACAAAGAATATTGACAAGGAAAGAAGCATGTGCTGGCAGTGAGAAATGGGGATAATATGCCATCTTTAAAATGGGGAGATTCGATGCATTTGGAAATCACCTTCTTAAAGACCGTGATTTACCTTCAGTAGCAGCATCCTATCTCAAGAGAAGGTCACTCTAGAAGCATCTCTCATACAGAATCATTGACAGGTAGTAAGGAGGGGATGGATATATCTAGAAATTGGAGAACATGGTTCGTGGGAACAAATTGGATTGGGTCACATGAGGGGAGACTTAATAACTTCTACTACCCAGCTTTACCTCTGTCCAATGCACTTAGAGGTGATTTAATGATAAGAGCATTGTTGTCTAACATCTACTATGTGTTATACCTATACAGAAAATTCCTGGAAAATCAAATAGAATTGTCTTTCACAGACCTTCTTATGAATCTTCAAATATGTAAGATAGGGATAGACAGAATTTATGATTTCAATAGTATAGGAAATTCCCAGATGAACAAATTCCCTCTACAGATGCAAGTGGTAACTTTTCTGCAAATGATCATTGCCCAGAGCTCTGCCTTAAGCAACTCATGCAAGGTCAAACAACCAGTAAGTATTAGCTTATCCTGACTCCAAGGCTAGCTCTCTATAAACTATTCCACATTAACTCTCAGCTGACTGCGTTGGACCCTCTTGTGAGTCTTAAAGTAGATAGACACAGCTAAAAGGAAGAGAATGTTTCAGCTGGTGCCAAGTATACAGGGACAATCAAGTGTAACATTTTCAGGCTACCTATATACTATGTGCTCAGCAGTGAGCTAAGTAAGAGGCTTACAAAAAAAATGAAAAGAAGTAGAAAATGTTCCCTTGCCTGAGAGAGCTAACAATCTAATTAGGGGAGAAAAAAGACTAAAATACATGAATCAATAGTACAGGTAAAGTTTTTCAGAACTGGAAGGGGTCTTAGTTTCCTCTTCTGTAAAATTAGTTAGCAGAATTCTATATTCCCTAAGTCCTAGAGACAAGCAATGTTATAGTCCAAACAAGCTAGCAAATTAGCGGCAGAACTAGATGTAGAACTCATGTATCCTGAATCCTAATCTGGTGCTCATGCCACTATACAAGTTCCTTTTTACCAGTGAACATATTGTAAAATTGTGAGTTCTATGGTACACTCTCTTAAGTGTAAGTGCAATATTAAAAGAAGAGAGATTAATAGGGGCTGAAACAGTACAGAAAAGGTCCATGGTGTAAAAATGGGATTTGTGCAAGTGTGTAAATAGAATTAGCTCTAGTATATATCTATAAATACCTAAAATCTCCCTCTTACACAAGAGGGATGGGACAAAAGGTGCGAGAAGAAGGCAGTTGGTGACAGTTACTGACAGTTGAGAGTCCAGAAGGAATTCTGGGAATTCTCCAGAGGAAGGGGAGAGAGAAGAGGTCTTCTGGCGCAGGACTGGGAGGAGAGGAGGAGGACATTCCAGCTTGGATCCAGTCCTGAGGGCTTCCTGAGGATCTTTCTTTGGAAATTGAAACCCTGATTCCTTGATCAAAGTCATTCCATCACATCTCACCCATCAAGACTTCAACCATCAAGTAAGCTAAATTATTGGACTCCATTTGGGGAGCAATCTCTTAGTCTCCTTCTCCCATTACCCAACCTTGCTGAGAGACCCTTTTTCAGTTAAACCTTGCATTTATAGAAAAGGATAGAAATAGAAAAACAAAAAGAGAAGGAGTGAGGGGAGAAGCTCGGGTGAGGGAACCACTAGGGATCCCACCCAAGTGATGGACCCCATAGCAATAGTGAAGAGGGCACCCCAAAATCCCTCTGCCCTTCACCCCTTTCCCCAATCTCTGAATTGCTAATAATAAAAGCCATTTATCAGTCAGATAGCATCTAGAGTACCAGAGAGAAAACAAGGGAGAGGGGAACCACAGCTTGGTCTGGTTGCCTTCATCTTGAAGCCAGACCACTGGCTGTGAATATAACTGACTAGGGGGAGGTTTATGTGAAACCCATCCTTATTCAGGATTGGATTGGGGTACCACATACCTCCTCTTATAGGAAAGCCTCACTCCTGACTCCTGAGGGGTGGTACTACCATCCAGGTCACCCAGTTTTGGGGTGTCACCCCCTTAATATATGCCTCCCAATGTATATTCAGCCCCAGGGGAGAGCTGGAAGAGAGACTCACTATACAGACCAGACTCTCTCTCTCTCTCTCTCTCTCTCTCTCTCTCTCCCCTCCCTCATCAATCAAACATTGGTTACTGGCTCTCTTTATTATTACAATGGAGAAAGTAAAGCTTAATATGAGCCTTGAATAGTACTTATAGTTAGAATATAAGTAGAAGGAGATTGTTTAATGGTAATTTTTATCTATGTTATCCTAGATAAAGGATAGTGTATGTGAGCAAAATCAGTCAATAAACATATAAACGCTTATTTTATTCTACATACCCTGCTAAAGTGGTAAGAAAACAAAGAATATGAAGAAAGGCCCTCAAGGAATTTACATCCTAATAAGAGAGACAACATGAAAATAACCAAATACATAGAAGATATGTACAGAGTAATTGAAAAGTAATCTGAAATGAGTAGTCATTAGCAATAAGAAAAAGAAGGCTGGAACTTGAAGAATTTGAGCTATCTTGATGGAAGCCAGGGAAGCTAAGAGGGGAGGTAAGGGTACAGTGAATTCCAAGCATGGGGAATAACTTGGATAAATGAACAGACAGAAGAGATGGAGTGTCATGCTTAAGGAACTACAAGTCCGCTAGTATAACCTGACTGAAGAGTGAGAGAAAGAGAATAAGTGGTAAGGACAAAGGAGTGGGAAGGAACCAAATTATGAAGATCTTTAAATGGGGATAAATCTAATTCGTAGGTTATGTCAATGAAAAGTGCGCATGAGAGTCAGTGTGGTCACACACCTTACTAGTTGTTCTTTATAAGTTGGTGTACCCAGTCATCATCTCTAAATCCTTGTTCTAGTAATGAACTTCTCCAAACTTGCATGAACTGTTTTTCCTAGATCGATCCAACTTCTGGCCTATATTTGAAGCCTTCCAAATTTCCACTAGAATTATCTTCAAGATTTACCTATATACCTAAATAATATAAGAAATTTAGCAGAGTCTAGTCCCTGAGAGGCAGCATGGTATCATACAAAGAACATTAGATTTGGAGTCCTTTATCTCCAGGTGCTATAGGTTCAAATCTTGTTTCTGTCACTTTCAACCTATTAGACCTCAGTTTCTTAATTATAAAGTAAGGAGTAGACTAGGATCCTTCTATCTGCCATTCTATAATCTTATTCTGTCTTCCTGGAGAACTTGAAATCTTGTCTTTACCTATGTCCCATTCTATATCAAATAATACATACATATTTATATACTATATCCCTTTTGCCCTCCTATCATTAGATCCCAGGTTCCTTGAAGGAAGAGCCAGATGTTTTTTTAATCCAATGCTACCACAGGGTCTCAAATATACTATGTGCTAAATATATACCTCTTGAATTTTAACAATGCTCCCTTATTTTAAAAAAACTATACTTTTAATACTTAAAAAAGTGGCAAAGTGGGAACTTAAAGTGACAAATATCTAGTTATAACCTTCAGGTCTGAAGAGTCCCTTTGCGATGTTTCTAGCTATTCAGCAATCACCCTTAGTTGTTAAATACCGCAGCACATAAAGATTCTCTATCTCTTAAGGTCCAGTGTTATCTCTTAATAAGATCTAAATCTAGCCTCCCTCCCAGTCACAAGCATCTTTTCTTTCTCTTCAAATAAAATGCTCTTATTTCATTGCCACAATTATTGTTGGGCCTGTTGATGGGGAGAAGACTAGTTTTGTGCAAGCCCATTTAGATGCCTTAAGAAATGGATTAAGTAATGAAGAAAGTAAAAAGTTATTTGGTCTATGAAGAAGGCTAAGGGAGCAAATAATCCTAGATTTACAATATGGGAGGAATCTTATAGACTATTAAGTGCAACCCCTTATTTTACAGGTGGAAAAATTAAGGCATAGAGAGGTCAAATGACTTGCCCAGAGTCACACTGCTGAGTGTCAGAGGAAGGATTTGAACTCTGATCTTCCTAATTCCAAGTCCAGTGCCTTCTCAACTACTCCATGCTGTTTCTAAGGTGATGGGATTACATTTTCAGATATTTCCTGAAAATGCTCTAAGAATT
This sequence comes from Gracilinanus agilis, assembly GCF_016433145.1. Classification (NCBI taxonomy): domain Eukaryota; kingdom Metazoa; phylum Chordata; class Mammalia; order Didelphimorphia; family Didelphidae; genus Gracilinanus; species Gracilinanus agilis. The sequence goes on from NC_058131.1 coordinate 412,312,370, forward strand.
GAAAACTGTTCTTCCCCCTATAGAGTTTCCTCTCTGTATGTCATGTATCATAAGTTTGAAGTTACTGAAGAGAGAATAAATATGTCCTCCATTCTTCTTCCCTCATACCAAAATGAGTATTGGGAAAGTCCATTTTCTATCTTTCAACACTCTCTTTTGTCATTTTTTCATTCCTCACCACCAACAAAATCCTAGTTTGGATTCTTGAATGCCTTTGCTATTATGAAACTGTCCCAGTAGAGAATTCTCCCCTCTGGGTCCAGGCAAAATGTACACACTGCCCTTTGTCTTCCACTCCTCTACCTTTACCCAAAGGAATAGTTCAGCATTGTTGGTGGCATGGTTAGAAACCACTGCCACCAGTTGAAAAGTTAATTATGGATTGCCTCTTGAAATAAAGCATAACTTTTATTGGAAGTTTAGGGATAAATAAAAACAGCTGGAGGGAAAATACCACTAAACTTCTGTGATGTGGACCATGAAGTTCTACTTAAACATCATATATGTCTGTGTATTTTTTTCAAAAAAGCTTAAATCTCCTACATAAAAGTCACCAGCCCTTTCATATGGTACAAAAGAACAGTCAAAAAGGGAATTTGCTTAAAACTATGTGTTGAAAAATTAGCTTATGGAAACTCAAAGAAAGTACACTTTGACTTTTCCTCCATTGGGACCGTGCTCTACTCTCATGTTGTATTCCTCTTAACTCTTATTTAGCTATTGTAACCATGTAATCAATATTTTCTTTGGATAATGAAAAGGAACATTTCTTTCTTTGGATATACAAGAATTATCACAATGGCCTTGAATCTCTTCTGTGATACACAAGTCCTTTATTCAGGATGGAGTTCAATATTCAAACACTATCAGGAAAACAAATATGTCTAGTATATCAATCAAATGCAAACAGCAGAAAATAATGATAATAATGGGTCACTACAGCTTACATTTCTATAGTGCTTTATTTTTCACAAAGGGCAATGCTTATAACAACCCTGGGATCAAAATAGCATAAATATTATGTCAATTTTACAGATGAGAAAACTGAGGCTCTGGGAGGGAATAAAATATCTATGATAATGCAAATAGTGAAGGGCAGAGATTGGACTGGATCCCTGGTTTCTGACTTGAGGTCAAACAGTCTTATCACCAAACTTTATTTCATTGTTTGGAGAGGCATCTAGGGAACAGATATCCTTAAGAAGATGAAGTCCAGAAGTTGGAATTTAGGAGCAATTCACGGTAACCACCCTTCAGGTCAGTTGTGCAATGAATTCTTGGCAAAGATGATTTGGTCAGTATTCAATAAGTAGCACAATACAGTGGAAAGAGCACTGACTTTGGAATTAGATGACTGACTTCAAATATCACATCAGATGATTACAACTTGTGTGACATTAGATGAGTCACTCAACCTCCCTGGCTTCAGTTTCCTCTTCTATAAAATACAGTATTAAATCTGATGGCTTTTGAATTCCCTTCCCCTTCTGAAGCTAAGCTCTTATGACCAGGTATTGGTACATCATCTCTAGGTCAGCTTAACTTGATTAGCATAACTAATGCTGAATCCCCAAATCATAATGAGATAGTACTTTTTGTAACTTTAAATAGCACATAGAAAAAGTATGGTAGAAATGGCATTTAATTTTCACTTGGGAGACTCAGATTCGAAACCTTGTTCTACCACTAGCCATCTATGGGATGGAGGCCAAGTCACTTCTCTCTGAGCTTCAGCTTTCGGCCCTTAGCACAGTGCCTGGAACATAACTGGTACTTAAAAAAGAGATTGTTGACTTTGTAAAATGAAGATAATAATAATCATTATACTCTTTGTATCCCAGGGTATTTAGAAAGAAAATGTTCTATAAATCATGACTATAAAGACTTCCATACCTCTCTCAAAAACTATTATCAAATATTGATCAAGTTTCCAGAAAGGGAACCTTGTAGTGTGGCAGTTACAAAAGATAGTTTGTGATCTCACTTTAGCATTTCAAGGATCTCTAATTTCCATAGCATAGGTAATACCTTCATTAGTGCTGATCACAACCTCTCTATATCTTAGTAAATCATCTCTAATAATCATTGTAATCCCCAAATTCTTTACTCTGTGGCCAACACAATTATACAACTCTGCAAACTTAATGAGTCTGATAGGTAATATAATTATCCTTTCTCACTGAATCCATCCATACTGAATGCTGAAATAAGGCTAAGGGTGACATCAAAGAAAGGCTGAAATTTAAGAGGGTCCCTTAACCTCCAGCAGAGGAGAGTCTACCTTTAAAAAAACTGGGAAAATGAGCAAATATAAAAAAACACACCTAACCATAGAGAACTTCTATGGTGACAAAGAGCAAGGCACTGGCATAGAAACAGATAGTGAAAGGACATGCAAAGTCCAAAATAAAAATATGAATTGGACTTAGATACTGGAAGAGGATCAAAAAATCAAAAAAGAAAAAAAAATCAAAAAGGATTTCAAAAATCAGTTAAGAAAGGCAGAGGAAAAATGGGAAAGAGAAATGAAAGCAATGTAAGAATGGACCAAAATGAAAAAAAGAGACTCAAAAGCTGATAAAAGAAAATCATTCCTTAAAAATTAGAATTGGGCGACTAGAAGCTAATGAGACATCAAGAAACAATAAAACAAAATCAAAAGAATGAAAAAAGAAAGAAATTGTGAAATCTCATTGAAAAAAACAACTGACCTGGAAAATAGATGCAGGAGAGGCCATCAAAAAATTATTGGACTGGCTGAAAGCCATGATTTAAAAAAGAAAAAGCCTGGGCATCATAATACAAAAAATTATCAAAGAAATCTATCCAGATATTCTTGAACAGGAAAGTAAAATAGAAATTGAAAGAATCCACAGTTCACCTCCAGAAAGAAATCCTCCAATGACAACTCCCCAGAATATAATACCTAAATTCAAGAGCCCCCAAGTTAAGGAGAAAAATACTACAAACAGTCAGAAAGAAACAATTCAAATTCCATGTATCTACAATCAGGATCACACAGGATTTAGTATGCACCACTTTAAAGGATTGGAAGACATGGAATATAATATTGTGGAAGGTGAAAGATCTAGGTTTACAATCCATAGTCACTTTTCAAGCAAAACTGAGTATATTATTTCAGGGAAAAAATGGTCATTTAATAAAATAGAAGATTTCCAAGTATTCCAGATGAAAAGAACAGACCTAAACAGAAAATATTAAGTCCAAACACAAGACTCAAGAGAAGCCTAAAAAGGTAAAAAGAAAGAGAAATTTTAAGGAACTCAATAAGATCAAACTATATGTATTCCTACATGAAAAGAAGATATTTGTCATTCTTAAAAATGTTTATTAGAAGAGCAATTAAAAGGAGTATACTTAGAGGGTAGGGAAGTAAACTGATTAGGAAGATATGATATGCAAAAAGAAAATCAAGGGGTGAAAAAGAGAATTGCACTGAGATAAAAGGGAAGGGAGAGATGGAATGGGGTAAATTATCTAACCTAAAGAAACATGAAAAACTATTACAGTAGAGTGGAGGATGACAATGTTGATGGCCAATGCTTAAACTTTACTCTCATTGTAACTGATTTAGAGAGGGGATAATAACCATACTCATTGGGGTATAGAATCGTATTTTACCCTACAGAAAAAGTAGGAAGGTAATAAGACAAGAGAAGGAGGTGATAATAGGAAGGAGGGGAAAGAAGGGCCAGGGGTGTGTGATAAAAAAACAAAATCTGGTGAGGAGGAATAGAGTGAGAAGAAAAAGAGCAGGATCGAAAGGGAAAAATAAGATGAAGGAGAATACACTGTTGGTAATTATAACTGTGAATATGAATGTGATGAACTCATCTATAATATGGAAGCAGATAGCATAGTGGATTAAAACCAGAATCCTACTCTATGTTGTATACAAGAAAAGTATTTGAGGCAGGGTAACCCACACGGAGTAAAGATAAGGGACTGGAGCAGAATTTTTTGTGCATCATCTTAAGTATAAAAAGCAAGAGTAGCAATCATGATCTCAGACAAAGCTAAAACAAAAAGAGATCTGATTAAAGGAGATGAGGAAGGAAATTATATCTTGCTAAAAGGTACTATAAACAATGATGTAATATCAATTTTAATATATATGCAGCAAATGATATAGATTCTAAATGTTTAAAGGAGAAATTAAATAAACTTCAAGAAGAATTAGATAATAAAACTATACTAGTAAGGGACCTCAACATCCCTCTCTCAGATCTAGAAAAATCAAACCAAAAAAGAAAAAAGAAAAAAAATAAAGGAAGTGAATGAAATCTTTGAAAAGTTAGAACTAATAAATCTCTACAGAGAACTAAAGGGCAATAGAAAGGAACATACTTCTTTTCAGCAGTAAATGTCTTTTACACAAAAATTGACTATGTATTGGGGCATGAAAATTTCACAATCAAATGCAAAAAAGCAGAAATAATAAATACATCCTTTTCAGATCATAATGCTATAAAAATATAATCAATAAAGCTCCATGGAAGGATAAATTAAAAATAAATTGCAGACTAAATAATCTAATGCTAAAAAAGGGTAGGGCAATAAACAAATTATAGAAACAATCAATAATTTTATTAATAGGAATGACAATGAGGAGATAACATATCAAAATTCATGAGATACAACCAAAGCAGTAATTAGGAGAAAATTTATATCTTTAAACACTTACATAGATCAAAATAGAAAAAGTGCAGATCAATGAATTGAGCATGCAACTGAAAAAATAGAAAAAGAATAAATTAAAAGTCCACATATAAAGACTAAATTGGAAATCCTAAAAATTAATAAGATTGATAAAGAATATTTGAACTAATAAATAAGAATAGGCATTGGTTTAATGGGGGGAATAAAATAAAAAGAGTGCTGGTTAGTTTGATTTTAAAAAAGTAAAAGAGAAAAATCAACAAGAAGTTAAATCAATTGTATAAAAAATCAAGCCATTCCCCAATTGATAAATGGGCAAGAGACATGAGTAGGCAATTTTCAGATAAAGAAATCAAAAGTATCAATAAACACATGACAAAGTGCTCTAAATCTCTAATAATTAGAGAAATGCAAATCAAAACAACTCTGAGGTATCACCTCACACCTAGCAGATTGGCTAAAATGAAAGAAGGGGAGAGTAATGAATGCTGGAGGGGATGTGGAAAAATTGGGACATTAATGCATTGCTGGTGGAGTTGTGAACTGATCCAACCATTCTGGCTGGCAATTTGGAACTATGCTCAAAGGGCTATAAAAGAATGCCTGCCCTTTGATTCAGCCATACCATTGTTGGGTTTGTACCCCAAAGAGATCATAGATAAACAGACTTGTATGAAAATATTTATAGCTGCACTTTTTGTGGTGGCAAAGAACTGGAAAAGGAGAGTATATCCTTCAATTAGGGAAAGGCTGAACAAATTGTGGCATATGCTGGTGATGGAATACTATTGTGCTAAAAGGAATAACAAACTGGAGAAGTTCCAGGTGAACTGGAAAGACCTCCAGGAACTGATGCAGAGCGAAAGGAGCAGAGCCAGAAGAACATTGTACACAGAGACTGATATACTATGGTAAAATCGAATGTAATGGACCTCTGTACCAGCAGCAATGCAATGACCCAGGACAATTCTGAGGGATTTATGGTAAAGAACACTACCCACATCCAGAGGAAGGACTGCAGGAGAGGAAACATAAGAAAAACAGCTGCTGGAACGCATGGGTTGGGGTGGACATGATTGAGGAGGTGGACTCGAAACTACCACACCAATGCAACTACCAACAATTTGGAAATAGGTTTTGATCAAGGACACATGATAAAACCAGTGGAAATGTGTGTCGGCCATGGGTGGGGGGAATGCGGGGGGTGAAGGGGAAAGTAGGAGCATGAATCATGTAACCATGTTAAAAATGAATATTAATAAATGTTTAAAATTTTTAAAAAATCAATGGAGTGAACTCACCAACAATGAAGAGAAAATTAAAGCAATTATTAGGAGCTATTTTGCCCAATTATATGCCAATATATCTGACAATCTAAGTAAAATGGATGAATATTTACAAAAATATGAAGTGCCCAGATTAGCAAAAGAGGAAATAGAATCCTTAAATAATTCCATCTAAGAAAAAGTAATTGAACAAGCCATCAACGAACTCCCTAAGGAAAAATCCACAAGGCTAGATGGATTCACAAGTGAATTCTGTCAAACATTTAAAGAATAATTAATCTCAATACTATGTAAAATATTTGGGAAAATAGGCAGAGAAGTAATCCTACCAAATTCTTTTTATGAAACGAATATGATACTATCTCCCAAGGCAGGAAGAACAAAAACAGAGAAAGAAAATTATAGGCTAACTTCATTAAATATAGATGCAAACATTTTAAATACTATACTAGTAAGAAGACTATATTGCAAGGTTATTCACTATAGCCAGGTGGAATTTACCCCAGGAATTCAGGACTAGTTTACTATTGGGAAAATTATCAGCATAATTGACCATATCAACAACCAAACTAACATAAATCACATGATTATTTCAAAAGCTGCAGGAAAAGCCTCTAACAAAATACTACACTGATTCCTATTAAAAACACTAGAAAGCATAGGAATAAATGAGTCATTCTTTAAAATGAGAAGTAGTATATACCTAAAACCTTCTGTTAGTGTCATCTACAATGGGGATAGGTTAGAAGCCTTCCCATTAAAATCAGGGGTGAAGCAAGGATGCCTATTTTCACCACTATTATTTAATATTGTATTAAAAATGCTATCTTTTGTGATAAGGAGAGAAAAAGAAATTGAAGGAATTAAAGCAGGCAATGAGGAAATTAAACTGTCACTATAGAGAGATATGATGTTATTCTTAGAGATTCCTAGAGAATTGACTAAAAAAAATATTTGAAATAATTTTAGTAAAGTTGCAGGATACAAAATAAATCCACATAAATTATCAATATTTCTATATTTTACCAACAAAGTCCATCAGCAAGTTAGAAAGAGAAATTCCCTTTAAAATAGAATTTGTATAATATAAATACCTGGGAATCTACTTGTCAAGGCAAACACAGGAAATATATGAACACAATTACAAAACACTTTTCACACAAATAGTCAGATCTAAACAATTGGAAACATATTAATTGCTCATGAGTGGTCAGTTAATATAATAAAAAGGACAATTCTACTCAAATTAATTTATTTATTCAGTGCCTAACCAATCAAACTACCAAATAATTATTTTATAGAACTAGAAAAAATAATAGCAAAATTAACCTGAAAGAATAAAAGGTCAAGAATATTAAGAGAAATAATAAAAAAAAAATATGTGAAGGAATGAGGCGTGGCAGTACCAGATCTCAAACTGTACTATAAAACAGCAATCATCAAAACAATCTGGTACGACCTAAAGGTCAAAGGAGTAGATTAGATATACAATACATAGAAGTAATTGATTTTTAGCAATCTAGTGTTTTTGATGAACTCAAAGATCCCCGTTTTTGGAATAAGGACTCATTCTGTAACAAAAACTGCCAGGAAAATTGGAAAACTATAGCAGAAGCTAGGTATAGACTGATATCTCAAACCCTATACCAAGATAAGGTCAAAATGGATATATGATTTAGATATAAAGAGTGATACCATAACTAAATTAGGGGAACCCAGAATAGTTTACCTTGCAAATCAAATGAGAGAGGGAGTATTATAAGATATAAGAATAATTTTGATTATATTAAATTAAAACAGTTTTGTATAAACAAAACTAATGTAACCAAGATTATAAAGGAAACAAGAAACTGGGGGGGGGAATTTATAACAAACATCTCTGATAAAGGTCTAATTTCTCAAAATTATAAAGAACTAAGTCATATTTATAAGAATATAAACCATTTCCCAATTGACAAGTGGCCAAAGGACATGAACAATCAATTTTCAGATGAAGAAATCAAAGCCATCAATAATCACATGAAAAAACATTATAAATCACTCTTGATTAGAGAAATGAAAAATTAAAACCATACTGAGGTGCCACCTAATACCTATCAGATTGGCCAATATGATAGTAAAGAAAAATGGTAAATGTTGGAGAGGATATGGCAAAATTGGGACACTAATACATAGTTGCTGGAGTTGTGAACTAATCCAACCATTCTGGAGGGCAACTTGGAACTATACTGGAAGGGCTATAAAACTGTGCATACCTTTTGATCTTGTAATGCCACTACTGGGTCTATATCCCAGAGAAATAATAAAAAAGGGGAAAGGACCTACTTATACAAAAATATTCATAGCTCCTCTTTTTGTGGTTGGAAAGAATTGGAAATTGAAGGGCTGTCCATCGACAGGGAAATGGCTAAACAAATTGTGGTACGTATTTAAGCAATGAAATACTATTGTGCTATGAGAAATGATAAGCAAGATGATCTCAGAAAAAGCTGGAAGGATTTGCAGGAATTGATGCAGAGCAAAATAAGCAGAACTGGGAGAACATTTCACATAATGACAGCAGTATTGAATGATGATTATCTGTGAAAACTTAGCTGCTTTCAGCAATGCAATAATCTGGTCCAATCCTGAAAGACTTATGATGGGGAATGCTATCTGTTTCCAAAGAAAGAATTGTTGGAGTCGTCTTTCACATTAATGTATTTTTTATTTTATTTTGGGTTTTGGATTATGTATGATGTTGCTCTTACAACAATAACCAATATGGGAGTATGTTTTGCATGACAATAAAAATGGGGGGAAAAAGAGTATAAAAGGTACTATCATAGTTAACAACACATAGAACTGGGTGTTCATACCATGAAAACAATGAGAATGTAGGCACCAGAGAAGAGGGAGAAAATGGCGATATTTCAAGAAGTGAGCAACTAAAAAAAATTTAAAATGTGGGAAAAATAAAGAAAGAAGGAACTGTGGATTGGGGAGAAATCCCAACAGAAAATTTTGAGGAGGGTCTGATAGATATACAGGAAGTTAACAGAAATAAATAAAACCAAGTATTATTTCCCAAAGGAGAAATGGTCAAAGGATAAAAATAGATCTCAGAAGAAAATTTAGAAACCCTTAATAAACATTCAGAGAATTTCTTGAAATCACTAACAATAAGGTAACTGCAAACCTAAAATTTCAATTTATTCTGAGAAAAATGGAAAAGATAACATAAAACAAAACTAGTAAATGCTGGAGGTGCTTCACAAAAATAGATATTAAGGAAAACAATTCTGAATTGTGCTAACAATGACTAATATGTCCATCCTCTGACTAATCTTTGTCATAAGGGTAACTCTGGATAGAAGAGGGAAAAGATATAATAGAAAATGAAAACTATTTAAAATTGATGATATAAATAATTTGTTAAAATACATTAGAGGACCTTTGAGGCACACCCACATATTAGACCTTAGTCTCTTTGACTAACTTGATTGAAAAAAAAATTTGATTTACTTAATATTTTTCTTTTCCTTTGACAACTAAGAAAAAGAAACAGGAAGTACATAACCCTGTGACTCCAATAAGAGGATGATCCTATAACATATTTTAATAGAAATGAAGTTACTTTTACATCCTGCTTTATGCATTATGTACAGGACCTCATTCAATCCTCACAGGAACCTGGCAAGACATGTAGTAGAGATACTATTATCCCTATTTCAAATATGAGGAAACTGAAGTGAGAGGGAATATCATACTTTTTCCACACTGAGTTACTGAGTGGCAAAGCAAAGACTAACTCATGTCAACTAACTCACTGGTATAGTAGAACTAGCAAGGGATTTGGAGTCAGAGGAGCTGGGTTTGAATTCCCTCTACCTATCGGACCTTGGACAAGGCACCTAATTTTCTCTGAGCATCTGCCTCTGCCTCTAGAGAATGAAGGGGTTGATGAGGTGATCTCTCCTGGATTTCAATCCTGTGACTCCACATGTTGGGCTCCTTCGGCTCTGTTGGACTGCTTCCCTTTTTTTTGTTTGTTTGTTTTGTTTTTTTTTAAATAACCTGATATGGAGCACCAATTATCCAGACAGGTGTCTCAGCCAGGCAGGCCTCTGGACGGGACCAGCTCTCAAAGTACTCTAAACCTTGTTAGTCTACCAATAAATAAAATATTACAGAGTCTCCCGTAAAAGACAGTGAGTGAAAGGCAACAGAAAAAGGACTCTTCAGACTAGCTGGGCTTGCTTCAGGGGTGAAAAGGTAAATCCAGTGGGATTGGTTATGCTTTTCCACCCCCCTAAGTTCTAACAGTAAAAGTGTTGGGAGTACAACCCACGTGAGGCCACAAAGCTGCAGTCAGGATTCAGGGTTTCTGATGACTGTCAGGGAAGGTGCTTTTATGAGGCAAACAGTCTGAAACATACATAGATCTAGATGCAGTAAATAAGGCCAAATCTGCCTAAAGATGGGCCTCAATTTGCCAACATTTTCTGGCATCCTGAATCCTGCTCCGAGTGTCTCACTCACTGTTAGAAATGGATTTGCAATTGAAACATGATAAATGCATTATTAATGCCAGAAGCTATTCTGGTAATAATATATGTTTATTTTATTACAGCCTAAAGTTTTTTATGAAAAGAAAGAAAGAAAGAAAGAAAGAAAGAAAGAAAGAAAGAAAGAAAGAAAGAAAGAAAGAAAGAAAGAAAGAAAGAAAGAAAGAAAGAAAGAAAGAAAGAAAGAAAGAAAGGAAGAAAGGAAGGAAGGAAGGAAGGAAGGAAGGAAGGAAG
>NC_058131.1:412323471-412343585 GCF_016433145.1 Gracilinanus agilis
AAAGGAAAGGAAAGGAAAGGAAAGGAAAGGAAAGGAAAGGAAAGGAAAGGAAAGGAAAGGAAAGGAAAATAGAGGAATGGATAACTGATGGGAGAGAAGCCCTTGCTTTTTCTGACCAGTCATTTCTTGTCTTTAGTGCCATCTCAACTCAATTCTTTGTTTTGCTAGTGCTAATACACATCATGGCACCAAAACAACAATTTGGAAAACACTGCTGTAGGCAGCTAGGTGACAGATTACTGTCAGCTGGAAGACAAACTCAAATATAGCCTCAAATACTTACTGGAAGCAAGACCCTGGATAAGTCACTTAATCTCTCTCGATATCCATTTTCTTGACTGCAAAATGGGGACAATAATAACACCAACCTCCCAGATTTGTGAGGATCAAATTAGGTATTTGTTAAAGGATTAGGACAGTGCCTGGCACTTAACTTTGGACTCCTTCCTTTCATGTTTCATATTTTTTAGACTGATAGATAGAAGGGAAGATAATCAATCCAAGTTGGTTATCATCCAGACTCTTCATTTTATAGAAGAAACTCAGTGATTTGCTTAAGGTCATATAAATAGTAAGCAATAGAGCAGGGATTGGAATCCAAGCCTTCTGAATCTTAAGTCTTTGGACACTAAGGTGCACTGGTGGAACCAGCTGCCTAATTTCTACATTATAGGATATCCGAGCTTCCACTCTCCTCTTCTGCCTCATCCCGCCTTGAAGGTGACCTTGAATTCTTGAGTTCTGCTCATTACAGGCCCTCCCGACTGGCTAGACATTGGGTATGAGCCTGGTGACTGAAGGCACGCTTTCCAAAAGCTCAGGCAATCTTGTCACCTGAAAGCAAGGTTCTGGGGAGGGAGAGATGGCAAGTCAGATACTCTGAGCTGAAGGAACGTCCATATTCAATTTCTGAGCCCTGTAATATTAGTCTCTGTGGGCCAACATTTCTCCTCCTGGACTAAAGCAGCCAATAGTACCTGGTGCTTCTGCAAGCTCAGCTCTTACTGAAAATACCCTGGTTGCTAATCCTGACTTGACTGGTGGGTGCCAGCAATGAAACCACAGTCTCTTGAGTGTAGCAGACTCCATATGCTAGCCCCCTAGTCTGCTAAGTCACCACGCCAGCCTAAATTTGAAACATTTCTAAAGTGTTATACAATGTTGTAATAATGTTTTTACAAAACAAAGGCTGAGTTACTGGAAGCCATATTCAACCAATCAGCATCTTATTGAAAGAGGAGTCCTGATGGTAGCAATGGTGACACAGAGAGTATTAAAATCACAGAGAAGGCTTCACTGGGGGAACATCTGCTTTTTTTTTTCCTTTTTTTTTTTCTTTTTTTGGTTGGGAAGAAGGAGGGTGAGGAAAAGGACTGGAGCTAGGGAAGAGTTGATATTTTCCTAAGGACTGAATACCAAATAAATCAAACTGGATATTTGCTTACTCTCTTGAGTCAGAGTATTGAATCAAGGAAAACTCCAAATAAGGCCATTTCACACTAGGAATGGCATTCTGACAAATAACAAAAGCTCATATTCCTATAGCATTACGACGTTACTCTTTCCTCCCAAACACCCGGAGAGGCTTCATAGTGCAAGCATTTTTTTTGCCTATTTTGTATGTAAGGAATTTTATTGTGAACTTTTCCTTCTTCCTTACACATCACAGAGATGAAGAACTGGAAGGGACGTAAAGGTGACTAAGTCCAATGGTCTCCTTTTCTTAACTGAGGAATCTGAGGCCCAGAAAAGTTAAGAGAATTGCCCAAGATCACACAGCAAGTGAAGCTCTGTACTAGAATTTGAAACTGGATCTTGCTTACTCTAATCAAGTTCAGTGCTCTAACCGTTACTCCCTCAAACTGATACATAATGGTGACTAGCACTAGATATATTCCTGGGGTTTGCAAAATTTTTTCTTCATAATTACCCTTTGAGGCAGGAAATGTATGAATGTCTTTAGATGTTTTCTAAGTCCTGATTTTACTGGTTTAAGTGTTCTCTCCATTCCTGTAGATCACAGACCAAAAAGTCTTCATGAATAGCTGTAGTCAAAAAATATTTATTACTTGGTGGTACAGTCCAGAGAGTTAAATGAGAGGGATTAAAATAATTTTCACTCCTATTGAATTTTCAGATATAAGATTACCTTACCCTCCTATGAGTTTAAGTAGCATATATATTATGAAAATAAAATGAAAAACAAAAATATTTTATCTGATTTAATCAACATATATGGCACTTTCCCCACAAAATTACACCGGTACCAGCTTGAAAAATATTATCTCAAATAGTTGCCCAAAGAGTTGAAATAACTTGTCTAAGACCATTATATGACAGAGGCTTGTCTTGAACTGCTGTCTTCTTGACTCTGAAAGCAGTTCTCTTGGTTAAGACACTAATAAAGAATAAGGTCCTGAGAGGTAAAAATTACTTGACCAAAGTCACACAGAGAGTTTTGGAGCCTGAGATTCTAAGATAAGTGATCCTTTTGCTTTCTTAGGAAGGTGCCAGTGGCATCCTTTGTTCATATTTTTTATAAATGTCCTTTATATATATATATATATATTATATTTATACATAAATGTCCCATTCAAAAAATAGGAGGCATATGCTAGGGTGCTGAACTGAAAAATTAGGAAGACTTGAATTCAAAGATTATCAATGTTCTCTTAATCGTCCAACTCTAATGGTCTTTTCTCAATTTTCATTCCTCTTGATAACTTTGAAACTGTCAATCATTTTCATCTAGATAATCTCTTCATGGCAGATTTTTTATGACACTATTCTCTCCTGATATCTGAGCATTCCTCCAAAATCTCCTATGTTAGATCTTCATGCAGGTCATGCCAACTCACAATGAATGATCCTCAAAGTTCTGTCCTGGGCCCTTTTCTTTTCACCTTCTTTAATAAATTGAGAATTCATTTCTCTTGGTGATTTCATAAGATTCCATAGATTCAATTATCCTCTCTATGCTGAGGATTCAAAGGTCTGTTTATCCAGACATAACCTCTCTTTTGACATCCAATCTTGAATCTTCAATTGTGAATTGGGCATTTCAATTAGATGGTCTGTAGGTATCTTAAGTTCAATATGTCCAAAACCAAAAAAATTGTTTTTTCTCTCCTGTGCCTAATTTTTTTTGCCCTTCTTTCCTTTCTTCCTTCCTAATGTTTCTATTACTATTAAAAATACCATCATCCTTCCAACCACCCAGACTCAGCCAATATAGCATCTCCTCTTTCTCTTTCTCTAAGTCCACTACTGTCAAGTGTTCTCAATTCTAACTTCATAATATTCCTTGTGTATGCCCCCTTCTCTCTTCTGATGCTGTCACTACTCTCATGGAGACCCTCATTACCTCACATCTATACTAATTTTTTTCAACCCTTAACTGCCATCTTAGAATCAATACTGTTTATTGGGTTTATTGGCAGAAGAGTGGTAAGGGCTAGGTAATGAGGTCTAAGTGACTTGCCCAAGGTCACATAGCTAAAAAGTGTCTGAGGTCAGATTTGAACCCATGTCTTCCCATCTAGATCTGGCTCTCAATCCACTGAGCCACTTAGCTGCCTCCTCATACCTGGACTATTAGAGTAGCCTTCTCCCTGCCTCAGGTTCACTCCAGTTCACTCTCCAGTTTTAGATTGATTCTAAAGTACAGTTCTGTTATTATCACCTCCCTAATCAATAAACTCAAATAGCTCCCTAAAACATCTGGAATAAAATATAAAATCCTCTTTTTGACATTAAAAAACTTTTAGAAACTGCCCCATTCCTATGTTTCCAATCTTCTTACAACTAAATCCTGTTAAGTACTCTGTGATACAGTGACACTAATCTTTTTGTGGTTCTTCCCACAAGACAGTCCATTCCTCTGCCTGAAATTCTCTAACCTCTAATCTATCTTTCTTGCCCTTCATGGCGTCTCTCAAACCCGAGATATACACCCCTCTTCTGAAAGAAGACTTTCCAGATCTCTGTTAGGAACCAGTAATTTCTCTATTTTGATTATCTCCATTTCATATTATACAAAGCCTGTTTGTGTATAGTTGTTTGCCTGTTGTATCCCTCCATTAAACTATGAGCGCTTTGAGTGTAGGGTATTTTTTAAAATTGGTTTATTTTGTTTTGTATTTCTTTGTATCCCTCATACTTGGCAGAATACTTGGCACATAGTAAGCACTTAATAAATGCTTTCTGAGGCACTGACAACTAGCTGCTTGGCCATATGCAAATTACTTAACCTGCAGTCTCAGAAAGCTCTTTAAGACTATAAGTTGTAGACTTGCCTTTGGTGGAGGAAGTTCTCACCCTGACAAAATTTTACATGCTTGATATATTGACGACATATTTTTAACACCAGGAAATTCCATTCTTCAAGGTTCGAAGTTATTTACTTTGGGATAAATCAAATTTTATGTTTTACAGTGAAGGCTCAAAGCTTAAAACCTCTGATAGAGAAAAATGTATGGCAGTGAGGCGGGGTGGCATGGATTGGAGTGCCATTTTTAAACATTACTCAGAGTACACCAAAGCATTTTTAAACTAAGCTAAAGTTGGTTCTGGCTCAGCTCACATTGCCCAGCTAGAGCAGTAGAGCCCACTTTGGGAATCACTGATCTGGAAGAACAAAAGGTCAAGGACATCAAAGGAATCAAAAAATTTAAAGAAAGACAACTTAGTAGTATCAGATTTCAAATTCTATTACAAAGAACTAATCATTAAAACAATCTGATACGGAGTAAGAAATAGAGTAGCAAATCAATGGAATAAGTAAAGTACATAATAAATAGTAATAAATGATCATTATAATTTAAATTTGGGGGGTTAGAATTCATCATTTGATAATAATTACTGACAAAACTAGAAAGCAGTTCAGCAGAAATTAGACATAGACCAACATTGGTAGCTGTTTCAATTTCAGAAATAGTACAAGCATGAGATAGGACTCCCTCCACCCAAGGAGAGAGGTAAGCTTCAGCACATAGATAAAATCTAGGGGGAAAAATCACCTCCAAATGAACAAAATACAGGAAGAAGTCTGACACTTATAAGAGAGATGACCAAAATAAGAGATCAGTAGAAGACAGCAATATAAAAATGAAAATGTGCATAGCCTCAAAGAAAGAAGTGAAAGGACAACAAGTCCAAAATGAACCACTGAGAGAGCTACCAAAATAAAAGTTATAAAAACAAATGATAAGAAACTTAGAAGAAAATTAGAAAACAAAATTATAGAAAAATTTAACAGCTTAGATCAAAAACTTTAGGAAGAAAACAGTTTCCTAAAAATGGAAATACAATATCTTAAAAAAGGAAATTATTCCCTAAGAATGGAAATATGAAATCTCAAAGAAGAGAATACATACCTAAAAAATTAAAATAGAAAAAGTGGAAGGTAAAAACTTCATGAGGCAACAGGAACCAATAAAACAAATTCAAAAGAATGAAAAAATAGAAAAAGTATCTCTAAATGGAAAAACAACTGTTCTAGGAAATAGATACAAGTGAAATAATCTATAGAATTATTAGATTGTATAGTCACGATCAAAAGAAGAACCTGGAATCCCAATTGAAAGAAATTACTTTGCTTTAATTCATGTAAGTCTTTCCAGGTATTTCTGAGATCCTCCTATTAATAATTTCTTATAGCATCATAGTATTCAATTACCATCATGTGCTATAACTGACTCAATCATTCCCCAACTCTATATGAGATTGCTAACTATCTCATTGGAGGTAAAAACTATTGAAGGGGAAAAAAGAGATATGGGACTCAAAAAACAAAGAACTTTTTTTTCAAATGTAGGAGACTGGAGTTGTACCCAAGATGGCAGAGAAAGTATACAGACCAATCTGATGTCTACCAAATTACCTTCCAAAAACTATGATATAATGCCTCAGAACAAATTGTAGAGCAACATAACCCACAAAGATGTAATGAAGTAATTTTTTAGTCTAAAACAACTTAGAAAATGGGAACAAGGGATCTAGTGCACTGGGATAGAGGTAGAACATGAAGCAGTACTCCAGAGTAGGCCCCCTCATAGCAGTAGAATCCAGATGTAACTAAAGCTGCATCAAAGGCTTCAAGAGCTCTCAGCCACAGATGCTTGTGGGGTGGGGTGGGAGTGGGGAGTCAGAAAATTCCTCAGAAGGAGATTGCAGGGATCCCTTTGCTGGCTCTGGGGGAAATATTCTTTTCTCATTGCCCATATGCCTATATGCCCAGGTAGCAGTCCTGAGGCAAGGTTTCAGAGTAAGAAGGAACATTAGCACACACCAGAGCTAACAGGCACAGAAAATCACAGGACCCTGATCACAGTTCCAAGGATATTTGTGGTTACTCACAGAGAAGAGAACAGGTCAGTAGAACATATAATAACATATCATACACTTTGGAAGAACTGAAAGCAGATAGATCTTCAGAGCCAGCTCTGAAGGCAACTACACAAAGAACCTGAAGCTTGGAACAATACTCCTTTCACTACAGTTAAAAAGTCAAACTTTAACAGCTTTTTTTTATTAAAAGACAATGGCTGGAAAATGATCAAACAACAACAACAAAAAGGACTATAGCATAGAAAGTTATTTTGGTGATAAAGAAGACCAATAAGAAAACAATAGTATCATTACTGCCTCATCCAAAACATACAAGAAAAATCTGAATTACTTTCAAGTCCAAAAGAATTAATGGAGAATAAAAAAAAAGGATTTCAAAAATCAAGTAAGAGAGGTAGAAGAATAATTGGGGTGAAGAGAAGAAGTTCTTAAAAACCAGAATTGGCCACATGGAAATAGAGGTATAAAAAACCACTGAGGAAAAGAACTTTCAAAGTAAATTGACCATAGCTCAATGGAGTAAGAGCCAGGCCTAGAGACAGAAGGTCCTAGGTTCAAACCCGGCCTCAGCCACTTCCCAGCTGTGTGACCCTGGGCAAGTCACTTGACCCCCATTGCCCACCCTTACCAATCTTCTACCTATGAGACAATGCACCGAAGTACAAGGGTTTAAAAAAAATTAAAAAAAAAAGTAAATTGGCCAAATAGAAAAGGAAATTTAAAAGTTGACTCAAGAAAATCATGTCTTAAAAAATTAGAATTTGGCAAATATTAACTAATGACTCCATGAGACATCAAGAATCAGGCACAAAAAATGAAAAAAAATTAAAACTGTGAAATATCTCATTAGAAAAGCAAATGACCTGGACAAATAATCTAAGCATTATTTGACTACTTGAAAGTCATTATTAAGAAAAAAAGCTCGTATGTCATCTTTCAAGAAATTATCAAGGAATGCTACCCTGATATTCTAGATCCAGAGAGTGAAATAGAAATTGAAATATCTAACCATTCACCTCCTAAAAGAGATCCCATAGGATCACTCCCCCAGGAATATTATAGCTAAATGTAAGAACTCCCATGTGAAGGAAAAATCATGTAAGAAGCCAAAAAAAGAAAAAGATTCAAATATATTGGAGCCACAATCAGGATAACACAATACTTAATGGCTTCTACATTAAAGAATCAGAGAGTCTAGAATATGAATTCAGAGGGCAAAGGAGCTAGAACTTCAACCAAGAATCACTTATTCAAGAAAACTGAGTGTATCCCTTCAGTAAAAAAAAAAATGAATATTCAATGATATGGAGGACTTTCAAACATTCCTGATGAAATACCATAACTTAATGGAAAATTTGACTTTCAAGTACAAGAAGCATAAAAAAAAACCATAAATAGGAAAGAGAAATAAAAAGACATATACCTCCCTACATGGGAAAATGATGCTTGTAACTCCAAAGAACTTCATCCTAATTAGGGAAATTAGAAGGAATATACATAGATAGAAGTCAACAGTGTGAGTTCAAAATAAATTCAGGCATGAGAAAGAAAAATAGAATAGGTTAATTATCTCACATAAAAATGGCATGAAAGAGTTTTTATATTGAAGGGGAAGATGCGGAAGGTGGGGAAAGGAAGACATGAACCATACTGTCATTGAAATTGGCTTAATGAGGGAAGAACATAAAAATTTAATTGAGCAGTGATGGTGAACCTTTTAGAGATGGAGTGCTGGGCCCTGCCTCCACCCCACCCAGAGACTGAGAGCCAACTTCCATACCCCGAACCCCCCACACCACCCTGCTTTCCCCCTCGCTCCAGACAAGGAAATGAGGAAGCACTCCCATTGGACTGCTAGGCACATGTGGAGAGGGAGAGGAGAGTGGATTGATTCCTCCACTCCCCTCCAATTCTGCTTTTCTCCAACTATGTGCTGCACTGTGAGCTATCTTCTCCTCAAAACTAACTCCTCTCCAACCCCACCACAGGAATCACCTTCACCACAGACTCAATAGGCTGCTATCTGCGCTTCCCCCTCATGCAGCATGTGAGCCACCACTTCCACTCTCTGACTTGGGATTTATATCATTAGTGTAGAGCTGGTTAAACATTGGGAAAACTATCAGCAAAATTGACAATATCAATAACTAAACTAATAGAAATTGCTTAATTATCTCAATTGCAGATGCAGAAAGAATTTTTGACAAAAAACAATACCCACTCCTATTAAAAAAACTAGAAAGCATAAGAATCATTGGGCTATTCCTTAAAATTATTAATTGTATCTACCTAAAATCATCAGCAAGTGTCATCTGCAATGGGGATAAATTAGAAGCCTTCCCAAAAATATCAGGGTTGAAGCAAGGATGCCCATTATCATAACTATTATTTAAAATTGCACTAGAAATGCTAGATTTAGCAATAAGAAAAGAAAAATAAATTGAAGGAATGAAGTAGGTAATGAAAAAACTAAACTATCATTCTTTGCAGATGATGTGATGGTATACTTAGAGAATATGCTTATTCTCTAATATTATTCTCTAATATTCTCTAATAATAAGTATAATATATTATTATATCACCTTAGTAATGTTTCAGATTACAAAATAAACCCAAAGAAATCATCGGCATTTCTATGTTTTGCAAACAACGTACAGGAGCAAGAGACAGAAAAAGAAATTCCATTTAAAATAAATCTAGACAATATAAAATACCTGGGAATCTAGTTGCCAAGACAAACACAGGAATTATATGAACACAAATACAAAACACTTTTTATATAAAGTCATATCTAAATAGCTGAAAAAATATTAATTGCTTATGGGCAGACTGAGCTAATATAATAAAATGACAATTCTACCTAAATTAATTTATTTTTTCAGTGCTTTACCAGTCAAACTACTAACTAATTATTTTATAGAACTAGAAAAAGTGACAAAATTAATCTGGAAGAACAAAGGGGGAAGAATATCAAGGGAACTAATGAAAAAAATGTGAAGGAAGGTAGCCTAGCAGTACCAGATCTCATTTTGTATTATAATAACAATATATTATATTATATTATAATATGTAACATAATATAATAATATAATATCATCATCATCATCATCAAAACATTCTGGTACTGGCTAAGGAATAGAATAAGAATAGAATGGAATGGGTTAGATAAACAATATACAGTGATAAATGACTTTAGAAATCTAATATTTGATAAACCCAAAGACTCCAGAATTGGGGATAAGAACTTGCAATGTGATAAAAACTACCAGGAAAAATACAAAACTGTATGGCTGAATCTAGGTACAGACCAATATCTCACACTCTATAATCAAGATAAGATCAAAGTGTGCAGATGATTCAGGTATAGAGGTGATACCATAAGTAAATTAGGAGATGACAGAAGAGTTTACCTGTTAAATCTATGGAGAAGAAAAGACTTTATGATCAAATAAGAAATAGAGAACATTATGAGATGTGAAATTAATAATTTCAATAATTCAAGAAAATATTCAATAATGTTAAATTTAAAAGATTTTGTTCAAAGAAAACCATTGTAAACAAGATTAGGATGGAAACAACAAACAGATGAACAAATTTCACAACAAATTTCTCTGATAACTATCTCATTTCTCAAATATATAGAGACCTGAGTCAAATTTCTAAGAATACAATTCATTCCCCATTTGACAAATGGGCAAAGGTTATGTTTCATATCAAGAAATCAAAGCTATTCATAATCATATGAAAAAATATTCTAAATAACTCTTGATTAAAGAAATGTTAATTTAAAAAAGTTTGAGGTACCACACCACACATATCAGATTGGACAAAATGATAGCAAAAGAAAGGGATCAATATTAAAGGAGAGGTGGCAAAAGTGGGATACTAATGTGTTATTGGTGGAATTATAAACTGATCCAACCATTCTGGAAATCAATTTGTAATTTGGCCAAAGGGTATAAAATTTTGCACATTTTTTGATCCCATAATACCACTACAAGGTCTCTATCCTGAAGAGACTTAAAAAAGGGGAAGGGTAACATACTTGTAGAATAATATTTGTAGCAACTCTTTTTGTGGTGGCAAAGAATTGTAATTGAGTGGATGTCCATCAACTGGGGAATGGCTGAACAAATTGTGGTATATGATATTGATGGAATATTATTATGCTATAAAAAATGACGAGCAAGTTCATTTCAGAAAAAGCTGGAAAGAACTACATGAACTGATGCAGAGGGAAATAAGCAGAACTAGGTGAATGTTGTACACAGTAATAACAATAATTTAGAATGATTGACAGAAAGACTTAACTACTCTTAGCAATACAATGATCCAAGATTGAAGAATTTATGACAAAGAATACTATCCACTTCCAGAGAAAGAACTATTGAAATCAGAAGACAGATTAAAGCCTGCTCTTTTTCACTTTAATTTATTTGCATTTTTATTTTGGGGTTTTGGTTTTATATGAATATTTTCTTATAACAATGACCCATTTTGAAATGTTTTGCATGATAATACATGTAAAAAACCCTGATCAAATTGCATATCATCTCTGAGAGGAAAGATGGAAAGGAGAGAGGGAGATGATTTAGATCTTAAAATTTCAGAAAACATGTGCTGATAATCATTATTACATTAAGTTTGAAAAATAAAATTTCATTTAAAAAATAAATTAACTGTAGGCAATATAAAACACCTGGGAATGTACCTGACAAGACATGTCCAGGAACCAAATAATCACAACTACAAAACACTTTTTGCAAAAATAAATTCAGATCTAAAAAATGGAAAAATATTAATTGTTCATGGGTAGGCAGAGCCAGTATAATAATCCTAAATTGATTTGCTTATTCAGTGCCATACCAATCAAACTAACCCAAAAATTTCCCATGTAGCTAGAAGAAATAATAACAAAATTCATCTGGAAGAACAAAAGACCTAACGTAACAAGAGAATTAATTTAAAAAATATGAAGGAAGGTAGCTTAGCACTACTGCATCTCAAATTATATCATAAAGCATCGAAACATCTAGTATCAACTAAGAAAGAGTGGAGGATCAATGGAAGAGAGTAGGCACTTAACACAGAATGGTAAAAAAACCAAAGTAATATAGGGTCTGACAAACTCAAAGATCCAAGCTTCTTGAAGAACTAACTATTTGATAAAAACTACTTGCAAAACTGCAAAACAGTTTGGCATAAATTAAACATAAACCAACACCTCATCCCCTATGCCAAGATGAAGTCAAAATGAATACATGATTTAGAAATAAAAGATGATAGCATAAACAAACTAGCATGAAATAACTTACCTGTCATATGTATGGAAAAGAGAAGAATTTAAGTAAAAACAAGACTTAGAGAACATTATGAGAGGTAAAATAGATAATGTTATATTAAGTTAACAAGTTTCTTCACAACCAAAAACAATGAAGCCAAGATTAAAAGGCAAACAACAAAATAGGGGGGGGGGGGATTCTTTATAGCAAATCTCTCTGACAAATGCTTCATTTCTCAAATAAAGAATTCAGTAAAATCTTTAAGAATGTATTGCATTTTCTAGTTGACAAATGATCAAAGGATATGAACAAGCAATTCTCAGATGCAGAAATTAAAACTATCTTTAGTCACATGAAAAAATGACCCAAAATCGCTATTCATTAGAGAATTGCACATTGAAACAACTCTGAGGTACCACTGCATACACATCAGATTAGCTAACATGACAAAATAAAAAGGAAGAAAAAAAATTATAAATGTTGGAGGGGATGTGGAAAAATCAGGAAATCGATATACTGTTGGTAGAGCTGTAAACTAATAATACCATTCTAGGGAGTAATCTGAAACTGGACCCAAAGAGCATCAAACTGTGTATATATTTTGAACTAGCAATACCACTACTAGGTCTGTATCACAAAGAGACTAAAAATGAGGGGGGAAAACCCATTTGTACTAAAATATTAATGACAGTCTTTTTGTGTTGGCAAAGAACTAGAAACTAAAGGGATTCCTATCAACTGGGGAATGGCTGAACAAGTTGTGGTACATGCTTGTAATGGAATACTATTGTGTTGTGCCATAAGAAATGACAAATGATAATCACAAAAAACCTTGAAATAACTCATATGAAGTGATGCAAAGTGAGCAAAAAACCTTGAAATAACTCACATGAAGTGATGCAAAGTGAGCAGAAAAAGGAGAATGTTGTACAACACAATAACAATAACCATTTTTATTCCTCCATGAATTTTTCACTAGTGTAAACAATATGTGTCTTGTTTCACAACATGATGAACATAGAAATATGTATTATATGATAATATGTTTATGACCTATATTATATTACCTCTGTTCTTGGAGAGGGAGGGGGGATTGGGAGAGAGACAAAGACAGAGACAGAGAGCCTCCATTGTAAAACAACAGAAAATGAATATTTTAAAAATTATAATGATGTTCAATATGGAAAAATAAAAATTAATTACAATTTTAAAATCATACTGTTAGTTTCTAGGATTTGAACTCAAGACTGTTTAATTTCTAATCTAACCTTATGTGACCAGCTACACTACTGCAAGTCTTACAGATGAAATGATTGGATTTATTGACCTTTAAGATCATCTTAAGCTCAAAATGTGTGGTCTTTCATATGACAAATACAAATTTTATCCCTTTCTTTTTAAAGTGAATGGTTTGCCAAATTCCTTTGAGTGGTTATTAATTTCTTCCTGGAAAACCATCATTTATGCATCCTTTGTTAAGAGTATTAAGAAAAATAGATAGGCTTTTCAAGCAACATTCTGTGGGAGAATACTTTTTTCACCACCAATTTTGTTGAAATATTTTAATTCAAGCATTTGATTTGGTAGAGCAAGATCTTTTCTCTCCAATAAGGTGTCTCCCCATCCATGCATTAATTTTTTTAGGAATCTCAAAAGATGTGATAGTAGAGCTACACTTGCTTGATGACCCTCTGATCAGAAATTTCAAGACAAATCATAAAATAGAGAAACATATTAACCAAAGATGTTTATATCTTTATCATGCAAGAGAGATCCAGTATAGAGTTCAGTTCAAAAAGAAATTCCCTATAGATAATGAGGTCCTCCAAATGCTCTTTTGGATATGTGACGTGGTGATAATTGCATTGAGTTGCACAAGTATAAAACAAAATACTAAAATAATTAGAGTAAGAATTTTTAGCTGGGAATTCCCTGATGTCCATTGGTTTCAAAGGTTTTTGAACTTTAATGGGGTAAAAAAAATCATCTTTATTTTCATTAACCTCTAACTGAAATGTAGCATTTCCTCTAAGTATTTAAAATGCATTTATAATACAAATAGGATGAAATAAAGCCTGACTGATTTTTTATATTTATTATAGAGGGGTCCAAAAATATTTTGGCCATTTCCAAATCTCAGACAGCTGGGTTGCAACCATTAAAAGAGTAGATCAATTCCTTCTGTGAGGGGCTGATTCTTGAAAACAGCATAAACATTAATAATAATGATGATGATATGAGTAATGATTCTTCAAGTGCCTGTAATTCTATTGGAGTGGGCACTCCCCCTGTTGACACAGATAAAACCTACTTAACAATTAAATAGATTTTCTTCCAGAGATACTGTGAAGGAAAAAGAAAAATCAACACCTTGTGGCAATATGATGATAAGCTCCTTGATACTTAGGTAGACTTACCCCTGGACAGTTTTCAGTTCCTCACTGGGCCTATACTGGCATAAACTATCAGGATTTGTATTTTCTTCACACAATCTTTTAAAAGAATCCTATTGAGGACTTTCATAACACAATTAGGCACTGAAATAGGGCTTCAGTGGAGGAATAGCAATACCAATACTCAGAAAGATCATTTGACTTTAGTAAAAGGGATCTGGATTCAAATTCTAGTTCTGTTTCTTAGTACCTGTTTGCCATTGGTCAAATCACTTTGTTTCTCAAAGCCTGTGTTTCCTCATCTATAAAAGGAGAGGTTGGCATTTGACAATCTCTAAGACCCTTCCCTTCTAATTTGAAATTTAAGATGCTATCAACTCACATTGATCTATCACTTCATGATTACAAAGCATTTTACAACTATGGTTTCATTTGCTTCTTATAACAAAACCATGCTAAGCAATCATACTCCTTTTTTATATACTACTAATAATTATAATTAAAATAGCTAACATCTACATAACTCTTACTATGTGCAAAGCACTTTACAACTATTATCTAATTTTACCCTCACAATAATACTGGGAGGTAGGTGCTATTATTATCTCCATTTTATAAATGAGGAAACTGAAACAAACAGAGCCTAAGTGACCTGCCCAGCGGAGCAGACAGGTGGAAGAAGTAGCTAGAGTGCCAGTCCTGCAGTTAGGAAGACTCATACCTGAATTAAAATTTAGCTTCAGATACTTACTAGCTGTATGATGCTGGGCAAGTCACTTAACCCTCTTTGTCTCAGTTTTCTCATCTGTAAACTATTGAAGGAAATGGTCAACCACTCTAGTATCTTGGCCAAGAAAATGCTAAATGAATTAACAAAAAATCAGACACGACTGAAACAACTGACCAACAATAGCAAACCAGCCCAGGGTCATTCAGTTAGTAAATATATGAGGCTGAGTTTGATTATGGGTCTTCCTGACCCCAGCTCTGTCCTATACAGGGCAAGGCTTGTTGAAGATCATGTATATAGTAAATTACATAGCTGAAAAATTGAACTTAGGAAAATATTCTGAATTTAAAATTGAATCCTGGACATATGAATATATTCTGCTAATCTTTTACTTTGTCACTGTTCTACTTATATTTACTGATCTCCATTTCTATATCTGGTAAGAGATGGTGATCTATCCTACTGCATGATTAGGAATGAAATTTATATGTTAGACAGCAGTATTTCTCTTTTATTTTATATGATAACAAAGAGCCTTTAACTAAAAATCAGTAAAACAAAACCAAACAAGTTTGGGACTTAGTTCTTTTATTGCCACCTAATTATTTTCTCCTTGAACCTGATAGTACCCCTCTAAGTAATGATAGGATATGTTGTATAGTATGATAAGTAGTGGTATTGGATGAAATGGTGATACAGAATGGCATAATTTATATGATATATACATATATACTGACATAAATCAATATATGTGTTCCAAATTACAAGATAAATATCTGACAGGGTTCAGATTTTTCTCCACTATTCCTTTGAGCTCCAATTCCATATTCTAGTACTCTAAAGTCCCTCCAAGATTTTTCCATTCCTCTAACAAACATTTATTAAGCATCTAGTATGTATTAAGAACAATGCTAAGTATCATGTCAGGAATTGTAAAAAATGTCACAGTCTCTGCCCTCTAGGAAGTTTACAGTCCCTGAGAAGGAAACCTATGTTCCCAAATAATTAAAAACATAAAAACAAATATAGAATCAATACAAAGTGATTTACAGGGTGAGAACATTATGAACTGGAGGAATCAAGATACACTTCCTGTACATTTGAACTGACTTTTAAAGAAATCGAGAGGTTTTATGAAGTAAAGAGGGCTTAAGAGGGTTCTTTCCAGGTAAGGGAGAGAGTCTGTGCAAAATTAGAGACAGGATACCAAATACCATACATGGGGAGTAATGAACTAATATGAGGCAAATATAGAATATGTGAATGAGATTAATGTGAAATAAACCTGAAAATGTAGCCTGAGATCAAATCAAATATTCCACACACATAATTTTAGGGCTCCCTTTCAACTTTAATATTCTCTTATTCTAAGGTCTCTTTTCTAGCTTTGAGCTTCTATTATGTGGCTGTTGAGTAATTAAGGGTAGAAGGGAGCTCTAGCTCTTCTAAGTCTCAGCATCAACTTTTTCCATTTCAAAACTTATGAATTATTAAAGATCCCTCTATTTAAAATGCTGTACTCTCTGCTGCCTCCAAATTAAATTACTGAGGGATATATTTGATTGCAAACATACTTAGTCAATGTTTTCATTGTTGTTTTTATTGTATCTTCTTCGATAGCAGAGTGTTATAATGTCAAAGAGTCAAACACATACATCCACAAGCAATCCTGCAAATTGTGAGGAAACAAACTCCCAGCAAATGAAGTAATCACACATGAAAATCTGCTTGGAACTAAGTGTGAGGTCTCCAAACGGAGGGCACCATTGTGAGAACTAACGTGCCCCATGGCACATGTTCATTGCCATTATGCACGGGACAAAATAATTTTTTCTTCAAGATGATGGATCATTTGAAAGTGATTGATGTCTCATCCTACTCAAATTCCAAGCAAAATAATATATATTATAGCAGGA
The DNA here is from genome assembly GCF_016433145.1 of Gracilinanus agilis. Lineage (NCBI taxonomy): Eukaryota > Metazoa > Chordata > Mammalia > Didelphimorphia > Didelphidae > Gracilinanus > Gracilinanus agilis. The sequence continues at coordinate 412,340,141 of NC_058131.1, forward strand.
AGGGACCTTAGAAATCATCTAGTCCAGAAGTTCCTTATCCAGGGTCTCTGAACTTTTTTCTTTAGGGAAAAAAATCTATTTTAATTTAATGTTGTTTTTTTTTTGCAATACTGTGTATTTTCCTATGTGTGATTCGAAACATTATTCTGATAGGGGAACCCCAGACTTTCCTATTTTCCCCGAGAGGTTCTGTGACATTAAAAACTATTAGACGTTGATCTAAACAAGACCAATTTCAGGCAAGGAACTGAGGTTAAAAGAGGAGAAGTGACTTATTCTAGATCACTCAGATGATAAAAAGAATAAGAATGCAGAGACAAGTTCTTTATCTAAAAATCTCATGTTCTAGCTAGTTTTAAACATTGAACTTATTAGTACAAATATATGTTTTTGTTCACACTACCTTAATTCAGAAACATCAACAGAAATGTAACTAACTTTACATTTTTTCTCATAGAAACAATGCAATCAATACCTTGCAGGCATAGTTAGAACCATGATCATATTATATTTCAGATAAAAATTTAGGCTAAAAGAGTTTTCATGGGCACACTGACTTTGAAGGTCAAAATGAGGTAGCAAACTATATTGGTCTTATAGTCAGATGTTAAATTAAATTCTAGCTTCATCACTTAACATACCTGGGTCTTTAGAGGTAGTAAGGTGGCTCGGCAGATCAAGCATGGTCCTGAAATACAGAAGACCTGAGTTAAAATTTGAGATAAAAAGACTCAAAAAGTTGGAACTATGCTCAAAGGGCTATAAAAAAATGCCTGCCCTTTGATCCAGCCATACCATTGTTGGGTTTGTACCCCAAAGAGATCATAGATAAACAGACTTGTACGAAAATATTTATAGCTGCGCTTTTTGTGGTGGCAAAAAACTGGAAAATGAGGGTATGCCTTTCAATTGGGGAATGGCTGAACAAACTGTGGTATATGCGGGTGATGGAATACTATTGTGCTAAAAGGAATAATAAACTGGAGGAGTTCCAGGTGAACTGGAAAGACCTCCAGGAAGTGATGCAGAGCAAAAGGAGCAGAGCCAGAAGAACATTGTACACAGAGACTGATATACTATGGTAAAATCGAATGTAATGGACTTCTGTACCAGCAGCAATGCAATGACCCAGGACAATTCTGAGGGATTTATGGTAAAGAAAGCTGCCCACATTCAGAGGAAGAACTGCAGGAGAGGAAACATATAAGAAAAACAACTGCTTGAACACATTGGTTGAGGCGGACATGATTGGGGATGTAGACTCGAAACTGCCACACCAATGAAACTACCAACAATTTGGAAATAGGTCTTGACCAATGACGCATGATAAAACCAGTGGAAATGTGCGTCGGCCATGGGTGGGGGGAATGCGGGGGGTGAAGGGGAAAGTAGGAGCATGAATCATGTAACCATGTTAAAAACGAATATTAATAAATGTTTAAACCCCACCCCCAAAAAAAGACTCAGAAAATGCAGGAGAGTTAAGTGACTTTCCCAGGGTCACACAGCTAATAAATGTCTGAGGCCAGATTTTAATTCAGGAAAATGAGTCTTCTAGACTAGAGGTCTGGTATTCTATCTACTTTGTCACCAAGTTGCCCTCATTAACCCTCTCACTTAAAAGAAATTACCTTTATTAGGTTAGAATACTTTTTAATTAAATGACACACTCAAAACTGAGGATGAATGGAACACAAACTCCCCATTAAGCTATTATATGAGACATTATATTATACCATGTAAACCTAGGTAACTTAGGCTTGAAGGCCTACCTTGAAGGTCACAGAATATTCTCAGTTTGCATATATGAAAAATAAATAATATAATAATTAACTCAGTTTAAGTTCTTAGAGGGAAATATAATAATCCCTAAAGCTCATTCCTTTTTGGATTTATAGAATTTAGTTTAGATGTAAAGTTATATCTCTCTCAGCCCTCAGTTAATCATTCAGTAAACATTAGTAAGCATCCATTTTGTGCCAAGTACTGTGCTAAAAACAAAGAAAGTTAAAAATAAGTCTCTCCCCTTAAAGAATTTAGTCAAATAAAATTCCAAACACCTAGGCAAAGATTGAGTTCTGACTAACTTAACATTTATATTTATCTTTAGTTAATCCCTGGCTTTTTTTTTCTTGTAGGTAAGGCAAAATTCATTTTACTGGAAAATTTGGGTAACAAGACACAAGATTATATGATAAAGTCTGTGAATAGATCAGCAATGTGAAGGAAAGTTGGGGAAAAGACTGACCTTTTCTTGGGACTTCCCCTAGATTGGATCTGCTTCTAAGATGCTAGTAGACCCAGTGACTTCCTTTCTCTGCCACAGCTCAGGCCTATTTTGTCTCCTCAAAAGTGTTTTGAAATGCCATGCTTACCTAACCTTTCAAATCCAGACTCTCAGAGTATTTTTTCCTAGTTGTTAGCTTCTTTCTTTCATTCAAATTCTTTTGGCTGACTCAGTCTCTCACATATAGTCTTTGATTAGAGGAGAAATATAGTCACTGTAAAGGTAATTAAAGTAGATGGGATGAACATAGAGTTCTGCCCTTATAAGTGAATTATTTGTGTTATTATTGCACTAAATAATAGGGTTTCCAGAATGAAAGACATTGATCCCAGACACTGCTGTGCTAGTCTCCAACAGATATTGAAGGGGAGAGAAAAAGTCTTTCTGTACCCTACATGTATCTTCTATAGAGATTTTCAGGCAATATGTGGATAAGAATTTCATAGGATAAAAAATCTCAAGATCTTTGAGAATGTTTAAAAGTGCCCACAGTGACAAAATCACTGTCCATTCAAAGTATAAAACAAGTCATCTTGAATAAAGATCTTCTTTCCAATTAGAAAACAAAGAAAAACTATATCATACCAATTTGCTTTATGTAGTACCTTTTATTCAAAGGAGATGCATTGTGAATCCCATCTTCCTAACTTTTCTTACCCCTTAGAATATTTCATGTATATATATTTCAACAAACATATGCAATTTCTTCTGGGGGGACAATCCCTCCAACACAGAACACAGATTCATTCATATTTTAACAAATGGTCTTCCTATGCTTTTCTTGGCTAAAAAATTCTTCACCTTTCCGCTAATGTGGTGCTGAACCTCTCAGATTGTTATTCAGATGACAGAAAAATGATCCATGAATGGGACCATGAAAAACTGTCCCAATTGAGTAGGTCGAGTCAGCACTTACCATCTTTTGGAATGGCCAGCAAGAACTTAACATTTATTCTCCTCATTTTTCAGATAAGAAAAAATGATACCCAAGAAAAGGAAATTATTTTTTCTACTCTTGCATGTGAAAAGGACAGAATTCAAACCCCAGTCCTCTGACTCCAAATCTATTGTCCTTCACAGTACACTATCCTCCCATCAATGACTTCTTTGCCAGCTCCTTTCCTTTCCTTTCCTTTCCTTTCATATATATATATATAT
>NC_058131.1:412343917-412377258 GCF_016433145.1 Gracilinanus agilis
CTTTCCTTTCATATATATATATACATATATATATATATATATATATATATATATATATATATATATACATATATTATATATATGCTAAAGTTGGATCTACAATGAAAGAAAAGATTAAAAAGTGAAAAATGTTTGGTATCTTGAACATGAAATTATCAGTATGACTAAATGTTAGCACTGAATTTTCTTTTCAGATGACTAGAGAAGAACCTGGTGCCAGGTAGTCAGGTCCTACCTAGCTGCAAAGTCTTTACTTAGGAGCCCGATAATGTCTCTCATCTAAGAATCAGTCTTCTTTAAAAAAGGCTCACCCTCAGAGGACTGACTAAAAGTGCATGTTTGTACTTATTTGGTTTTACAAAACAACAAGATCTTTTACTTAAGTAGTTATGATCTGTGTCTGTGCAAAGTGTATTTACACTAATAAAATCACGAACTCTTAAAATATTGAACTAGTTGGATTAATTAGCTGACTAATTAATAACCAATTCTTCCAATCTACATAAAAGTTTTGATACAAGTCATTCAGGGGCATTAGATGATGAAAATCTATATAAAAAAATTTGCTAACTTAAATGACAAATGTAAGGGAGGTGGGAAAATGGGGACTCTATTACACTGTTGCTGGAACTGTGAACTGATTCAACCATTTTGGAGAGCAATCTGGAATTATGCCCTCAAAGTTTTAAAACAGTGTAAATCTTTTGACTAAGCAATATCACTATTAGGTTTATTTCCTAAGGTGATGAGGAAAAAGAAAACATATATGTTCTAAAATATTTATAGCAGCTCTCTTTGTGGTGGCAAAGAACTGGAAATTGAAGGGATGGCCATTAATTGGGAGATGGTTAAATAAGTTGTGGCATGTGCTTGTGAAGGAATACTGTGCCAAAAGAAATGATGAGCAGGACAATTTTTTAAAAATGAGAATACCTACAAGAAATTATGAAGAGTAAAATGAGCATAACCCATACAACATTATATACAGCAACAGAAACATTGTTTGAAGAATGACTTGTGTATTTCTACCTCCAGAGAAAGATCTAATAAAAAGAAATAAGCAAGGCACAGTTTTATATATACTTATATCTTTTTGTTATATTATACCTTCTCTAATAGGAGGAGGAGAAAAAAGGAAGGAGTTACCTGGGTAGTTTATCATAAATAAATAAATAAATTTAAATAAAAAAGAATTAATTCTTGTTGCCTGTTCTTCCATTCAGTGTGTAGCAACACACATTTATTATGCACCTACTGTGCACTATATACTATGCAAAGAGAACAAAAAAGAAAGAAGGAAGGAAGGAAAAAGAAAAAGAAATAAAAGCCCTTGATGTCAAGGAACTACAGTCATCTTTCTTCATTGCTGCTTTGTTCATTTTTTAAGGACTATAAGTGTATAACATTTATCTATATAGGTGAATTGTCTGAACAATACCACAATATTTTTGTTTTTGTTTTTTTTGTTTTTGTTTCCTCTTATTTGACTCTTCACCATTATACTACTAATAGGGTATGTCTCAAACCTTTCCTTTTCTCCTCAAACCCATTATACCTCACTCACCCTCTCTCATCAGATGATTCGTACTTTACAGGGAAAATTGAGGTCATCTACATTCAAAACTATCTATCATCCCTGACCTTTCTTGTTTTGTTTAAGTTTCTTAAGAAACAATGCCTCATTTTCCTATCAAGACAAATTCTAATACTTCTGTCCTGGATTCCACTCTTCTGATTTTCTCTGAATTTTTCTCCTTAGGAGGAAATATTGGACCTGGAGTCAAGAATATCTAACTCTGAATTGCACTTCTGATAGTTGCTATCATGTGAATCTGGGGTATTCTCTTAGCATCTGTGGATTTTAGTTTCCTAATCTGTAAAATGAGAAAGCTGATTTCTATGACTTCTAAGAACCCTTCTAATTCCAAACCTATGATTCTTATCATCACATATTATAATGAGGTTCCTTTCATATATAGATTGGATTAAGTATTCAGACCCTTCCAATTTTCAGTCTCTATGATTTCTGTGATCATTCCCTTCCACTCTCTAATCTTTCTGTGGATCTTCCTCAGCTACTTAGAGACCTGTCAAAATCTCCTCATCTTCTAAAAACAAAGCTAAAAGCTACTAATTGACCACATTCAGGTCGCACTCTATATGTCTCATCTTTTTCACTACCAAACTCCTGGAAATAAATGTTTGTATTAATGCTTCCAATTTGTTAACTGCTTTTTAATGTTTTTTTTCTTCCCAGATTACATGATGATACATTTTTTAATAATCTTTTTCTGATATTTTGTGATCCATGTTCTCTAGCTCCCTTCTACCCTTCCCTCCTCCCCAAGATAGCCAGTAATATGATATAGGTCATAGATATGTTATCATGCAATTTATATTTCCATGTTGGTCATATCATGAAAGCAGATACATATTACTTATAAATTCATGGAGGAAATAAAGTGAATAACGGTATGTTTTAATCTGCATTCATATTCTGTCATTCTTTCTGAGGCTGTCATCTTTTTTTCCTCACTGTGGATATTTTCATCGTGAGTCCCATGGAATTCTCCTTTCATTGCTGATAATATTTAAGTTATTCTCAACTGGTCATTATACTTTATTGCTATTACTGTGCACAATGTTCTCTTGGTTCTGCTCACTTCACTTTGCATTACAATATAAATCTTTCCAGTTTTTTTTAAATAATCATAATCTTGTTTGTCATTTCTTATGGCAAAATAATATTCCATTACTATCATATACTACAGTTTGTTCAGCCACATTAGCTGCCTTTTATTTAGTTTTTATTCTACCTAATTACAGTCCCACCACTCTGAAGAAACTAGTCTCTCCAAGGTTAGCAAAAAACTCTGGATTATTAAAACCAATACTCCTCTTTTTTGCTCTCTTCTCATCCTCCTTAACCTTTCTTTTTGAAACCATTGGCCCCATCAGTCTTTCCTTCAGTTCCCTAGTTCCCCTACCAAATTATTTCTTGGATTTGGTCCATGCTGTGATTTTCCAACTCCTGCTCTAAATCTCTCATTACTCCAAAATTCCATACTGTGGTTGAGAAAAGTATCAACCTCCTGTCATTCAGGTTTGTAACACTGGAATCATCCTTGACACTAAACTACTGCTCACCCCTCACTCAGTCAATCAGGTTTCTGGTAGCTCTGTTATATTTTTTTGCATCTGTCCCCTTCTCTCTATCACTTCTTGCTTGAACTATTGTATCATCCTTCTCATATTCTTACTACTTCCAGTTCCTGCCTAATCCATCCTCCACAAAGCAATTAAAGGAATAATCCTAATATATATGCCTGAAACTTTAGTCCCCTGCTCAAAAGCCATCATTGCCTCCCTATTACATGAATAATAAAATACAAATCAGTCAATTTATCATTTAAGACTCTCCAAATTAGCTGGAATCTCTCTTTCCAATCTCATCCCACATAACTCTTTGGTACTTCCTGCATCAACAAATCTGTACTCCTGTAGTTCAACTGTTCTCCAAATTTAGCACTCTGGGTCAAGGCTTACTTATATTTGCACAAGTTATACCCCCCATGCCTGGAATGCACTTTATCTTCACCTCTATTTTTCAGAATCTTTGGCCTTCATTTAATCTCCTCTTATTGTCCCAGCTATTAGAGCTCTTTCCTTCTTCAAATTATCCTATATTTAGGTATTTCAGTATACATTTTATCCCCATAATAGAATGTTAGGGAGGGGAAAAAAGCCATTTCATTTTTTTGGCTTTGTATCCACAGAGCTTAGAAAAGTGCCTTTACATAGTAAGTACTTAATGATTGAATGACTGTCACTTGCTGAATCACTAGTGTTACCATTATTATTATTATTGTTGCTTGTTTTTTATTTATTGTTAATTGAATCACTCAACTGGTGTTTCTTGTTATTGTTGTTGATGAGTTAATTGTTAATTGTTCCACAACAGAAATTTGTGTAGGAAAAGATCAGAAGTGCTAGATTCTGAGACTTTTGGTAATATTGGATATTCAAGAGAACAGTTTTAATAGCATTTATGCATTTATGAATAATCAAAGGTGTTATAACTGATTTTCAAGAGAGCCTAGGACATCTTCTATGGATATTTTAATGGATAAAATTTTATTATGGTGGATTTCCTCTTGAAAGTCATTGGCTCCAATACTATTTTTTTGCTATCTCCCAGTCAGAGGATTCATTAACAATATAATTAACCACATATAACATGCTAACTCGTTAATGTGATTTGGTAAACTGCAGATCAGAATTAGGAGAAATTATTTATCTAAGGTCAATGTAAAAAATAAAATGAATTTAAAATGATAACCTTAAAAATATTATGTTTTTTAAAGATTTATTAGTAGTCTCTAGAAAATAAAACCACGTGCCACACTAGCTTAGGCAGTTCAAAAGCCCCGCTATTCCCAGCTCTCAACATGCCGCAATAGGTAGCAAAGAGGAAGTGAAACGCAGCCCCTCGGTTTTATCCCTCTGTATATGTCATTGCATAATGACGGGAAGCCGGTGGGTTCATGGGAAATGTAGTTCAAGGACCCCAATATTTCCAATAACACACCATATGACTAACAAATGGTGGACACAGAACTGAATCTCTTTTTGTTGCTTGCTTGCTTTTAGTCCAGGTTCAATGCTTTTTCCATATATGTAAAATCATGAGACAAATGAATGTTCAAGCAATGAGCTCTTAGAACCATACAATATAGAATATTAAGATATCAAGGCAATTTAGAATAACTGAACTTGAATTATTTGAACTGCAAGATATAGTAAATGTAATCAAGCTCAAATCTGTCATTTTGTAGAGAAGAAAGAATCTAAAGGAGAAGAAATGGCTTAAAAAAGTCATATAGCTACTAAGTAGCAGGAACTATATACCAATTCTTTTGAATTCCAGCTTATGGTTCTCCATTCCCTCATCTAAATCTACATTTTTTCATCCTTTCCTCTAATCTTGTAAAAGTGAAACATTGACATAGGGAAATGTCTTTCTCCAAAAGCTCATTCTTCTATGGCATTGGATTCCATATCTCTAATTTCAGTGTGGGTAAGAGGATTCTTTGGCATAGCTTTTTTTTTTAATGGATTTGCATATATGATAATCCTATGCCTTCCTAGGAAAAAAATGTGTCAAATCCAACCAATTGGCACATTGGTTTCCCCAGAAGAAGTTGAAGATAATTAAAAATCAGGTAAGTTAGCAAAAAAAAAAAGTCCCAACTAAACTTTGATTCTCTTTGGATCTAAAGATAGAAATACAAAAGAGATTGTGATTATGTGACTTCATCCCAAAGAAAGTCACAGTTTTTAGTAGAAATGTCTTAAGGCGTTCGCTTTAAAACTTCTGTATTAACATTATAAGCTACTGGGTAAATAATGCATGTTTTCAATTCAGTTGTAAATTCACATTCAGCCACTACAACAGCTCAAAGTGTCAGGGAAATATGATGCATTTTAATAAACCAAATATTTAGCCAAATACAGCAAAACCCATAATAACATTTTCCAGAGGACAAGAAAAGAAAACAGAGTAAGTGGGAAACATCATATGTGTGAGCAGTAGACCGTGTCTTTAAAAGACAAATATTATAGTCAGGAAATATTGTAACTGTATTAATTCAATGAGTGCTCCAGTGTGTCAGTCATACCAGAGAACTGAACCTTCGCATTTTTCATGTGAAAATAACAGAGTTAATTTTGCACAACCCATGTGTGAACTTATGCATGTGTGTGGTTCTGCATGTCTGTATACAATATTAAAAATCTTAGGAATTGTCAGATATGCTGACTAGGCAGTCTCTTTCATGGAAGCAGTATTATATGCTTAAAAGATCATGTCATAACAAAGCATAAAATCTGGATTCTAGTATCCCCTCTCCCACTTGAGGAACTGTAGATCTTTAAGCAATTCATTTAGAGTCTTGATGCCTCAGTTACCTCTTTTATGGAAGGGAACTAATAAAACCTTGGAGGAGGGAAAATAAATTCCAGATGACTTATAAAACATTACATCAATGCTTAGTGGATATAAACAAGTCATAGAATATTGTCAATAACAATTTAGGCTTGAGAAGTAATGAAAAAGAAAGCATCATGAATGTGTAAGGAAGAAAAGAAAGTAGGCTGGTTATGTAACAAGAGTCAGGAATGATGGCTAGTTTCAGAGATATACACTATTTCTCAAAATATTGAAAGAAATAGAGAAAATACTTCAACATATCACTCCTCCATGAAGTACTTATGGAAGGCCATGGACAAGGAACCCACAGGATAAAAAGGCATCAAAGAATCATGTTCAAAGAATTAGAATTACAGGAACTGAGTTGGGTACAACTCATTGGCCATCTAGTTCAATATATAACAGAATAAGAGATCACTTTGTAATATACTTGATATTTGCTTGAAGACTCCAGTGAGGGTATTCAGGACATGCTTCCTTTATCTGGTGTAATTAGTAGTTTTCAAGAAAACAATTGTTTTTACCAAACAGAGAAATAAGTGAACATGGATTCCTTTAGTCTCCTCTTTGGTGACTGCCCTGGTAAAAGCAACCCTTATAGAAATTCTCTCATCTTGAATCCAATATGTAAGGATTCTACAGCAAGGGACCCTCTTTACCCCAAAGGACCATAACCCCATGTCATTGGTGACTTTTGGGGGAAGGAAGAAGGCCTACATGGATATCTATTCAACTTTTTTATTGATACCTAAACCAGTTATCTAAAGAATATAATTCCTTTATGGGACAATGGATGATTAGGACTTCGAGACTCATTTGATTTTACAAACTAGAAGTGTAAATGAAGATATATTTCCTTGATGTTCTAGAATGGCATTCTCAGTTATATCCATGTAAAAACAACTCAGAAAAAAATTTTGGGGTCTGAGAGTACTTGAGTCATTGTGATCAGAAACTGTTTCCCCAAAATTTCTTCATGAACTCATTACAGGTAGAGAATATCTACGTATGCTACAAGGACTGGGTCTTTGTTGGACCCAGTTTCTTTCTCTCTCATTATGACTTGTTTTGCTGGTCCCCAAAGGGAAAACCTGAGAGTAATGAATTGAAGATGAAAAGAGACAAATTTAGGTTTGCTGAAGGAGGAAAAAAAATTCTAACAAATAGAACTATTCAAAATTGGAATAGACTGCGTTAGGATATAGGGAGTTCTCCCTCTGTTGTAACCCAGAGCATTATGGTACAGACCTAGTGCAGCCTGACTTAATTCCTATGCCCTTACCCTGCCTCTGAGGGAGAATGGTCTGAAATCTAGCTCTGAGTCTTTCAGAATAAGAAGTGTAGGAAATTTATATATGGGTCTTCCTATGTGTTGGTCTTAGGTCCGTCTTAGATAGTAACAGTAACCACTAGAGCAGTAGTATCTGCCAACAAAAGAAACAGCCACAACAGATGAGGAGAGACAGTCATCTAAGGATGGTGGCAGCTTCAGGGATTATGCCCCTCTGTGAAGAAAGGTGTCAACTATGTATTCTATCAATTCTCAGAACCCACAAGTGAACAATTACACAAAGAAGACTGTACAGCTTGATGAGCATTTTAAAGGGAAATAATGATCAGGAGTTACAAAGTCCATCTTTGCCATGTTTTCACTGAATATTTGTTTCATTATCATTATATTTTAAGTTTGAGTACCCTATCTCCGTATGGACTTTCTGTATGCAAAGGGAAAATTCTCCCTAACTAGGGATTGGAGAGATGGAAGTGTTACAAAGAAATAACTAAGTCCTTAGCCAACTTGATTGTTAAGGGAAGTCAATTAATCAATAAATGTTTATCAAACACTACTATGTGCCAGGTACTGTGTTAATGACTAGTAATACAGAATGAAAAAATAAAAATTTCTTGCACTCAGGGAGTTTATAACCTAATTGGGGAAAATAATATACAAAAGGAAATTAAAAGGGGGTGGTCTGATACCTGGCTGAGGGGAATGATGAAGCAGTCCAGAAGAGTACAGCTAGGCTGGAAATAAAGCAAACTCATAAGCTTGTGGTAGGAAGAAAATAATCTACAGGGTTACCCCCAGCAACCTTAAAGTAATAAAAGTCATCCCTGTGGGAACTCAATGTCTTCAATTGCATTCAAATCAATAAACATTTATTCAATATTTACTTTATGCAGGCTATTGGGTAGAGATGTAGAGATCCAAAGACAATTATAGATTAGTTCTCATGCTCAAGGGACTTACAATGTCCTATGAAGATGAAACTTGTGGGAAAATGCAAAATGTGCATATATATACATATATATATTAAGTAAAAAGTAATCAGGGAGAGAGGAATGAGGAAGTGCTAACAACATGGAAGATCAAGAAATACCTCATGGAAGAGGTTGTGTTTGAGTTGAGTCTTGAAGATAACTAGGAAATCCTAGAGGTGAGGAGATAAGAGATCATTCCAGGGTTGCAGGATAGTTGATGTAAAACATAGAGGATAGAGAAAGAAATCTATGTACCGAGAATATCAAGTAGGTTTATCTGGATGGCACATGGGATATGTGAAGAAACATAGTATGAAACAAGACAAGAAAAATGGGTTGGAGGTAGAATGAGAAGGATTTGAAGCACTAAACAAAGGGAAATTATATTTTAAAGACAATTAAGATTCTTGACCAGTAGAGGGTATGAATGAAAATTTGGAAAAGGAGACTAAGAAGATGTAGTAAGGAAGAGGAATGTGGGGAGAATTAGATGAGAATAATGTTATGAAAAACACAGGATGTATGGTAAATCCAGGAGGAGGGAGTGAGCAAAACCTAAAATATGATAACAAAAATTGAAGACATTTCTGTAGATACGGACTAATCAAAACACAGTTCTGGACACTTTGCATTTCTTAATGCAATTATGAGACCTCATGGGACATTGTCTAGATTATGAATTCATTTTGACGTAATCTTGGTGGATGGTGTAAGATATTGGTCTATGTCTAGTTTCTGCCTTATTATTTTCTAGTTTTCCGAGCAGTTTTTGTCAAATAAAGAAATCTCCCTCCAAAAGCTTGGATCTTTGAGTTTATCAACACTAGATTACTATAGTCACCTTTACTGTGTTTTGATTACTTAATCCTTTCCTTGAATCCATTACTCTATTTCTGAGCCAGTACCAGATTGTTTTAATGATTGGAACTTTCTAGTATAATTTAAGATCTGGTATGAATAGATCTCATTCCTTCATTTATATTCATATATTCATATTGACATTTTGGTCTTTTGGTCTTCCTGATAAATTTTCTAACTCTATGAAATAATTCTTGGGTAGTTTGGTATGGCACTGAATAGGGAAATTAACTCAGTAAGGATTATCATTTTTATTATCCTATCCATGAGCAATTAATGTTTTTCCAATCATTTAGAACTGACTTTATTTGTATGAAAAGTGTTTCATGATTGTGTTCATATAGTTGTTGTTTTTGTTTTGGTAGCTACTCCCTCTCTCTGGCCTGGTACTTTATATTGTCTAAAGTTATTTTGAATGAACTTTCCTTTTTTATATCTTCTTGTTCAGCTTTGTTTGTGGTGCATAGAAAGACTGATGATTTATGTGGATTTATTTTCTATCCTGTAGGTTTAAGAAGTCACTAATTATTTCTATGTTGTTGTTGGTTTTTGGTTTTTTTTTTGTTTTTTGGTGATTCTCTGGGGTTCTCTATGTATATCAAAATGTCATCTGCCAAGAATGATAACTTTGTTTCCTCATTGCCTATTTTTATTTCTTCAATTTCTTTTTCTACTCTTATTATTATAGCTAACAATTATAATACAATATTGTATAGCAGTGGGGATAATGGGTCTACCATATTGTAATGCTGGGAATAGCTAAGTTATTCACAGTTCTCCAATGTATGGTATTCTTGTCACTGTGTATAATGTTTTCCCAGTTCTGCTGACCTCACTACGAATCAGTTTATATAAACCTTTCCAGATGTTTCTGACTGAACTCCTGCTAACATTTCTTGTAGCACAATAGTATATCCCATTATAATAAAATACTATAACTTAGCCATGTCCCAGTTGATGAGCAGTCACTACAAATAGATATAGATCTACTCTCCAGAATAATTGAATCAGTTTACAGCTCCTTCAACAATGCATTAATGTCTCAGCTTTTCTACATCTCCTCCAAGTTTTGTAATGTTCTTCTTTGTCATAGTAATCAATCTGATAGGCTTAATATAGTACCTCAGAGTTATTTTAATTTGCATTTCTCTAATTGGAAGCAATTTTCAATATTTTTACATACTTATAATTAACTGGTTACTTTGAGAACTGCTTGTCCTATTCCTTGACCACTTATCAATTGGGAAATGGCTTGTATAAGAATACTCTAGGTCAGTGATAGGCAAACTTTTTAAAGAGGGGGCCAAAGGAAAGGAAATACTCATCTGTCAGTCTGTTTCTAAGGCAACTCTTTCGAAGTTTCATTGTATTGTATCCTACTCATTGTATTCATCAGATTGGGAATAATGTCCTGCAGTGGATAGAACATTTCAGGGGGCCCCATCTGGCCTGCAGGCCTATCACTGCTCTAGGTTTTTGAGAAATGAGAGCTTTTATTAAAAATTTGTAAATTATTTTTCACCATTCTGATGACTATGCATTTTCCTGCATCCTATTCCCTCCAACATTTATTTTTTTCTCATTCCTGTCATTATGTCCATCCTCTAAAATGTTCTTACCATTGCATCCCTTTTTTCTATCCTCTATCTCCCCCCACCTTTTCTTATCTCTTCTCTTCCCCTCCCATTTTCCTAAAGGGTAAGAGAGATTTCTTTTTTTTTTTGGAGGGGGGGATCAGAATCACAAAATGTATTTATTTATTTATAAAATAAATTTATTTGATTAATTAATTTAGAATACTTTGCCATGGTTACATGATTTCATGTTCTTTCCTTCCCATCTTCCCATATCCCTCCTGTAGCCAACAAGCAATTCAACTGGGTTTTACACCATTGATCAAGACCCATTTCTGTATTATTAATATTTGCAATAGAGTGATCATTTAGAGCAGTGAGTCGTGGGCACTACCACCCCCTGGTCGGTGCTGCAGCGATCCAGGGGAGCAATGATGGCCACAGGTACATTTATCTTTCCTATTAATTGCTATTAAAATTTAAAAAAAATTAATTTCCAGGGGGCTAAGTAATATTTTTTCTGGAAAGGGGACGGTAGGCGAAAAAAGTTTGGGAACCACAGATTTAGAGTCTACTTCCCCAATCATATATCCCCATCAAACCATATGATCAAGGAGATGTTTTTCTTCTGCATTTCTACTCCTACAGTTCTTTCTCTGGAAGCGGATAGTGTTTTTTCTCATAAGTCCCTCAGAATTGTCCTGGGTCATTGCATTGCTGCCAGTAGAGAAGTTCATTACGTTCAATTGTGCCACAGTGTATCCGTCTCTGTGTATAATGTTCTCCTGGATCTGCTCCTTTCACTCTGCATCAATTCCTGGAGGTCTTTCCAGTTAACATGGAATTCGTCCAGTTCATTATTCCTTTGAGCACAATAGTATTCCATCATCAACAGATACCACAATTTGTTCAGCCATTCCCCAATAGAAGGTATCCCCTCATTTTCCAATTTTTTGCCACCACAAAGAGCCCAGGTATAAATATTTTTGTACACATAGTTTTCCCTATCTAAGAGAAATTTCTAGACCCAATTGATTGTGTATATTTTCCTCATTTTGGGCCAATTATTATTAGAGTAAAATTCAAAAGCTTACTTCTTCACCTTTTCCATCTTCCCCTTCACTATAAAAATTCTTTTATACTTCTTTTATGTAAGATAACTTACCTTATTCTATTTCTCCTTTCCACTTTGCCCCAATGCATTACTCTTTCTCACCCCTTAATTTTATTTTTTTTTGGATATCATCTCATCATATTAAACTCATACTCTTGCCCTCTATGTAGGTATATTTCTTCTAACTGCCCTAATAATGATAAAGTTCTTAACAATTACAAGAATCATCTTCCCATGTAGAAATATAGACAGTTTAACCTTATTGAATATCTTTTGATTTCTCTTTCACTTGAGTCTTATTTTAGAGGATTACATTTTCTAATCAGCTCTGGTCTTTTCATCAAAAAGATATGAACATCTTCTAGTTCACTGACTGCTCTTTTTTTTCCCCCATGAAGTATTATGCTCAGTTTTGCTGGGTAGTTGATTCTTGCAAGTCCTTGTTCCTTCACTCTTTGGAATATTATATTCCTTTGATCCTTTAGTGCAGAAATTGCTAAATCTTGTGTTATCCTAACTGTGACTCCATGATATCTGAATTGATTCCTTTTGGCTCCTTGCAACATTTTCTCCTTTACCTAAGAGTTCTGGAATTTGGCTATAATATTCCTAGGAGTTTTACTTTGGAGATCTTTCAGGAAATACTTTGTGGATTCTTTCAATTTCTATTTTACCCTCTGGTTCTAGACTATTAGAATGCTTTTCCTACATAATTTTTTGAAAGATGTTGTCTAAACTCTTTTTTTTTTATCATGGTTTTCAGGTAGCCTGATAATTCTTAAATTATTTCTCCTACATCTATTTTCCATATTTTGTGATGAGATGTTTCACATCATCTTCTATTTTTTTTCATTTTTTTGATGTTTGATTGTTTCTCAAGATCTCAAGGAGTCATTAGCTTCCATTTGCCCAATTCTCATTTTTTAAAAAAAAATATTTTTGACAGTGAGCTTTTGTTCCTCTTTTTCCATATGGCCAATTTTGTCTTTTAAAAGTTTTTTCCTTCATTGGAATTCTTTGCCTCTTTTACCGGTTAGGTTATTCTATTTTGTTAAGATTATTTTCTTCAGAATTTTTTTGTGGCTTCTTTATCAAAATATTGAATCTTCTTTCCAAGGTGGTCTAAAGAGGAGTGTGTTAAATATTATCTCAGCTTCTGCTCTGAACTGTGGCTAACCCCAAGCACTCTTTACTAACTTGGAAGTGTGACCAGGGTCTCCTGCTCTCCTGTGCCCTCAAGTACTAATACATACTAGTATTTCTTTTCACCATGAGATCTTAACCCATGACTATGACCTGTGTCTACATATAGACAGTGTGACCGAGTGTTGTACACAGAGCCAGCAATGAAACCCATGTATTCT
Source organism: Gracilinanus agilis (assembly GCF_016433145.1). NCBI lineage: Eukaryota > Metazoa > Chordata > Mammalia > Didelphimorphia > Didelphidae > Gracilinanus > Gracilinanus agilis. Next base: position 412,357,079 of record NC_058131.1, read on the forward strand.
CATTCTGAGCATTTGTCCTATCTACCTGACTTTCTGTTGCTGAGAACTCTAGTCACCTTTGCTAGTGATTGGCTGCCTCCAAGGCCTGTATTGACTTGCCTAGATAGGGCCTCCCTTGGGGCACTGGTCTGCACCCTGTGAGAAAGATCTTTTGTGCCAGCCTTCTAAGTTATTTTGGACTGATAAATTATTTCATCTTATCTTTTTGTGATTTCTGCTGCTCCAGAATTCATTTTGAGTTATTATATCAAAGTTGTTTGGAACTTAATTTGGTAGAGGTTGGTCTGTGTACCTTCTCCACTATCTTGGCTCTACCAAAAAAGTTTGGAATAAAGGAACATGTGTCATCTTTTCCTATTTTTTCTCTTTAAAAGTATTATTATGTCACTGCTCTACTAACAAAATTATAATAAATCCTTCATGCTTCTAGAATAAAGCATTAAATTTTATTTAGCTTTTAAGTTCCACCACAAGTTCCAAACCTTTTTTTAATTAGATGTCTTTTATAAATATATGTCATATTTATAAATATATTTACATGTTTATCTAAATTATAATGTATTATATAATTACATGCATTGTAATATAATACATTATAATTTAATAATGCATAATTCATTATACTTTTTTAAAATACATATGTGTATATGCTGAGAGGGTTAGATAGAGATACAGAGACAGAGAGAGAGAGACAAAGAGACAGAAAGAGAGATGCCAATGGAAATTTCTTTTTTCCCTAGGTTCATATAACTCTCCCTTGTAACAAAGAAGCACAATTACACAAAATTAAAAAAACCCAACACTGGTAATGTCTGCAAATGGAAGAGAAGTGGTGCGAGGTATGTATCACCCTTGGTACTCTGAAGTCATGATTAATCACTTCATTGTTCAGAGTGATATGACTGGTTCTATCTAGAAGAAAGATTTATCTAGATAGAATTTATGCAGCATAGATGAGAAGGAAGATACTGGAAGTGGGAAGACTTGTTATATGGATATTCCAATAATTCTGGCATGTGATAATGAGTGCGATAACAAAAGGGATTTAGAGAAAAGGATAGAGGTTATTGTGTTTCCTCTAAAGAATCAGAGGTCAAGATCTTAAACTAGGGTTATTTCCCTATACTTTTGCTCATACTTGCACATAGTAAGCACTTCATAAATATTTGTAGATTGAATTAAATTGAATTTTGTCTCAACGTGCAGCACCTGGTAGATATTTCTTCCCAGATCATGGACTTTCTCCTTGATTCCTAAGATAAAAATGCCTTGGGAGTGGAGACTTCAGATGAACATGAAGTACAAAAGCTTTAGGACTCAACCCACAATTTTAGACTAGTTCTATGAGAAAAGAACAGACTCCCAGCCACATTTTCCAGATGTCTATGATTATTGCCTTCAGATTCAGATACTTGCCAAATATTTGTATTTCATAGGGAGGAGAAAATAGAAGAGGTAGGAAGCAGAGGATTTAAAATGACATCTTCCTGCCTAACTAAATATAGGTCAGCAGAAAGATAATAGTTCTGACATGAGTTCCCTTATATCTCTCCTCCATTCATTTAGTTTCCTCATCTTATGAACTTTGACAAACCATATCCCTATCTGACTCTTAGTTTCTGCATCTGTAAAATTAGACTAGATGACAGGCAAGAACTTTTTCAGTTCTGGTATTCTATAGTCAGTTTTAACTCTAATATTATTATATGATTTTAAGATCCCTTCTCGTCTTGCATTCTAGATTCTGTGCTCTAAGTCTCACTTACAGCTCTACCCTTTCACGTTTCTACTGTTCTCATGTCTCTTTTGGGTTTGCCCTTCTATTTTCTGTGTTAAGACTCTTCTAGCTCTAACAGTTCTATACCAGAGAAAGGGAAGATATGTAATGGAAAATTATTCAAGCAATATGACTCTCATCTTCTAAATCCTCCTGTCTATACATTTTAGGTGAAAGCTCTTGAGATGTAAATTCTCTAATTCTCAGTTTTCCTGTTTGAATGTGACTGTTGATATGACCATGGCTATTCTTGAAAAAAGTTTGTGAACAAAAAGCCAAATCAGTTTCCAAATTCCTGTGCAAGGTGGGCATGAGAATGAGGCGAGAGGATGTCCCCCCACATTGATGTATGAGTGAGAAAAAGTACGTGACATTTCCATGAAGTCACCTAAAAAACTGGAAAACATATTTGGTGTTTAAACCCATAGTGGTGTTTAAGAATTCAAACGGCGGGTTTTGGCAGCCGTCTAATTGTAATACTGTAACATTGCTGCAGGCAATTTTCTTTGATTTAATTAGATGAACTGTGGTATTTTTTTTTCTTTTTGCAAAAAGGCTTTATTATGTAGAAATGAAATATGTATAAATTTAATTTTTAATCTTGTCACTACAGAGTGGGAAGGAATACGCTGATTCTTTTAATTTACCCTCTTTGTTTAAGAAAAAAATTAAATTAATCTTATCACAAGTGTTTATGAGTAATTGATTTGATTTTTGCACTCCAGTCAGAAGCGATAGAGTTAAGACTTCACTGATTCCTTGCTGTATAGAATACACTGCGTCTGTCTCTCAAAGTATAATCACTCACAGCTAGAGACCTTAATTATGTTTTAATTTCACAAACTATGACCATGATAATATTAACATTTAAATCATAGTTTGGATTTGGAAATAGTATAACTTCTAACCTCTTGGAAAGTTTCTTCCAAAAACTAAGTTTATTATTGGTACTTCTGTGCTTGAAAAGAATCATGGTTTCATTACTCCTTTCTCTAGTAGGGATAATTATAACTCCTCCAAAAAATAAGAGGCTCTTCATGAAATACGCAATCTCCCTCACCCCAATAAAGAAACAAATGCTAGGAGAAATTTAAGTTGGGTGATAATGACTTTCTCATGGGAGAAGGGAAAAGCATGATCAAGAGTTGGACCATGAGCCATTCTACCTGAGTAAGCTCAAGAAAAGATTTTTCCCCCCAATCATAGGATATAAAGCTAGAAGAGACTCTGAAGATCATGAAATCCAATCCCTTCATACTGCAGACAAGAAAACTGAGGCTCAGAGAGGATAAGTGTCTCAGGGTCACCATAGCAAGTAGGTGTCAGAGGCAGGATTCAGATCCTGCTTTTCCTAAATCTGGAGTTCTACTCATTATTTAATTGATTGAGTTATATTACCTTAAGGGCATAGGGATGATGAATGAAAGTCATGTTTACTTTTTTCCTAACAACATATTAATTCATTGTATTCCATGTGCATAGAACTTTCTCCTGCTTTTCTTGCTTATTGAACTCAATAATCATTTCTATGAGGATAATTCACATATGTATATATCTAGACCTAATATCTCTTCTGGGATCTAGTCTCACATTACTACCAGCCTTCTGAAAGTCTTTGAAATGCCTATGTCATAGACATCTCAAACTTGACATGCTCAAAACAGAACTCGTTTTTTCCCCCAAACCATTCCATCTCCCAAGGGCACCACTATTCTTCCAGTCACTCAGGCTCAAAACCTCAATGTTATTCTTGACTCCTCCTCTCTCATGCTTACTCCATATGACTAATCTGTTGCCAAGTCTTGTTTTATCTTCACAACATTTCTCTTTTGATCCATGTCTCCACACCACCAACACCCTGATGCAGATTCTCATCAGCTTCATGCCTAGGCTATTGCAATAGTCTTCTGGTTGGTCTCCTTGCCTTAAATATGTTCCCACTTCAGCCCATGCTCCACTCAGCTGCCAATATAATTCCAGAAGCACGGATCTGTCCATGTCACCCTCCTCTGCTCCACACTCGGCAAACTCCATTGCTTCCTTATTATGTCCAGGATCAAATACAAAATCTTCTACTTCACATTTAAAATCCTTTGTAATCTGGCCCCTTACTCTCTTTCTTTACTTCTTATACTTTAAATTCCTTCCACATGCTCTAAGATCCATCCTGTCAATCAGTCAGTCAATAAGCATTTATCAATAAGCCTTATGAATCAGTCACTGTGTTGAACATAGGGAAGTCAATTAAAAGGAAAAATATAGTCCTTGCCCTCAAGGAACTTAGATTCCATTGAAGAAGCTACCAGATAAAGAAACTTGAAAGGGATGGGAGGTGGGAGGAGATTACCTGCCTTGAGAGCATAATGTAGAAGTTTAAGAGAGTGCAAGCTGGGTGAGAAAAGAAGGGATGGCTGGCCTGAGTGCCTTCTTAAATGGAAGTTTTGAGAGGAGCTCTCTTTATGCTCCTCTGTTAGATAAAGTGACCCTAAAGACCACTTTATTTACAAAGGTATTCCCTAAGTGTGAGTTTCAAGGATGAAAAGGTTTCTCAGGTATGGCAGAGAATCCTGGAAGGGTTCAGCTTTCCTGCAATTCCTTCAGTAGTACACTCAATCTCCCAACTCTACTTTTTTATCTACTACTATTCAAGCCTAGAAGTCTCTCCCTCTTCACCTCACTTGCAGATTTGTCTGGCTTTCTTCTAGACACTGCTCAAATATCGCTTTCTGAAAGAGATTTTTCCATAACCTACATCCCCCACTTCCTTGCTCATTCCTTCCCTCTGAGATTACCTTCCATTTGCTCTATATATGTGTTGCAGCTCGGATTTTTTAAATATACTCCTTCATTAGAATGTGAGGTTTTTGAGGGCAAGACTCTTTTTTTCTTCCATTCTTTATATCCCCGATGCTTAGCTCATTTCTTGTCACACAGTAAACACTTCATAAGATGCTTGTTAACTTGAAGTCCTATCTGTCCTTTAAAGCAGAAATCAGAGTTCTCATATTCTCCCAAAGGCTTCACATAGCACAATGCTGTACGCCTCTACTACACTTACTACACGTAATGTTGCTTACCAATTAATTTCTCTGCCTTTTAGAATATAAGCTCCATGAGGGAACAAAATCTTTTGATTACAAACTTAACAAATCCCTCAACTCTTCACACAATAAGCACATTAAAAAAATTATTTTATAGTGACTTATCCAAGATCACACAACAAATAAGTAGCAGAGCCAGGATTAAAACCAAAACCTTATGTCTACAAATCAGGACTCTTGACTACACCATATTGGCTCCCTAAGCTCAGCTGCCAGCCCAATGTTTGTGTCTTACTGTAAGTTGGATTGCACCAAAGTTAGAGTCAAGATTAGGGGTGATTAGCAGCTATCTTTGCAGAAACACATGGTTCCCACAGCTTGATGATAGATATGAGACAGATGTTCCATGCTAGCCTTTATGTAATCAGGATTGTTTTGCAGGAAGAAGTTACCGAGACAAAAGCTTCTAAGAGAGCTGATTTGGAGAATGCTGGATTAAGGGTTGGCAGTAGGTTGCCCACTTATTCAGTCAATTGGGTAGTGGGTTTATAGGGCTCTTGTCAAACTCATTCCTCTGTTGTTCCTATTCACTCTGCCCATCTCCTCTATTCCTCACGGAGAGAAGAGGGGAAAGTTAGACCTCTGACCTCACAGAATGAAGAGGCTTTTTGGACTTGAATTTCAAAAGCAAGCAGCACTTCTTGCACATTCCTGCATGCCCCCCACCAAAGGAAAGGGGGTACAGATAATAAGTGTGCATATGAATTATGATGGAAAACAGGGGTAAATGGGGTGGAAATGATGAAGGTCAGAGCCTAGAATTTCTTCCCCATGTATGATGACAGTCTAAAATCTCTAACATCCTGATATCCACACTGATCTTAATATCTCTCATCTCCCAGAATTACTTCACTTTTTTTCCCTCTGGCTCTCCAAATTCTACCTACTATCCAGAAGTATAAAATGTATATTTTTCTGCCCATATGCAGCCCACAACACTCTTGAGTGCTGCCTGAATTAGATTAAAATATAACTGACAAATATTAAGTGAAATAAAGAAATATATAATAAAAGATAAATAATGTTCATATATGTGTTTTTTAAGTCAATATACAATAGCAGCAGAGATCTTTATGTAAGATTTGGTGGCCCTATTTCTTTTTCAGTTTGATACCACTGTTTTCATCCATCCTCCTCCATGATGCCTTCCCTGATCACCTCCTTTAAACTTCTATAGCTTTTATGTTCTATATGTGACAGAGTAGAATTAAGAACTGGTTCTGAAATGGTGATAGTTCATAATAATTCAATCTAACTTATCAAACCTTGGATAAATAGCAATGTCCTTGAACTTCAGTTTATTTATTTATTTTTGGGGATAAAATTAATGGCCTCTTCTTTTTTTTTAATATGGCCACATCTTTTTTAAATGGATGATGGCAGTCTTAGAGGGTCTGTGAAGAAGGGATTGATGTTTGTAAGAGTGTTTAAACTAGTGGACATTTGAGTTCCTTTCTAGCTCATAATATTCTATGATCTTTTGACTTCCAAGTCCCTTTCAACTCTAATGTTTGTTCTTTGATTCTGAAGACTCTTCTAGCCCCAACATGCTATATGTCTATAGCATGGGGCTATATGTTCCAGATTTCCTTACACACTCAGTCAATGAACATTTGTTAAACATCTCTGACTGCTCCAAGAATGTAAAGACTTTGACCAACAGAATGGTTAAATGAGAATGGTTTATTCTGAAGATAGCTAAAATAAGTGCTGTGGAGCATCAAGAGCAGTGATGGTGAATCTTTTAGAGATGGAGTGCAGGGTCCCACCCACACCCCACACCCAAGACTGAGTGCCATGCCATCCCCCCCCAATACATGCTGTGTCCCACCCCTTTACCCCACACAGGGGAGGGAGAAAGCACTCCCATTGGACTGCTGGGCAGAGGGATGGGTCATATAAGAAATGTTCTCAGCACAGGTGAAGAGGGTGAGAGGAGTGGCCCCAGTGCTCTGCTCCCCTCCAGCTCTGCTGCCTGTGAGCTGCCCACCTTACCCCCTGTGAGCTCCCATTGGGCTCCTGAGCAGAGGGACCGAAGATGTGAAAAAATATCATCAGGCACAGGGAAGAGGGGCAGGAGAGCAGCTCTACCTGAATCCCTCTGCAGGTCAGGGGAGGGTATTCACATGCCCACAAAAAGTGTTCTACCATCTTTGGCACCCATACTATAGGTTCACCATCACTGATCTTGAGCTTAGACAGATATAAAATTTGCCAAGGTCATCTACTGCTTCCTGGGTCATCTCCTATCATCCTTATTTTTCTCTTCTCACTGTACTTCAATCACTCTGGAAAAGAGAGTGAGACTGACAACTTAGTACAACTTTGCCTCGCTTAAATCCAATTCACTAAAAAGCAAAAACATTACCCCATCATGCTATTAGTCCTCTTTGAAAAACAAAGAATAAACAACAATATACAAGATGCTGTGCTAATCCCTGGGGATACAAACAAAAACATAAAATAGTCCCTTCTCCCAAGGAGCTCACAGTTTAATGGAAGAAACAGCATGTAAAGAATTATGTACAAACAATATAAAAATAAGATAAATTGGAAATTATAAAAAAGAAGGCATTAGAATTAAATGGATTTGAGAAAAAGCTTTCTTTAGAAGGTTGATTTTAGCTGAGATTTGAAGGAAGTCAGGGAGACCAGGAGATAGAGATAAAGAAGGAGAGAATCTTAAGCATGGAGGGCAACCAGTGAAAATAAGCAGAGTATGGAGATGAAGGCGAGTGTTAGCATATCATAGATGTCTGATGGTGTATAAGGTACAAAAAAAAAAAACTAGAAAGGTAGAAAGGGACCAGGTCATTAAGAATTGTGAACACCAAGCTGAGGTTTTTATATTTGATCCTGGAAATGATAGGGAATCACAGGCATTTATTAAATAGTGAGGAAGATGACCTGAGTTTTATATTTAACCTAAAATTCCAACAATAAATGGTTCTGAGACTGTCATTCTGACTAGATTGAAACTTTATTCAGGGGAGAGATGTGATGTCATTTCATAAGAACTTCATAGCCCAGCTTCTTAGTCTGCATCTATCATAGCAGATTATTAAGTATTTGTAGGTTGATTCAATCATCCTCTTTTGCAGAGGGTAAACACCTGCTTTTAGTAAAAATGTCTCCTTTTAATTTAATTAGCTGTATTGGCCATAATTCTTTCAAGGTGTGTTTATCAAACCCCTTCACCCAAATTCACCCTTCCCTACTTCCATATAATAGTAGAAGAATCTTTCCTGGTTCCCTTTTCCTCTCTGAGCAGGAAGATATATGCAGTCTGTCAGAACCAGGGTCTGACCTTAACTCCTGAAGCTATGAAGCTTTGTACCTGTCTGACTAGAATGTCTTTGAGCAGTTGTAGACTTTGAAAATAAGAGTCAAAGGGTGGGGGGCAGCTGGGTAGCTCAGTGGATTGAGAGTCAGGCCTAGAGATGGGAGGTCCTAGGTTCAAGTCTGGCCTCAGACACTTCCCAGCTGTGTGACCCTGGGCAAGTCACTTGACCCCCATTGCTCACCCTTACCACTCTTCCACCTGTGAGCCAATACACAGAAGTTAAGGGTTTAAAAAAAAGAGTCAATGGGAAGATGACAGAGAACTCCAACAAGACTTTGGATATACTTTTTGTATTTCATATTATTTCATAGAATCACAAAACATTCATAGCTAGCTAATAAGATCTATAGTGAAATATAAATCTTCTCTAAAGTATATTGGGCAATTAATTATCCAACTGCTACTTAAAAATTCCTTGTGTCTAGACAGTGTTGGATAAAAAGGACTGGATCTGATATCTGCTACTTACTCTCTTCTTGACAGTGGGACAAATCACTTGACCTCACTGGACCTATTTTTTCATCTGTAAAATTAAAGATTTTATGAAGATAATTTTTGGGATCTTTTTCAGCTCTAAATCTATGATCCTATGTGCATTGCTGCACAAGGCAACATATTTCATTTATTGATAACCTTATTTTTAGAAAGATGTTTTTGAATCCTTCTCTCTGATGTATATCCACTGCTCCCAACTCTGCCCTCTAGAGCCAAAAAAACAGGTCTAGTCTCTTTTCCATAGGATAAGCCTTCAAGCATTGCTCATAGTCAAGCTAAGCATTCTATTCTACAAAATAATATATTACTTGCCTTTAATGCTATTAACAACTCACATTTCCTTAGTCCTTAAAGATTCTCAAAGTATTTTCCTCACTACAAGATTTTATTATATACCAGCCTGTATATGGAGCAAGTATTATTATACTCCTTTTGCAGAGTTAGTATGTGTTACTAATTATAACTAATTGTAAGTATAGTCCTGAAAATAAAAACCTGGTTATTAAAATGCTTTCCCTACTTCATCATTTCAATGATCCTCCTATCACCTCTACCTTCTCTAATCACCTTCTTCAGGTCTTATAAAGTACTTTCTCTCAATTTCACTAATGTACTTGTTCTGAATTATGAGGAATTATAATTTTCTATGTTTTTGCCTTATCACCCCATTAGACTATCTGCATCATGAAAGCAGGGGACTTCTTTATTTAAATTCTATTTTCCTCATTGTGTACTGCAGATACCTGATCACAATAGTCAATTGATAACTATATGCTGCATTTGGGGGATTGCTAAACTTCAAATCAAGTTCTTATTTTCCTTAGCACATATGGCAGAACAATTCCCACTTTTTTTGTTGTGAAAGATAATAGACCTAAAATTTACCTAGAGTTTGTCTGAGTTGTATCAGTTAGTTACTTCTGGAGAGAAGAGAATTGAGAGCAAAGTCTTCTGAGCAATTTGCTTAAAGTAGAAGCTGTCAGAGATGAGATTTGAATGCAGATCCTCTAACTCTCAAGATTCTGCTATTCCACTACACAGGGCCATTTCCAGGAGGGATGGAGCCTACGAATTTAAATGTGACTGCTTTTGAGCAGCAGTAGTGTGTATTGGCAGCTGTTTTTTCCTGGGAGTAGCAGGGTGAAATCAAGGAAACCACAGCAACGTGGGAACATGAGCAAGGCTCAAGCTGTTGACTCGAGCATGCTTTGGTGTGGCAACACCTTGTCAGGAAATATCTCACCCATCAAACAGCCTGTTATATCTACTTGCTGGCATCTTGCAGAGTACAATTGGTTGTGTCCACAGGCTCTTCAGCTCAACTGTGACTCTAAATATAGACACACCTCACATAGAGCAAGGTGGATTGATGCAAATCAGAATTTACTAAGAGAATACATTAGAGAGTTATGTTTATGATTTTGCACTTTACAGAACTTTCCCCCCCCCCTATAATCCTAATATCTCAGAGCAAGAAAGAGCCTTAGGGACTCTTCTAATACAACCTACAACCTAAAGGATGATATTCCTCTATAACCCTCTCTAGGGTGTTAATAAATGGTCATGAATAATAGACCAGAATACCTCTAGTGTTGGGAACCTAACTCCCCCTTTAGAAATCCTATTCCATTATTAGCCTTAATTGTGAGAAAAGTTTTTACAATGCTTTTTTTTTACATTTTTTATAGCTCACTCAATTCTAAAATTATCTTCCCATATCTCATTGTAGTATGAGGATAGCCTGGGTTCTAGTTAGAGAGGCAACATAGAAGAGTGGGAAGAATTTTGGGGTTGGATTGCAAGTCATTTTTGTACATATGAATGTCTGTGTATATGTGTGTGTGCACCCATTGCTCATATCCATGAGGATATAGATGGTATAGGAAGAAAATTAAAGGTAGTCCTTGCTCATATCCTTCATAAGTTATGTAAGCAGATAAATTTATGTTTTAACAAACTGATAATGCATGACCTTAGATCCTTAGCTACACTAGTTTCTTCCTAGATACTATGTTGTTGTTGTTATTATTGTTGTTGTCGTTGAATACTTTTAGACGTGCACAACTTGGATTCTTCATGACCCCACAGGGGTTTTCTTGGCAAAGATAGTGGAGTGGTTTGCCATTTCCTTCTCCAGTTCATTGTATAGATGAAGAAATTTAGGCAAACAGGGTTAATGATTTGCCTAGGGTAACACAGGAAGTAAGTATCTGAAGCTGGATTTGGATTCAAGAAGATGAGTCTTCCTGACTTCAAGCCTGGCACTCTATCCACTGCACAACTGAGACCTACTCCTAGTATAATAGAGTAAGCCATAGGTAAGAAATCACACACCACTGATTCTAGCCCCAGTTACATCATCAATAAGTTATATATCTAAGGACAAGTCTTATGCCTTTTTTGTGACTTATAAAAGGGGAATAATAGTCTTTGACCTATTATCCAACAGTGCTCCAAAAATCAAATGAGGTTCTAAAGATTCCTGAGAGCTTTAGAAATCATCTAGTATAATCCTCATGTTTTAAGTTTATTAGGATTTAAAAAAATTAACATATGTTTTCTGAATTTATAAGATCTAGCTTGTCTACTTTCTTCCAATCTTTCTCCCCTCCCTAAGATAATAAGCAATTTGATCAGGGTTATGCATGTTTGATCAGACAAAATATATCTCTATATTGGTCATATTGTGAAAAAATATGTATTCATAACCAAAACCTCCAATAAACACACACATAAATAAAATAAAGTGAAAAACGATATGCTTCAATCTGCAGTTAGATTCCATCAGTTCTTCTGCAGGTGAATAGCATTCTTGTCATAAGTCCTTCAGAACTGTCTTGGATCATAGTATTCCTGAGAATAGCTATCTTTCACAATTGATCATTGCACAATATTACTGTTACTATGTACAAGATTCTCCTGGTTCTGTTTACTTTATTCTGCATCATTTCATGTAGGTCTTTCTAGTTCCTTTTTCCTAAAATCTTACTGTTCATCATTTCTTATAGAGCAAAAGTATTCCATCACAATCATGTGCCACAAATTGTTCATCCATTCTCCAATTGATGGATATCCCCTTGATTTCTAATTCTTTGCCACCACAAAAAGAGCTATTTTAAATATTTTTGTACCAATAGGTCATTTTCCCTTCTTATGGTTCTCTTTGGGGTACAAACCTACTAGTGGTATTACTAGATCACAGGGCATACACAGCCTTTTCCCCCAGATTTTGTCAATTAATTACAATACAATTTTTAATAATCATTTTCTAACATTTTGCAACCCATCTTCTCTCCCTCCTCCCACTCTCCTGCCCTCCAAGAAGGCAGGTAATATGATATAAGTTGTATATATGTTATCATATAGCACATACTTCCCTGTTTGTCATGTTGTGAAACAAGACATATATTGCTTACAGTAGAGAAAAATTAAAGGAGAAAATTAAGGGAAGAGGGGTATGTTTTGATCTGCATTAGGACTCCATATGCTCCTTCTACGGTGGTGGATATGCTTTTTTGTCATGAGTGCCTTGGAGTTGTCCTAGATAATAGTTATTAATAATAGCCTTGTGGAAAATAGTAATTAATAATCATAGTTAAAGGTAAATTATAGTTGATCATCATACTCTATTATAGTTACTGACTACAATACTCTCCTGATTCTGCTAATTTCACTTTGCATCACTTCTTACAAGTCTTTCCAGGTTTGTTTGTTTGTTTTCCGTGTGTGTGTGTGTGTGTGTGTGTGTGTGTGATCATCTTGTTTGTTATTTCTCATGGCACAATAATATTCCATTATAAACATATACCACAACTTGTTCAGTCATTCCCCAATGGATGGATATCCCTTCAGTTTCCAGTTCTTTGCTATGACAAAAAAAAAAACTTTTTTAACTATTTTAGAACATATAGTTTCTTTTTCTTTTTCTTTTATCATCTTAAGAAATAAATTTAATGGTGATATTTTTGTTTTTTAAATTATTTTTATTTTTTAGAAAAGTTACCATGGTTACATGATTCATGTTCTTACTTTCCCCTTCCCCTCCCCACAACTCCACCCCCCACCATAGCCCATGCTCATTTCCACTGTAATGGTGATATTGTTGAGTCAAAAGGTATACATAGCTTTATAACTCTTAATTGCTCTTCATGGTGGTTGAATCAGTTCATAGTCCCACAAACAATGTATTAATGCCCCCATTTCCCCACAGCCCCTCCAACATTTATCATTTTGCCCTTTTTTCATTTTATTTAATCTGATAGGCACTCAAGTTTTGATAGCCCTTTGGGCATAATTCCAAATTGCTCTTCAGAATGGTAGAATTTATCACAAAATTTAAAAGTCCCCCTCCAACAGGCTTGAAGGTGAAAGGACGAATAATATATATATAAAGAAAAAAGTAAGGATTTTTTTTTTGAGGAGGGATGATACAGATATGAAGTATCCACCCTTTGTGAAATTAGAATTTGCTCCCCAGGACTTCCTTACCCAGCATCCCATTTGCATGCTCAAGCTGAAAGCAAAAACTGCATGAGTACACACGTAGGGAAGTTATATTTTGGTGTATGTAGCCCCACCTCTCTCTCTTCTTCCCAGAATGGGGCTATGAAGGCTGGGGAGAGAGCTTTTCAGGAAAGTTTACTCACGTGGTCATACTTAAGCTTTGTACTTCTATTTTTATTTCTTCTACTTCAAGTGATTACTAATAAATCTTATAAAATATAATACTTAGAGTTATTGTTATTAATTTAAATCTTACTCTGCCTTTTATGTTTGTCCTAAAAGAAGTCAAGAAAGCCTTCTGTATCTGGTTCCCTGATAAAATTATTGGAGTTGTTGGAAGTTATACTTGCAATGACTTAGTGAACAAGAGCCTATTCTCTCTCTTTCATCTTGAATTTTACTGCACTATTCTAGATTCCTAGGAACTTGAAGAATCCCAAGCGAGACCCAGAAAAGATAAATATTCTAACTCTGTTTCCTTAAGAGAAAATATATATTACAAAATAAAATACATAATTGTTTGTAGATAATGAACAGTTGAGAGTGGAGAGGATTATTTCAAATCTTTAAGAATTAGTATTAAACTTTATGGTATCTTCTTAACCTGCTCCTTTTAATAGTCAACATTGTACATAGCAAAAAGGATAATGTATTAGATAGTGTGAAGACTTGAATTTCAGTCACAATTTATTACTTTGCTAAGTAACCTAATCTTTCTCAGTCTAGATCTAAATAGTTTGTAAAGTAGTAATCATAGCTCATATTCCTATGTTCTTTTGATGTTAGAGATCACTTTCTTCCCAACAACCCAATTAGGTAGATGTCTTAATCATTTACTCAGTCAGCAAGCACTTAATAAATATTCAATTTGTTTCAAACATTGTGTTAAGCATCAAAAATATAATGAAAGGCAAAAAAAAAAATAATGCCTTTCTTGTCCTCAAATGTTCACATTATATTAGAGAAGAAAATGTGTTAAAAATTTATATAGAAGTTATATATAGGAAAAATTGAAGGTTTCACCTGAAGGCTCTATGGTAAGGAAAAAGTATGAAAGTTAAGATCTGGGTTGAGTCTTGAAGGCAACCTGGGAAGTTAAGAGGTAGAAATGAAGAGACAGAATTCTAGGAATAGTGTACAGCCAGTAAAAGACCATGGAGGTGGGAGGTGGGATATCATATGTGAGGAACAGCAGCGATATAGGGATAAAGGAGAAGATAGTGAAGACATAGAAAAGTGATATAAGATTTGAGAACAAGAGAAGAGGGCTATCCCTACCAAGGGCGAAGCATGAGACAAAATCCTTAGCTGAGGCTTTAATAAAGGGGTTCATGAGAGAGTTGAAGAGGGATGAAAAGGTTTACAATAGTCACTGCGGTATATGGAATGTAAAACTATTTAGAAAGATGTAGTAAAAAGATTTCCTTGTTGCAATTGTAGTGGATCCAGTCCTCATGGTTTTATGATTTTTCTCCATTTTCCTTCCACAAAAATTTATAATATCCATTTGAAAAAGAGAAAAGTGAGTCTCACAGAGATATAATGGCATGCCTATGGTCAGAGTCAAGGCCTGGGATGCAGTCTTAGATCATATGGCCATGAGGAAGCTGCTTCTTCATTTTTACCATACGGTCTCATTAAGGGTTTACTGTGTGTTATCATAGAGTCCTTCTAGCTCCAATACTCTAGCTTCCAACAAAGTTTGTTTGATATTGCATCCTTTTAAGTTGCCAATTAGATAGCATATCATTTGTGCATAGATATTTTTGTGCCGTTGATCTTTCAGGAAACATACCATATTAAACTTGTCTATATTAATGATCTTCTCCTTAACAACCTGCTTAGTTTCTCTCCAAAGTCCTCTTCCACCAGATTCACATTAATCGCTTGTTTCTCTCTGAAATCAAGGGAAATTCTATGGGTGTCATCTCTTCTCCTAGAAAATGGCTCTGGGTTTTGGATTTTTGACTTCAGAAAGCCCCAGCTCCAATCTTGATCCAAACTTAGTCAGCATGGCATACCCGTCTTTTTTAAAATATAACTTCAGAGTTTTGAGCTTCTCATCCAGTGGTTGGGCTTCAGCAACTTAATGGAATTCATAATACTACTTGCTCCCATTGCTATATCAATTTACACTCTACAAAGCATTTTCTCACAACTTTCTTCCACTGATGTCTTCTGCCAATGTCTCATTGTGGTATGGAGGGTACCCAGAGCTTTTCAAACCTGTGCCAGAAAAGTGCAGAATATGGCAGGTTGGGTACACATTTGACAGAATTCAGTTATAGACATAGTGACAGACTGTGTGTCTGTCATTCAAAAACCAGCCTAGTTCAGAGTTCAGAAGGTTTGTCAGTAGACTCTAAATTCCTCTAGCCACAGTGATTTAGGCATATTGAATACTAAGACCAGATGGATCGCTGGACTAGATTAATGGACTGTTGAAATCATAAATCCTTAAAGTAATACAGTAAAATATGTACATCAGTTCATTAGGCAGAGTATTGATCTTTATACTCAATGTACAACAGAGTCAAATGAGGCTAGGATAAATATTACTTTAAGTTATCATACCAGAAATGGAGGATCCAGTATTCTTACCCAGGCCCATTGAAAGCAAGCCCAATTCTTTCACCTGCAATAGGAGATAATGTTTTACAGGGGAAATAATACTTACACTAGAGATAGAATGACTAGACTAAAACCCTACTTTTAGTTTGACCTAACGCTACCTTTGAGTCTTATTACCTAAATGATATTTCTGAGTTTTCCTCATCTTTAAAATAAGATTGTTGGACTAAAAGACTCCTGAGATTTGTTCATTTTTTTTCTAGGTCTAGACCAGTGATTCCTAAAGTGGGCACCACCGCCCCCTGGTGGGTGCTGTAGTGATTCAGGGAAGCAGTGATGGCCACAGGTACATTTATCTTTCCTATTAATTGCTATTAAAATTTTTTTAAATTAATTTCCAGGGGGCTAAGTATTATTTTTTTCTGGAAAAGGGGAGATAGGCTAAAAACATTTGGGAACAACTGGTCTAGATCTATAATTCCATGAAATAAGTAAGAGAGAACAACTCAGGATGATATATCATTAAGTGCATAAATATTTACTATAGATTATTGTTGTTACTAAGGAAGTTGGAGCAGCTACATATGTAAGAAAGAATGATTAAGGATAATGTTATGGAGAATGTTATCCTTAAACTGATCCCTAGTGTATGGATGAGATTAGGAGAACTAGAAAGAGGAGGACATTTAATTTAATTTGACAAACATTTATTAAATGACAAATAGGTAGAGAATTTTGCTGGACATTCAGGGTAATTATATACATTGTAGAAGATGGGCTCTCCAATCAATTTGATGAGATTACATGACTTGGACTTTAGTTAGAAGGAGGCACCTTATTCTGAGCCAGGTCTAACTCAGATTGTTTTGATGATTCAGACTATGGATTGCAACAAAATGAGATACTTTAGACTACCTAATATTCAGCTATTACTATAACAACAACAACAACAAATTTTCTTAATGGTTTCATGGAAAGTATACTCAACAACGACATATTACTGACTCCAATAGATGAATCCATTTTTGTCTCCATGAAGAAAAACATATAGTCAGATGATGGGTGTATTGACTGTGGTGGCTGTGATATATCAAGTCTAAGAGGGACATCAACTATTTATGGCCTTAGTTACTGAGAAAATCACATCAATGGCTCAGTCCTTTGGAAAAATCAAGTCTCAAATTAGCTTCTGTGCCTGTTAAGGAAAAACAAGTCTAGTCCACAAAACAGGGACCCTATTAGATATTGTTCCAGCAGATCAGGGAATGTTCCCCCCTTTCCTGAGATATTGCAGCAAACTTTTCTTACTGATTTGCACTGATGAGGCTACTTTGAACCTGATGGGGGACTAAGAGTGTGTGTGTGTGTGTGTGTGTGAAATGCTAATGGGGTTGGGGGAAGCTAACTCTTCTCAAAGGAACTTTGGTCTAAATAAATGGATTATGGAAATAACTCACCCTTGTGACCTTTTTAACTTCTTTGGACTTCCTGACTGGAATGCAATAGGGAGAGGATGATATTTATCCCTGAACCACTGTCCCCTCCCTACTTCTGCTATATCAATAGCAATTTATAGCACATGAAGATATATAAGGAAACATGTACTTGTCCAAGTGAATCTAAGAATGGAGTATCTAGACCTCACAATTCTCTTGGTTTCTCCTTTATTTCTCCTTTCCTTCATATAGCCAGTAGCTAGCAATCTTAAGAAATGGATTGTTTCTGGCATTAGAAGTTACCTTATGAGTAGTGATAAGTTTGAGGAGTTATCAGCCAGCCATCCAGAGGGAAAAAATTTCTATAACAATTTATTTATCAAAGGATGAGTATTACCAACAAGAGGATCCTATAGTTGAAGGACTAAAGGAATATCCTGGTGACAGGAGATCTGTACTTTGCCAACCTTTTGTGAACATTGCCTTGAGTATCTCCCAAGATGCAAGTCAGAGGTGAATGAGAATTGTTTATTTAGCATTTCCACAAAAGGTCCTATTTTCTGGGATTTAGGAAAATACAGTGAAGTAATGGACTATTTGAATATTGTTTTTTCATGCATATTTGTGAGTTCTTTGTTTCTTATTTCTTTTCTGTGAGGGGAAATTAAAAAAGCTGTCCAATACCCCAAAACCATATTATACATTGATATATTTGTGGGAAGAGACTTTATTAACCACATTTGGAGAAACCCTAGACTCAAGCCATGTTTGAGTTTTGTTTTAAGAGATTTTTTCTGGAAGAATTGGAGGTGAAAGCATTAATGAATTACAGAAAAATTGACTGCACTGGGGTCTGGTCCCAAAATGAACCCAGATGTATATAAGCCCATAGTCCTTTCAAAGAAATGAGGGAAAAAGAGTACAATAATTATTTTATTTAATTTTTAGTCAAAATCTGTCCAAGGCAATGTATTAAGTATTTCTGCTTGGAGAGAAGTATAGACTAGTTCCATTTCTTTTACTAACCAGAATTGCTATGACTCAAGTGATTTCCAGCTTGCATTTTCTAGTAATTGTCAAATAAAAGAACAAATTTCACAGCAAAGTAAAACAAAGAAACAGTTTGTCAAAGTTTTGATCATTTGCTTTTTCCTAAACAGAACAATGATGTTCATTTTTCTATACTATTGGAAAAACTAAGTCAGTCAATCAATCAGTCAATAAGCATTAGAAGTCAGTCAATAAAAATTTATTAAAGTGCCTACTATGTAGCAGACTTTATACTAAGCTCTGGGGATGCAAAGAAAGACAATTATGTTGTTCGTACAAGAAACTATATATAGAACATAGGATAACTAGTCTCTCTTATAATGACTCCCTATACTAGTCAATGCTAACCCAAGAGATTCCTCTTATTTGTTTGTTTGTTTGTTTGTTTGTTAGTTAATTTATTTTTATAGAAACTCAATCTTATTTTATTGATGCTTCTCTTCCCTTTAAGCCCATATCATATTTGTAGTTAAAGAGAACTAAGTTCAGGTCCATCACTAACTATGTAAAAACCTATCAGGATTCCATGTTTTTCCTTTTTTTGTTTTCAAGTTATTTTCAAGCCCAAATTCTTTCCCTCACTCTTTTCCCCCCAACTGATTGAGAAGTCAATAAATATATCCATCATACAAAGGAAGTCATGTGTAGCATATTTCCACATTAGCATATACATAAGAGAAAAAATATTGCTTCAAACCATACACAGAATTTATTAGTTTTCTATTTGGGAGTGGATTGGTTTCCCATCATTAGAATTGTCATGGATCAAGGTATTGATTAAAGTTGTTAAATATTTCATAATAGATTATTGTTGCAATATTGCTATCACTGTGAACATCATTCTCCTGGTTCTGTTCAATTTACTTTGCATCACTTCCAGGATTCCATTTAAAGATAGGCAAAGTCAGATGTATAGATGTCTGATTTTGAAGGATATAAAATCTGTGTTTGTGATAGAATAGATCAGTCTTACAAGTATTTGCTGCCACTCAATTCACAGATCCATGACTTTGTGACCAATTCTTTAAAATCTTGAATTCAAACTTAATTAGGCCCTAAATGGTCATTTTAATAGACCCCATGTATGTGAATCCAAATGTTATTCATTCATATGAGAAAAAATTGGAAAGTGGGTTTCCATCAACATAAATCAACAATTTGTCATAGAAACCAAAAAACTTAAAATAATCATCTAATATATTAATCATCTTCACTATCATCATCCTAATTACTGGCATAAATTTAACCACCTTGAATTAACTTATTTTGCACTTCTTTGTATATATTTATATTGTACATACTTATTATATACATGTTGACTCTCCTGGTAGAATATAAACTCCTTGAGCATAGATTGTTTTTCCCTTTTTTTGCATTTGTTTCCCTAGCACCTAGCACATAGTAAGCATTTAATGAATGTTTGTTGCCTGGAAGCTTTGCATAACGCTTATGAGTCTAGCAGTGCATGAGGGGAAAGGTTGCTTGAACTGAAATAGTTATTTCCTTTTGTCTATCCCAGAAACTGTTTCCCAGCTACCTCCTTCAAGTGAGACATTCTCACCATTCATCATTCTAAGCTCTATCTTTCAGTGAAAATTTTGTCTTTCTTTTCAATCCGGTCATGGGAGGAAGAGAAACAAGAGGTAACTAAAGCAATTGCTACAGAAAGTCTAACTCCAACTTCCTTACAAACTTCTACTCACCAGATCTGCCCTCTCACACATCTGTCTAGGTAAAGGTCCAGATTTATTTGTATTTCTCTGCTTTGGGGAAACCAAAATATGAATCAAAATCTCTTTTCTTCCTTTTGAGCCTTTTTCCAGGAAGATCCAGAAAGATTCTCTCTCTCTCTCTCTCTCTCTCTCTCTCTCTCTCTCTCTCTCTCTCTCTCTCTCTCTCTCTCT
>NC_058131.1:412377576-412391513 GCF_016433145.1 Gracilinanus agilis
CCTTTCTCTTTCCCTCCCCTTTCTCTGTGCTTCTCTGCCCCCTCCCTCCCCTCTGTCCCTCCCTCTCTCCCCCCAATAAATATATGCATATATATATATGTATATATATATATATATACATACACTTCAAATCTTTCCATGTGCTTTGCAATCTATGACTTCTCCTTAAAAGACATACAAATAATTGGTCCAAGAAGCAACTCTGTATCTTCAGATAATCATTCTTTTGAGAACACTGAAACAGAAAAGCAAATTAAGTAAGGAGGAAAAAAAGACCTGGGATATAAGCTCAGAGCTCGCATTGGAGAATTCAAGAGTAAAGGGAAGGGACCATGCAAAGAGAGTGACCAGTTTTATTCTCAACAATATGAATAGCTTTAAAGATGCTGTGCCTGTCCCATATGCCCAGCTTGACTAAAGACTTTGTTTCAGTCCATCCTTTCTTTCACCATTTGACATAACCCTTTCTTATATGCTTTCTTTTTTCTCCCCTCCACATTGAAAATGGCACTTCTTTTGGGTCTCAAACCCATACATTTTAAGGAATTCCTGTCACTTGACCTCTGATTAGACACAAAAAAGGAAAAAGAGAGTTTCATCATTCTCTGAATTGGTCAGGCCACATTTGGAATGGTATGTCCAATTCCGGATGTCACATTTGAGGATGAATATGGATAAATTGAAACACTTTCAGAAGATAAAATAGACCTGGACAGCATGAAAAGTCAAATCCAAAGTATATTTTCTACTAGAGTCTGACACAAATCAAGTTTCAAATTATTATTATTATTTTTCCTAATGTTGGCTTCCATGGAGTTAAACCTCTTCATACAGAAGAAAACCTCACCTTGGTCTTACCCACAATTTCTTACTCATATCCTAAGTTAGAATCAGAGGGGTTGATGGGAGGTCAGAAGCTTATACAAATGATTGAAAAAAGTGAATTTACCTTTCAGAAATAATCATAGAATCATAGAATCTAAGAGTTAGAAGGGATCTTAATGGCTATATGCACTTCAGGAACGTCTTATTTTCTTCTAAAATAACTGGGACAGGTGGTCATTTGGTCTCCAGATAGGAAAGTGTTTGATGAATAGAATTGAAAGGTGCCTTTTTCTTCCCTTAATGTTCTGCAGCTTTTCTCCTTTTCTCCCACATTCTAATATTCCAGTGCCATCAAATAACTGATAATTTAGTTGGCCTGTAAAGGAAAAAAATCTAAATTACACATCCATGGTACTGAAGAAATATTAAGTATTTCCACTGGAGAAAATATAAATAATATCATTTAGTTTATAGTTGTTCAAAAAACATGTTCAATCTACACAGTTTTAATATCTGCATTGAGCAAAGGTTATTTCAATTGTTCAATATTTGGCTTATATATGAAACAAGTAGAAATTTAAGCATGTTCTTTTCTCCAGGAACTATGGTTAAAATTCCCTCTTTCTTGTTGTATCCATTGAGTTTGAATACTTATTATTTCTCCCACCACTTCACTTTATTATCTCTTTCTTGAAGTCATAAATCTACAGTATGTTTACATTATAGTGAAATTTCAAATATATGGAACAATAATATTGAAGTTTCAAATTTATAGACAAATTGAAATTAAGTAATGTCCAAAACCTAACTAGAAATTTGCTAGGCCACTAGTTATAAAAACTAAATATTTTTGGTAATACCCTCCACTCCCCTCCCCCTCAAAAAAAGCTTATGTACAAATGCTAACATGCATTTTAAGATATCAGAAGATACTAACATATAAACACAAAGTATATATGGATACATACATATACATACATATGTGAGGAGATAAAACTTTGATTTATTCTTTTATTACAATTACTATTTGATTACTTGTGATTTGTAATAGCTTTATATCTTTGAAGCTATATGAAACTAACTGATATAATTCAGCATCATAAAGTGTCTCTTTGATAAACACTGTCCCTAAATTACAGCTTTGATGAAAAACTCTAAATTATGCAGTAGTTTAGAACTTTCTTCAAGATTTCCCCAAAAACACTCCACAAAACACACAGACTCCTTACATCAAATTAGGACACGTGGTCAATAGAAAAGAATCTCTACAATAACTATATTCCTTTTGATGTAATGAGCAAAAAAATATCACTTGTAATATGTGCCATCACTAAATATAATCCTAAATGACTTAGTTTATTTGCTTTGACAAAGGAATCCTGAGGTGTTTTTGTTTTTTTGTTTGTTTTTGTTTTTAGCAAGACTGATTTTCTGCATACACTTTAAAAGTGGTTCAAGTATGAAAGTTCTTTACATATGAAACTCTTTATGGTTGTTTCAGCTTCTTTTACATTTTTTTTTAGTGAACATTTGGAACCATCTATTAATATCAGTAGTTCTGGAGAAATTTTCACTCTGCTGAAATTGGTTACCAGAGAAAAGAGGAGAAAGGAAAAAAAACTCATAAAAATTATCTAAGACTCCACTTGGTTACTTGCATGACTTTTTATTCTCATATTCACTTGTGTGATTTCATTTTGCAATATTGTTTAAGTATTAATCTAATTTCATTTTCCACCAAACTGTTAACCAGTTTTCTTAGCAATTTTTATTGAATAAATGCATCGTTTCTCCTTTGCCCTTGCATTTATGGAACACTAGATTATTCTATCTTTAGTTTGAAATCATATATATATGCATATATATATATACATATATATTTCTATTGGTCATATTTTCTATTTAGTATAAATAGTTTTGAGAATAACTATTTTATAATATAGAGGTCGTTCTACTTTCATTTCTTAGTTTTTAAAAAAAAATGTCTCAAAATTCATGAGTTTCCAGATGATTTCTAAATGATTATGTCTATTTCTATTCCTCAGTAGTTTAAATTACATTGTTTTAATCACGGAATTAATTTAATATGTAGATTAACTTGGGTAATGTCACTTTTAATGTATAATCTGGGTCAAATCATGAACCTTGAATATCTCTCTCTAATTATGCACTTATTTCCCTTTTTTTGTAAAAAAAAATGTTTTTAGCTACAATTAGATATCATTTATATGCCATGGCAGACTCAAGTATTTAGAATAGTGGTGGTCAAAATAACTCTAGCAGAATAAAATAAGTGGGTCAAAACAAAACAAAAAAATTTATTGGCATGTAAGAATCATTCTTTTTGAAGACAGTATCAATAACTATTAAGTTCTCATTTTGCTATAGTTATATATTTTACATGATTGACATTGAGCAAACTTGATTTTGACATATTTATCAAATGATTCATCAACAAAGCCACACTTTTAAAAATAAATGTATATTAACAGTATTTTGATAAGGAGTCCATTTTTCAAAGACAAGCCTTGATTATAGTCCATAAGTTTTCAATGAGATTTACTAAGGTGAGTTCACTTGTTATTCAATCACATTTAATTCCATCTTACAGATAAATTTCTTAATATTTCATGATGTATAGTACGGAATAAGGTCATGTTTCAATATTCCATCTCAACTTGAGAATTTCCATAATTCTGGAACAATTATGCTTCTCCACAAGCAAATATGTCTACCAAAGTTCATAATTCCCTCAGTAGAGAAAAAAGTACTAGTTTCCGGAATTAAAAAAACACTAAATGCTTTTGGGGTAGATGTTTTTATTGAAAGGTGAAGACACAGTTTTTAGAGATTCACCTGCTCATAATTGTTTTGCTAAAACCTTGAGTGCAAAAGTGAGTTTTACCAGTAAAAATTACCTTCTTCTGTTCTCCAACACTCTAATTTTTGTATTTACTTAAGTATGACAAATATTTCTTTTTATTTATACCAATGGTGAATAGCTGCTAGTTTGCTATCACAACATAAAATGATAACATTGATTGATTGTCCAATTAATTCACAAACCATTATATATATTCAAACATTTACTCAAATGAATTTATATCATTTATGTGAATGTTCCTTCTAATGATACAGATCACAAATATTTTTCATCAACTGACACATTCATGTTTATTGTTTAGTTCATAGTATCATATATTAAACGTATAGCTTTTTCTGATAATTATTTTTTCTGATATACCTTACACTCCTCATGTAAATCCAGTGTGTTCATAGTATATGATATTAACCTTTTTGATAACATTCTATCCAGTATTTTCATGCTGGAATTCACTAAGTAAATTGTTTAATGCTTTTCTTTTTCTGATTTCTCTCTCCCTGATTTGGATATCAGGACCACATTTACTTCAGAGAAGGATTTTTGTAGGAGGAATTACTTATATATTTTTTGACATTTTTTATAGTGAAATTATACTAGAATTAAAAAAAAACAAAATTCACTTATAAAACCTTCAAAATCTATTCCCTTTGGGAGCAAGTTAATGACTAGTTCAGTTTCTTTTTCTGAAATTGGATTATTTAGGTTTCTTATTTCTTATACCCTTAACAAGGGCATTTTATATTTTTATGAGTATTCATTAATTTAATTAATTATTCACACATAACCAATTAAAATCCAGGTCATATCTAGTAATTATTAATGTCCAGAGAGGCTCTTTTCTGGATTTGTTTCTCCTATTCTATCTTGCTTGAAGATATTATCAGTTTTCATGAATATTGTTATTATATTTATTGTATTATACATTCACAGATGATTCTCAGATATATTATCCAGTGTTAATCCCTGATTCAGCTCCTACCTGTGTCTTCAACTTCCTACTGGATATTTCCAAGGGAGTAACTTATAGAAATATTAAGCTTCACATGTCTTAAATCCCATCAATTCTATCCACTCCTTCTATATTTCCTTCTTACTGTCAAGGGCACTTTCAGTCAAGCAGACTGGCAAACTAAGTGCAATCCTTAACTCTTCTCTCAGTCTCATACCACACATCCAAAATCCAAAATTCTGTCACTTCTACATCTCTCATGTAAGTCATCTTTTGTCTTTTAGTATAGCAGATATCACTTTCTGCCTAGATTATTGAGATAGTAGATGAGTTAGTCTCCCTGCTTTGTTTCTACCAACTATTGTCTGTCTTCCTTTCAGTTTTCTAACTGATCTTCCAAAAGCATCAGTTTGACTGTGTCTTCTACTTAATAAATTTCACTGGATCCTCTTTATTTCCAGGAGAAATAGGAAATTATTTATTTGGATTTTGGAACACTTTATAACATGATCTGTTCCTTTCTAACCAGTCTTCTTGCACTGAACACCCTAGATGTAATCTATGATCCAACTCCACTAGAGTGTTCAGTGAAATGCATAGAAAGTATGTCGGCATCACTGGATTATAGATTATGGTTAGGGACATAAAGTTTAAAACATAAAGGCAGAAAGAGTAAAATTATAAATGCCAAACAGAAGCCTTTATAGCAAATCCTAGAAGCTATAAATGTTACTACTACATGTAGTAGTAAGTAGAGAATTAATATAGGAGGGACTTAATTTTAACAAGATTTCTTTGGCACCTGAGTGGAAAATGGATTGAAGTGGGAAGAGACTTGCAGGCTATAAATAAAGCTATTTTCTATGTGTGTGTGTGTGTGTGTGTGTGTGTGTGTGTGTGTGTGTGTGTGTGTGTGTGTAATGTATATTTGTGTGTATACATATATATGTATATATACACATATATACATATGTGTGTATTAGTGGTTAAAAAGAAATCAAATCTATGAGAGGGGAATTCAAGTGAAGAATCCAAGGCAAATGTGAACTTAAGAGTTGTGGTAAAGGGGAGATTAGACCTTAATAGAATTATCAAAGTTAGGAAGAGAGGAGAGTTTGTTGGGAAAAGAATAGACAGCTTGATTGCATCTAAACTTCCATTTATTTTCTTCTTTATATTTTTTTATTTAACAAATTTCTTTTTTCTTTCTTTCCCATCTTCTTCCATGTAATTGACAAAGAAAAGAAAAACAAATCAGTGGAACAGTGATAAAACATACTGTCTATTTCCTAACAAAGAGGTAATGGACACATAGTATAGAACTATATTGTTAGATTGTTAGATTAGATATGTGAACTCAACACATAAGAATCCAGGTATAACCAATTGGCAACCAAAATAAAGAGCAGAAAAATATGTAAAATAAAATATTTTACTGCATGTTAAATCTGTGCCATTTTCCCAAGTAGCAAAAGTCTCACAGCAGTTCACCCAATCACATTCATTCACTCTCTAATAAAAGTTAGTGTGAGTCGTTTAATTGTTTTGCACCAAATAGTAGATTCCTCATCAGTCTTATTTTGGAGTTCTTATTTGTAATAAGTTGTGCTCCATCAGAGATATGTTTCTCTTTGTTTCATTAATGCTGTTATTTATTCATTTATAATGGTCCTAAAGTATAAGAATAGTGATATTAGTAACTCTGGTAATCCTAAGAAAAATTGTAAAATGCCTAGGTATGTTTTCATTAGAAATATTTATTAAATAATGGGGTTTGCTATTAGGCACGATTCTCAAATTAGGTAAAGGATCTTGGAAAATGAAGTCTACTGTGTGTCTATGTGTGCATATGTATGCATACATGCAAACACATATGTTTATATTTTATTATGCAAATACTATATGAATATGCTATATTAATTATATTATATATAATACATATACACTATATATATATACACATATATATGTATATATATATATATAGTGATCTTTCACCTATCCTGAGAGTTACGTTCCAAAGACCACCCACAATAGTGAAAATCGAGAAGCCGTAGAAGCCACAGACTGTTTAGATGACAAAGGGCTTGAAATAAATTCAAACTTTTACAAAAACTTCACAAAAACACAACACTGCAGAGCAACACTCCACACAGTGATCAGACATCGATGTGAAGTGGACAGTGCAGGATAGCAAACAGACTGATGGGGAGTCACTAAGCCAGTTAGCACCCAGGATGCAGAACACAGAGCTGTGTTTGGTCACCTTTCATTCCATCAGTCAATAGTGTGCTGTGTACAATCTCATACTGGGAAACTTGCATAAGCGGTAGTGGCATTGTGTACAATATAATATTCATCTATAAAATGCTGCAATATAGTGAAAACTCCATGATACAGAATTAGTTGTTTGTCTTTTAACCTGCAATACAGTGAAGCCACAATAAGTGAACAACTAACTGTATTTCAGATGTGGACAATGTCAAAATTTATTTTTCTTGGCTATGCAAATTTGTTATAATGATGATTCTCACCTTCTCTCTTCTTTCTTTCCCTATTTTTTTCTTTTTTCTCTATCTGGCTCCCTCCCTCATTCCCTCCCTACCTCCCTATCCCCTACATTTTCACCCTTTATTTTTCTTCCTTCCTTCTTTCCTTCCTTCCTTTCTTTCTCCCTTCCTTCCTTTCTTACTCGTTTTCTTTTCTGAAAACTGCATTCTTTTTAGCTTCTGTTCTCTTATATCTGTCTTGGAGAGACTGAAAAGCTGTCCATCAAAATCTCCTAGATGAAAATCATGAGGCTTGGGGTCTGTTCTCAATACTCTGTCCATTCCTATCATTTGCCTGGAGTGATGAAGGAAGGGTGGGGTCCTAGAGTCTCTGTTTGAGAGTTAACACTGAAGTAAACCTCCTCGGAGGTTGCTTTTATTGCTTTTGTGTTTTCCTTCAACTGTGTTTCTCTTCTGATATGTTGGACCTCTTTTTTAGCAGGTGAAGTTTTATATGGTTCTCTAGGTAATTCTCATGGGAATTGGGCTTGGCTGAAAATTTTCATTGTGCCATTAATTTTTAAGTACAATATCTTGTTGAACTAAGTCCCTTTAGAGTTATTTAAATTGTATATTATTTTACATTTATATAGAAATATATAATTCATATTTTAGATGTATATTTACACACATGGGTGCATATATATACATATATATATATATGCTCATGCCTTACCTTAACTTTTTAAGAGTTATGTTATACTTTACTATATTAGGGTTATTATATTTATTTATTTGGTATTTACAGTTTCCAGAATCTTCTATTTTTTTGAAGCAAGTATTCATGATAGCCTTTGACCTCTCCACTTTTTGTTTCAAAACCAAATTTTCCAATTCCCCTATGCCTATCTTTACATCTAAGTCACTGAGCAGGAAAGTATATGCTAATTTAATTTATTGGGTTTTAGCAAGTTCTTCATTGAATTTCTCTGCCACCTCACCTCTGCAACAGATGTTGGCACAGAAGCTTCAATTATCTTCCCAGTGATCTTTTTGCATATGCTTATCAGGAGCACTGTTAGGCATGATGACCAAGTATCCCACGAGATGATGGATGTTTCTTGTTTCCTTTGGATACAGGATAAGATTACCTTTGCCAACTTCTTTATTTACCTCTCCAAGGAGAACATGTGAGCCATCCTTCCTTGTAGCTGGAACTTCTTTGTATCTTATGGTTTCATTTTTAACAAAAATGTCCTTATTGGTTTAATTCAGTTCCCTCATTAATCTGACAGATTTTTGGTTGGTGAATAAGAATTTTACCTTTATAAACCAGTAGTTAAATTCATTTTCTTTTTAAGTCTAAAAATTTTGTGACTCATAAGCCCTTCTGATTTTTATTCTTACACTTAGCAATTTTCACTAAAGTTGCAAAAAGAACTGTGCATGACAAAGGAATAGATTTCACTTTTATTACATTGGTTGCTAAAGATCTATCATTTAGTGATAGGCTCACTGATGATGGACTTCTCTCTGTTTAAAAGGATAGTCAACTTCCCAGCTGTGTGACTCTGGGCAAGTCACTTGACCCCCATTGTCCACCCTTACCACTCTTCCACCTATGAGCCATTACACAGAAGTTAAGGGTTTAAAAAAAATAAAGATAAATAAAGAAAAAGGATAGTCAGGTGGAGGACATCATTTGCTACTGGGACTCTAAAATAAACCTTTTCAATACTGTAAAATCATCTAAATGTTGTATTTTGATGGTTTTATTTTTCACAAACCAGTGTTACCATCACATATAATGTTATGGAATTCTACCGGGGTTTGACGATCACAGCGGATACTGATACAATTATTTGAGATTATGAATTCCATCGCCTATGTCATGGGAGGCTTTAAGATCTAGGGCAAAGAGTACTATATTTCTTTTTGAACTCCAGCTAGATGGTACACTAAACAGAACATTGGGCCTGGAATCAATAAAACCTGAGTTCATCCAGGGTCAAACACTTATTAGCTATGTTACCCCGAGCAAGATATTCAACTTCTGTCTGCCTTGTTATCTTCAACCATAAGATATAAAGCACCCACTTCCCAGGGTTGCTATGTGGACCAAATGAGATATTTGTAAACTGTCTGGCATATAGTAAATGCTTCATAAATACTAGTTCCTTTTTCTTGCCCTTCTCCTCAGTTCTGACATTTGCTGCCTAGATGACTTTGGGAAAGTCACTTACCCTCTCTGGACTTAAGTAGCTCATTTTTAAAAAGAGTTTCTCATCTGTAAAATGCAGAAACCCTGAGTGCTGGATTTAGGGCCAAGGCTAGAGATGGAAGGGGTTTGGGGTTCAAAACTAATCTAGCTGTGTGACTCTGGGCAAATAACTGAATCTCCATTGCCTCACCCTTACCACTCTTCTGCCTCAAAAGCAAAATACAGTACTGAATCTAAGACAAAATATGAGAGTTAAAAAAAATAGGCAAATTACTAGTTTTCTTCTAACTCTCTAGCTATGATTTCATACAATTCTCACTGCAATCTTATAGATTATTGTTCTCACTGCAATCTTATAGATTATTGTATATTATTATCCCTATTTGGCAGGTAAGGAAACTATGTCTCAGGGGAAGTTAAACTTGCCCAGAATATATTGTGAATGGTAGATTCCAGGTCTTCTAACTTTCCACACAATGCTCAACTAGGAGGTGCTGAGGATCAAACTTCTAGACAAAAGGAGAATTTCAGCAAGTCAAAACAAACATAATTCCAGCCTGAGATGATTTGCTCAATCTCCATTAAACAACAATGACAACAAAGATTCTAGAAAGATATTTTGTGGGAGGCTTATAATTGTATCCATATACTGTACAATGAATATATCCCCATTTGATGAGGGAGCATTTTTTCAACATTTGGGGCATTATGAGTGCTTGTCTCACTCATAAGACATAATTGAGAGTGGAGGGACATAGGGCATAAACCATCCATTTTGGTTTTATGCTAAACTATCAGCATCTTGGCTTTAAGCCAGAGAAACTAGCTCATGATAATACCTGGCAGCATGCCAAATCTATTTAGAAAACAGGGAAGAAAGGGAAAAGAGAGTGGGGGTGAGGTAGGTTGTGAGTGAGAGAAAAATAAAGAGAAGGAACGACACTGGCAGAAAATCAAATAGGACCTCTTTCAATTTCTTTAATATATATGTATGTACATATGTAATATCTACATATACAGATATATAATATCCTAAAATGTATTTTAATTATTTTACATAGATTATAGTTAAATTCATCATACAATTTGCCTTTCTTGCTGTTTGGAATCAGCAAGTGGACAGTTGGATGTTAGGTCATAGGAAAAAAATAGGAAAATTAATTCAGGTGCTAGGACTTGCAAGCAATGATGATAATAAATCAAGATCTTGATTAGATTTTTAATTAAGATATCTAAATTTTAGGTCTTATTTTGAAACTAGTTGAATCTGGGAAGTCAATCCTCTTCTGAGGAAAGTTGTACCCCTCTGTGGGGCATCATTTTCCTTCTCTGCCAAATTCGAGTATTGGGCCTTTAAATTTCCTTTGAAAATTGTCCAAAGCATTATTAATTCAGAAAAGCACAAATTAAAACAACTGAGGTAGCACCTCCTACCCATCAAATTAGTGAAGATCTGAAAAGACTTGAAAATTTAATGTGGGAGACGCTGATTGAATAAAATATATGTTAATCTATTGCCAGTAGAGCAACAGATTGATTGGATCATCCTGGAAAATAATTTGTAATAGGTAAGAAAAGTTACTTAATGGTTCATTCCACTACTGGTTCATACACCAAGAAGGTTAATGAAAGCAAAAAAAGTTTCTTTGTTTTAAAAAATCCATCCCAATATTATTTTAATAACAAAAATCTGGAAACAAGATATATGCCAAATGATAGGGGAATAATGAATTGTGATATATGAATGTACAAAGTAGAATAGAAATTGAACTGTGATTTCATTAGGAAAGAGAATTCTCAAATGAAGAAATTCCCTCAACCAATGTAGGTTCATTTTTTTGAAACTTATAGCTTTAAAAAGTTGACTAGACTGAGCCCTGGAAGGCTAAATAACTGTTCAGGAGTATGGATAAGAATCTAATTGAACATTATTGTATCAGAAGCAACAAAGATGAAAGTTTCAGAAAAATAAAACCTGGGAAGATGTACAGGATGAAGAACAGCATGTACTATGAATATGAGCATATAAACAAGGACATTAAAAGTCAGCAAAACTCAAGTTAAATCATGTTCATGCAAAATTATTAAAGTTAAAGTACTCATTCTTCTTTTCTGTTATAAAACAGGAAAATTACATAAGTAGTAACTGATGTGTTACCAGCTGAGACCATTGTTACTCTGTGTTGATAATCTTGCTTAATCATTCTTTACTTTGTGAGAAGTTTAAGTATTTGTAAGATAATATTAGTTGCATCAAAATAAGGAGACTGTATAGGGAGGTAATGAGTTTCCCTTCATTGGAAGTCTTTAAAACAAATACTAGCTGACCCCTTATTAGGCCCTGAATAAAACTCTGGACCAGACTCAGAAAGATATGAATTCAAATCCAGCCTTGGATACTTACTAGCTATATGACTGGGTAAATCACTTAATTTCTCTCTACCTCAATTTCCTAATGTGTAAAATGAATCTAATAATAATGTCTCCATGTCAGGGTAGCTCTGGGGATAAATAAAAAAAAATGAAGTAATATTTGTACAGCACTTTTTAATCCTTAAAGTACTATTTAAATGCTAGTTAGTTGTTATGTTGTAGGAGACATTCTTTTTTTCCCCCATATTCATTGAGTTAGAATGTCACTGAGGTACCTTTCAACCGAAAACCTGTGTTTCTGTGTGATTGTAAGGTTCTTTCTAATCTAACCCTTTATGAATTCATACTGGCCCTCTTATTGAATTCTAGGGAAATGAGATCCCAATTAACCAAAAGCCCTATTCTTGAAAGCAAAGAAACCCACCATCTCTTCCTAGGTTCTTTACTTCTCTATTTCAAACATATAGTCACCAAAATATCCCTCATTATCAAAAGAATGTCACAGTTTGTAGTCACAGTGTGATGAGGAAAGCGAAATATCTGCAAACAGAATGTCCCTGTGGTTTTTGCTATTGAAAATAAAAATAACACACATCCCGCACCACCCCCCTCCCCCCACCCATGTCCTAGAAAATACCAATTGTCTAGCAGTGTTTCCTTAATTGGAGAATGTCATCTGGCAGTGTAGGAGTTTGGTTAAAGGGAATAAGGTACATACAGAAGAGATGAGATTACAAGAAAAAAAAAGAGAGATCAAAATTCTATATAAAAGGAAGCTATTTACAATATCACCAAAATTAACAAGACGTCAAGTCAATAATAAAATGTTAAATATATACTTTATAGCTCTTAACGAAGCCACAGAAACGATGGCTGAGAGATCACTATCGTCAAATCAGCCCTTGATGTCCTTCTTCAACCATCTTCTCCTAGAAATGGACTTTAGGGTCAACTAGATCATGAATATGAATCATATATTCTCTGTTTCTCTTTCCTTATCTGTGAAATGGGCATAAAGTGATCCCTCATTTCATGAACCTGAATTCTTAAGGGGATATGCTGATATGATATAGATGAAAATGTTTCCATTGAAAGTTCTTAATAATATAGAATATTAAGTTTTGGCAGAAAACTTAGAATCACTGAATCTTATTATTATTTTTTGTAATTATATATTCATAATTGGATTGATTGGCATGGATAAAGGTCCAAGAATTTGACCTTTTTTAGGAAATAGCCAGACTAGCTTTCTAAAGATATTTTTAGGATTTCTGAAATGGTACTATAGAAGGATGACGTGAAAGTGGAAATAGCATTAGATGACTTCCTAGAAAGCTTCATATTTTACTTCTGTATACCTTGTACCTCCTAGCTAATATGAAGAGACTGGTACACTTATACTGTCCATTATGAATAGAAAGAACTGTTTGATTGACACCCTAGAATCTGTGACTATGTAACAGATCATGGGGATGGAGGCAGTAATGGTGTTTAGAACAGATGTGGAAAGAATGTGATGGGGAATATTTAGGAAAAAGAAGAGGATTTCCTCTCTGGTAACCTTGTGACCTCACAATGATCTTATTGTGGTCATGAATTCACTTTATGTGAAGCTATTGAGACTTGACTAAAAGCTTAGAAAGAAGCCCTTAATTCTTTCTTGGATTGGGATTCAAGCAATATAAGTTGCATTTCAAGTTCTATCATTAACATTATACATGACCTTGGGCAAAAAACTATTCCATTTTCTGAGCCTCTTCTGCATCTACAAAGAGAAGAGATTAAACTCCATGATTTTGAAGGTAATTTCCAGCTCATATAATATATGATTCTGTTATTTTTCAGGTATCCTCAACAGTGACATTCTAAGAGTCTCCAATTCTAAAAGTCTTTTTGAGAATGAAGAAATATTATTTCTACTAGGTTAATTTGAAATATGGCCAGCTTAAAGTACTTCCAAAGATATGCATTCTTTCTTTGGATATGCCCAGTTATAAATTATCTGCTTCCATTATTTATTTTTCCTGAATGACTCAGCCTACAGGAACTTAGTTTTGAAGAAACCTTGGTCTGGGAGAAATTGATCTTTGTGGTCACTTACTCTTAAAGAGAAGGAAAGAAAGAAAGAAAGAAAGAAAGAAAGAAAGAAAGAAAGAAAGAAAGAAAGAAAGAAAGAAAGAAAGAAAGAAAGAAAGA